>NC_136057.1:216540707-216730707 GCF_964261635.1 Lissotriton helveticus | reverse complement strand
GTGCGTACCCAGGCCCCTGGGGGCCCCGGCGGGAGGGCCCGGGTCCTGCCTTCCCCTGATTCAGAATCGCCAGACCACACGGAGGTCTGACTGACCCTCTCCCTAGTAATCCGGAGGAAAATTACCCCCCTTTCTTGTAATCCGTGCACTAGAGGTGACAGAGGGGACCCAAGGCGCGAAAGTACCCGACCTCCTGGAGCCCTCGCTGGGATCCGGGAGGCAAATGGCACCTCATCGGGACTTCCAGGGAAGTTCGGCCATCTGGTCGCCCCCATTGGAAAGCATTGCGGGCGACCAGATGGCCGAGGCGATCCGGGAGACCAGATGGCCGAGGGGATCCTGGAGACCAGATGGCCGAGGGGATCCGGGAGACCAGATGGCCGAGGGGATCCGGGCGACCAGATGGCCGGGCACGAAAGGGACGCCATCCGGTCGCCCCGTGCCCCCACGAAGGAGGGAGCGGGCGCCCGGGGCATGCCGGGCCGGAGGCCCGGGGTCCCAGCCGGGCCACAGCCATGGAGGCTGCCAGGGGCCGGCGGGCCCTCCGACCCGGGGCCCGCTTACACCTTGACAAGCAGGGGAGGCCTGCAAGGGACCGACGGACCCCTGTCCTGGGCCCTGGGTGGAGCGGCAGCCCGGGGGACCGGGCCCAGGGCCGGAGCGCCCAACCCGGGGCCCCGACCGGGCCCCTGGACCCAGCCGGGGCTCCCAGGCCCGGAGGCACAGGGGAAGCCTCCCCGGGCCCGCCGGACCCCGTCCCGGGCACCCTGCCCCGCGGCAGGGTGCCCTAGCCACTGCTCCTGAACCCAGCCAAGCAAGGGGAGGCTCCCCGGGCACATCGGAACCCCTTCCCGGGCCCTTGGCAGTGCGGCAGGCTGGGAGACAGGGCCCAGGGCCGGAGCAACCGACCCGGGGCCCGGCCGGGCCCCTGGAAGCAGCCGGGGCTCCCAAGCCCGGAGGTGCATGGGACGCCTCCCCGGTCCCTCCGGACCCCGTCCCGGGCACCCTGCCACGCAGCAGGACCAAGGACAGAGCCCGGGGTGGGGAGGCCGCCCTCCCCGGGCCCTCAGGGGCCCTAGCCACTGCTCCTGAACCCAGCCAAGCAAGGGGAGGCTCCCCGGGCACATCGGAACCCCTTCCCGGGCCCTTGGCAGTGCGGCAGGCTGAGAGACAGGGCCCAGGGCCGGAGCACCCGACCCGGGGCCCGGCCGGGCCCCTGGACGCAGCCGGGGCTCCCAAGCCCGGAGGTGCATGGGACGCCTCCCCGGTCCCTCCGGACCCCGTCCCGGGCACCCTGCCACGCAGCAGGACCAAGGACAGAGCCCGGGGTGGGGAGGCCGCCCTCCCCGGGCCCTCAGGGGCCCTAGCCACTGCTCCTGAACCCAGCCAAGCAAGGGGAGGCTCCCCGGGCACATCGGAACCCCTTCCCGGGCCCTTGGCAGTGCGGCAGGCTGGGAGACAGGGCCCAGGGCCGGAGCACCCGACACGGGGCCCGCCCGGGCCCCTGGACCCAGCCGGGGCTCCCAAGCCCGGAGGTGCATGGGACGCCTCCCCGGTCCCTCCGGACCCCGTCCCGGGCACCCTGCCACGCAGCAGGACCAAGGACAGAGCCCGGGGTGGGGAGGCCGCCCTCCCCGGGCCCTCAGGGGCCCTAGCCACTGCTCCTGAACCCAGCCAAGCAAGGGGAGGCTCCCCGGGAACAACGGAACCCATTCCTAGGCCCTTGGCAGTGCGGTAGGCTGGGAGACAGGGACCAGGGCCGGAGCACCCGACCCGGGGCCCGCACGGGCCCCTGGACCCAGCCGGGGCTCCCAAGCCCGGAGGCGCATGGGACGCCTCCCCGGACCCATGGAGCCCGTCCTGGGCATTGAGCCATGCCGTTGGCCTGGAGATGGGTGCCCCGGACGCCCGGGGGAGGTCTGTCCGGGACACATGGAGCCCGTCCTGGGCATTGAACCATGCCGTTGGCCTGGAGAAGGGAGCCCCGGACGCCCGGGGGAGGACTGCCCGGTACCCGTGGAGCCCTTCCCGGGTACTTTGCAATGCCGTTGGCCTCCTGGAGATGGGTGCCCCGAACGCCCGCGGGGCGGGCTGCCCGGGACCCGTGGAGCCCGTAATGGGCACTCTGACCTGCTGTTGGCCCGGGGGAGGGACCCCAGACGACCGGGACCCGTGGAGCCCGTCCTTGGCACTCTGACAAGCCGTTGGCCCGGGGAAGGGAGCCCCAGACGACCGGGACCTGTGGAGCCCGTCCTGGGCACTCCTGTATGCCGTTGGCCCGGGGAAGGGAGCCCCGGACATCCGGGACCCGTGGAGCCCGTCCTGGGCACTCCTGTATGCCGTTGGCTTGGGGAAGGGAGCCCCGGACGTCCGGGACCCGTGGAGCCCGTCCTGGGCACTCTGAAATGCTTTGGCCCGGGGAAGGGAGCCCCGGACACCCGGGGGGAGGACTGCCCGGGACCCGTGGAACTCATCCTGGGCACTCTGACATGCCGCTGGCCCGGGGAAGGGTGCCCCGGACGCCCGGGGCCCGTGGAGCCCGTCCTGGGCACTCTGACAAGCCGTTGGCCCGGGGAAGGGAGACCTGGACGCCCGGAACCCGTGGAGCCCGTCCTGGGCACTCTGAAATGCTTTGGCCCGGGGAAGGGAGCCCCGGACGCCCGGGGGAGGACTGCCCGGGACCCGTGGACTTGGTCCTGGGCACTCTGACATGCCGCTGGCCCGGGGAAGGGTGCCCCGGATGACCGGGGCCCGTGGAGCCCGTCCTGGGCACTCTGACATGCCGCTGGCCCGGGGAAGGGAGCCCCGGACGCCCGGGGCCCATGGAGCCCGTCCCGGGCACTCTGCCATGCCGTCAGCCTGGATGGAGCCCCGGACACCCGGGGGGACGAAGGCCCAGGACGCATGGAGCCTGTCCCGGGCACTCTGCCATGCCGTCGGCCTGGATGGAGCACCGGACGCCCGGGGGACGACTGCCCAAGAGCCATGGAGCCCGTCCTGGGCAATTTGACATGCAGTTGGCCTGGAGGAAGGAAGCTCCGGGTGGCCTAGGGAGGTGTTGCCCAGGCATATCCCATCTGGTCCCCATGGCAGAGAACCACCAACCCTGGAGGGGTGTCCGGGCATACCCTGCCCCATAGTAATCCGGAGGCAAATTACCCCCCTTTCTTGCAATCTGTGCACGCGAGGTGACAGAGGGGACCCAAGGCGTGAAAGAACCCGACCTCATGGAGCCCTCGCTGGGATCCGGGAGGCGAATGGCACCTCATTAAGACTTCCAGGGAAGTTCGGCCATCTGGTCCCCCCCATAGGAAAGCGTTGCGGGCGACCAGATGCCCGAGGGGATCCGGGCGACCAGATGGCCGAGGGAATCCGGGCGACCAGATGGCCGGGCATGGAGGTGAAGCCGCCTGGACTCTTCCCCACCCCGTCCCCGTCCCGGGACGAATGCCCGGGACGCATGGAGCCCGTCCTGGCCACTTGACGTCCCGTCCTGGGCATTGAACCATGCCGTCGGCCTGGAGAAGGGAGCCCCCCGGATGCCCGGGGGAGGACTGCCCGGTACCCGTGGAGCCCTTCCCGGGTACTTTGCAACGCCGTTGGCCTCCTGGAGATGGGTGCCCCAGATGCCCGGGGGGTGGGCTGCCCGGGACCCATGGAGCCCGTCTAGGGCACTTTTACATGCCGTCGGCCTGGAGGTGGGTGCCCTGGACGCCCGGGGGAGGCCTGCCCGGGACCCGTGGAGCCCCTCCCGGGTACTTTGCCAATGCCGTTGGCCTCATGGAGATGGGTGCCCCGGACGCCCGGGGGAGGACTGCCCGGTACCCGTGGAGTCCTTTCCGGGTACTTTGCAACGCCGTTGGCCTCCTGGAGATGTGTGCCCCGAACGCCCGGGGGGAGGGCTGTCCGGGGCCCATGGAGCCCGTCCTGGGCACTGTGACATGCCGTCGGCCTGGAGGTGGGAGCCCCGGACGCCCGGGGGAAGGCTGCCCGGGACCCGTGGAGCCCTTCCCGGGTACTTTGCCATCCCGTTGGCCTCCTGGAGATGGGTGCCCCGGACGCCCGGGGGAGGTCTGTCCGGGGCCCATGGAGCCCGTCCTGGGCAGTGTGACATGCCGTCGGCCTAAAGGTGGGAGCCCCGGACGCCCGGGGGAAGGCTGCCCGGGACCCGTGGAGCCCTTCCCGGGTACTTTGCCATCCCGTTGGCCTCCTGGAGATGGGTGCCCCGGACGCCCAGGGGAGGTCTGTCCGGGACACGTGGAGCCCGTCCTGGGCATTGAGCCATGCCGTTGGCCCGGAGAATGGAGCCCCCAGACGCCCGGGGGAGGTGTTGCCCAGGCATATCTCATCTGGTCCCCCCGGGCAGAGAACCACCAGCCCTGGAAAGGTGTCCGGGCCTACCCTGCCCCTAGTAATCCGGAGGGAAATTACCCCCCTTTCTTGCAATCCGTGCATGCGAGGTGACAGAGGGGACCCAAGGCGTAAAAGAACCCGACCTCATGGAGCCCTAGCTGGGATCCAGGAGCCGAATGGCACCTCATCGGGACTTCCAGGGAAGCCCGGCCATCTGGTCGCCCCATTCGAAAGGACTCCCAGCTCCCCATCCATCCCAAGCCTTCGCGGTAGGGTTCCTGACTGCCTGCCCACGCAAGGCAGGGCTCTTGGACCCCGGCTGGGCCTCAGGCGCAGGTTGGACCACCGGAGCTCTAGGGCCCGGACGACCTGGGGGAGGAATGCCCGGGACCCGTGGAGCCCGTCCTGGGTACTTTGACATGCCGTCGGCCTGGAGGTGGGTGCCCCGGACGCCCGGGGGAAGCTGCCCGGGACCCATGGAGCCCGTCCTGGGTACTTTGACATTCCGTCGGCCTGGAGGTGGGAGCCCCGGACGCCCGGGGGGAGGTCTGCCCGGGACCCATTGAGCCCGTCCTGGGTACTTTGCCAATGCCGTTGGCCTCATGGAGATGGGTGCCCCGGACGCCCGGGGGAGGTCTACCCGGGACCCATGGAGCCCTTCCCGGGTACTTTGCCAATGCCGTTGGCCTCGTGGAGATGGGTGCCCCGGACGCCCGGGGGAGGTCTACCCGGGACCCATGGAGCCCGTCCTGGGTACTTTGCCAATGCCGTTGGCCTCATGGAGATGGGTGCCCCGGACACCCGAGGGAGGTCTGCCCGGGACCCATGGAGCCCGTCCTGGGTACTTTGCCAATGCCGTTGGCCTCCTGGAGATGGGTGTCCCGGACGCCCGGGGGAGGACTGTCCCGGACTCATGGAGCCCGTCCTGGGCACTTTGACATGCCGTCGGCCTGGCGGTGGGAGCCCCGGACGCCCGGGGGAGGGCTGCACGGGACCCATGGAGCCCGACCCGGGCACTCTGTCATGCCGTCAGCCTGGATGGAGCCCCGGAAGCCCGGGGGACGAATGCCCGGGACGCATGGAGCCCGTCCTGGGCACTTTTCCGTGCCTTCTGCCTGGAGCCCCCAGACACCCAGGGGAGGACCACCGTGAAAACCATGGAGCCCGACCCGGGCACTCTGCCATACCGTCAGCCTAGATGGAGCCCCGGACGCCCAGGGGACGAACGCCCGGGACGCATGGAGCCCGTCCTGGGCACTTTTCCATGCCGTCAGCCTGGATGGAGCCCCTGACGCCGGGGGACGACTACCCAGGAGCCATGGAGCCCGTCCTGGGCAATTTGACATGCAGTTGGCCTGGAGGAAGGAAGCCCCGGGTGGCCTAGGGAGGTGTTGCCCAGGCATAGCCCATCTGGTCCCCATGGCAGAGAACCACCAGCCACGGAGGGGTGTCCGGGCGTACCCTTCTCCCTAGTAATCCGGAGGAAAATTACCCCCTTTTCTTGTAATCTGTGCACGCGAGGTGACAGAGGGGACCCAAGGCGCGAATGTACCCGACCTCCTGGAGCCCTCGCTGGGATCCGGGCAGCGAATGGCACCTCATCGGGACTTCCAGGGAAGTTCGGCCATCTGGTCGCCCCATAGGAAAGCGTTGCGGGCGACCAGATGCCCGGGGGGATCCGGGCGACCAGATGGCCGAGGGAATCTGGGCGATCAGATGGCTGGACACGGAAGTGAAGCCGCCTGGACTCTCCCGACCCTGTCCCCGTCCCCGTGCCCGTGCCCGGGACGCATGGAGCCCATCCTGGGCACTTTTCCATGCCTTCGGCCTGGAGCCCCCAGACACCCAGGGGAGGACCACCGTGAAAGCCATGGAGCCCGACCCGGGCACTCTGCCATACCGTCAGCCTGGATGGAGCCCCGGACGCCCGGGGGACGAATGCCCGGGACGCATGGAGCCCGTCCTGGGCACTTTTCCATGCCTTCGGCCTGGAGCGCCCCGACACCCAGGGGAGGACCACCCTGAAAACCATGGAGCCCGACCCGGGCACTCTGCCATGCTGTCAGCCTGGATGGAGCCCCGGACGCCCGGGGGACGAAGGCCCGGGACGCATGGAGCCCATCCCAGGCACTCTGCCATACCGTCGGCCTGGATGGAGCCCCGGACGCCCGGGGGACGACTGCCCAAGAGCCATGGAGCCCATCCCGGGCACTCTGCCATGCCGTCCCGACAAATTCGTACGGACTCCTAACCTTCCGACACGGATCGGAATCGAGCCCATTCCGACCCAGCAGATTTCAGGTTGACTTGCTATATATTTCATGTACGATTTTATTGGGGCCGATTCCGATCCGGTACGTAAAAGCACATCCGACCGAATGTCGGACAACCACGTACTCCCGGTGCCGGGGATCGAACCGTGATCACCAGATGGGGCTATCCCAAAAATCTGGCATGGATACGGGGCGCCAGGACAGGTTTGAATACCACTGCCTTAGGTAAATCTACGTACGACTTAAGTTTAGTCAAATGGCACATGATATATGAGGCAGATGTGCATTTCACAACTCCATGAAAGACGTTTTTGCAATTTTAGTAATGGAATATCTTATTCGTCATGCAGGGGAACACATAAAGAGCATCCAATTAGAGTAATTTTTCGTTCAAGGAAGCACCCGCCTGAACAGGGACTTGAACCCTGGACCCTCAGATTAAAAGTCTGATGCTCTACCGACTGAGCTATCCAGGCTCTGCTATACTCTCTCTTAAAATCAGCTAAACAAATGTGGACGTACACTGACCTACACTCTGTGTATTAATATGGTAACATATATTAGCAATCAAATTTGTAGAGTTTAATAACAAATTGATGTTTTAACCCCTTCCATGCTCATGACGAGCTCAGCTCGTCGTGCAGTACACTTGTCGTGTGCTTATGACGAGCTGAGCTCGTCATGAACAATGGATTTACAGATCATTCAGCACAGGAGGAAAATCTCCTGTAGCATTGAAGGTGTTAAGCATTTGAAATTTCAGCAGCACACGTAATCCATTTTAAATCCTGAAATTTGGACTATCTCATTTTCGGCTGACTTAGAAATCATGTGTCTAAAATTACATTGTGAAATCAATAAAGTGCCAAATACTATTACTACCTACTAAATTACATTTTCAGCAGTATCTTTGGGAATTTCCTCTTGGGCATAGATTATGCAATGTTTTCAAAGCAAACAGTCTCTGTTTAAGTAGACTTTCTTTCACTGCCATGTTGGTAAATGTTTCTGGTGATGCAGACACAGGCATTGCTTGTTACTGTTTCAATTAGTTATAAAATAAGAGGAGGGATAAAATTGACCCAGCTGGTGTTTGAACACAAAGCCTTTGAATGCTTTTGCTACATTCGTCTAGGACTCCAAGCCGCTATCCATTTCACTAGAGATCCGACCTGATTCAACACGCTGATCAGAGATTCACAAATAAAAAGATGACCTATCAGCTGTTGACCAACTTTATCAAGTTAATCGGACACTACCTTACATTTTGAACATTGAATTGGGTAAAAGATAATCAACATGTCAAACTACATGATACAGTTTGGGTAAGTCTTCTTCACCCTTGTCAAAGA
Source organism: Lissotriton helveticus (assembly GCF_964261635.1). Lineage (NCBI taxonomy): Eukaryota > Metazoa > Chordata > Amphibia > Caudata > Salamandridae > Lissotriton > Lissotriton helveticus. Next base: position 216,722,729 of record NC_136057.1, on the reverse strand, counting down.
ATGTAGAAGACAGATGGGTATGTAATGACTTGATTAAGACATTTTTGAAACATCTCTAATAGGACTCCCCATTCATTGGATCCTGAAAAGAGTATGCAATTGATATACCTTTTCTTTAACCAAGCCGCCTGAACAGGGACTTGAACCCTGGGCCCTCAGATTAAAAGTCTGATGCTCTCCCGACTGAGCTATCCAGGCTCGGAGAGGTCGCTCCACAAAATGACCTTATCAACATTTGGAAGTGTCCCAACTATCACTACGTTTCTTAAGATGGTTGCCGGTATTAAGTACTGAATACGCGGAATATAATAATGAATTGGTACTTCAAGCATTTGAAATCTCTTCAGTAAATTTAACCTTATTGTAAGTCCTGAAATTGCTACTATCTCATTTTTTTTGCTCACTTAGAAGTCATATGTTTTTATTGACATTGTAAAATTAAGGAAGGGCCCAAAATCTTACTTCTGAGTAAATTACATTTTTATAAGTACAGCTGCCAATTTCCTCTTCTGCAAAGATTGCGTAATTTGAATAGTATCTATTTAAAATAGACTTCCTTTCACTGCCCTTTTTGGTGAAGCAGAAGCATGCATGCACTGTTTATTACTCTTTTAAACAGTTATGAAATAAATAGGGATAAAACTGACTCTGGTGGGATTCCAACCCACAACCTTTGAATATCTTTTTTACATTCACCTAGAAGTCCAATGCGCTATCCATTGCGTCACAGAGCCAATACGCTCTGATTAGGTGCAGAGATATTCTGAAATGAAATAATGTTGATCAGCTTTATAAAGTTCATTTGATACTATCACCATGGATTTATTTTGAATATTGAATTGGGGAAATTATATTCACCGTCTCAAGTTACATGATACCTTAGGTAAGTCTACGTACGACTTAAGTTTAGTCAAATGGCACATGATATATGAGGCAGATGTGCATTTCACAACTCCATGAAAGACGTTTTTGCAATTTTAGTAATGGAATATCTTATTCGTCATGCAGGGGAACACAAAAAGAGCATCCAATTAGAGTAATTTTTCTTTAAAGGAAGCAACCGCCTGAACAGGGACTTAAACCCTGGACCCTCAGATTAAAAGTCTGATGCTCTACCGACTGAGCTATCCAGGCTCTGCTATACTCTGTCTTAAAATCAGCTAAAGAAATGTGGACGTACACTGACCTACACTCTATGTATTAATATGGTTACATATATTAGCAATCAAATTTGTAGAGTTTAATAACAAATTGATGTTTTAACCCCTTCCATGCTCATGACGAGCTCAGCTCGTCGTGCAGTACACTTGTCGTGTGCTTATGACGAGCTGAGCTCGTCATGAACAATGGATTTACAGATCATTCAGCACAGGAGGAAAATCTCCTGTAGCATTGAAGGTGTTAAGCATTTGAAATTTCAGCAGCACACGTAATCCATTTTAAATCCTGAAATTTGGACTATCTCATTTTCGGCTGACTTAGAAATCATGTGTCTAAAATGACATTGTGAAATCAATAAAGTGCCAAATACTATTACTACCTACTAAATTACATTTTCAGCAGTATCTTTGGGAATTTCCTCTTGGGCATAGATTATGCAATGTTTTCAAAGCAAACAGTCTCTGTTTAAGTAGACTTTCTTTCACTGCCATTTTGGTAAATGTTTCTGGTGATGCAGACGCAGGCATTGCTTGTTACTGTTTCAATTAGTTATAAAATAAGAGGAGGGATAAAATTGACCCAGCTGGTGTTTGAACACAAAGCCTTTGAATGCTTTTGCTACATTCGTCTAGGACTCCAAGCCGCTATCCATTGCACTAGAGATCCGACCTGATTCAACACGGTGATCAGAGATTCACAAATAAAAAGATGACCTATCAGCTGTTGACCAACTTTATCAAGTTAATCGGACACTACCTTACATTTTGAACATTGAATTGGGTAAAAGATAATCAACAAACTACATGATACAGTTTGGGTAAGTCTTCTTAACCCTTGTCAAAGAATGTAGAAGACAGATGGGTATGTAATGACTTGATTAAGACTTTTTTGAAACATCTCTAATAGGACTCCCCATTCATTGGATCCTGAAAAGAGTATGCAATTGATATACCTTTTCTTTAACCAAGCCGCCTGAACAGGGACTTGAACCCTGGGCCCTCAGATTAAAAGTCGGATGCTCTCCCGACTGAGCTATCCAGGCTCGGAGAGGGCGCTCCACAAAATGACCTTATCAACCTTTGGAAGTGTCCCAACTATCACTACGTTTCTTAAGATGGTTGCCGGTATTAAGTACTGAATACGCGGAATATAATAATGAATTGGTACTTCAAGCATTTGAAATCTCTTCGGTAAATTTAACCTTATTGTAAGTCCTGAAATTGCTACTATCTCATTTTTTTTGCTGACTTAGAATTCATATGTTTTTATTGACATTGTAAAATTAAGGAAGGGCCCAAAATCTTACTTCTGAGTAAATTACATTTTCATAAGTACAGCTGCCAATTTCCTCTTCTGCAAAGATTGCGTAACTTGAATAGTATCTATTTAAAATAGACTTCCTTTCACTGCCCTTTTTGGTGAAGCAGAAGCATGCATGCACTGTTTATTACTCTTTTAAACAGTTATGAAATAAATAGGGATAAAAGTGACTCTGGTGGGATTCGAACCCACAACCTTTGAATATCTTTTTCACATTCACCTAGAAGTCCAATGCGCTATCCATTGCACCACAGAGCCAATACACTCTGATGAGGTGCAGAGATATTCTGAAATGAAATAATGTTGAACAGCTTTATAAAGTTCATTTGATACTATAACCATGGATTTATTTTGAATATTGAATTGGGGAAATTATATTCACCGTCTCAAGTTACATGATACCTTAGGTAAGTCTACGTACGACTTAAGTTTAGTCAAATGGCACATGATATATGAGGCAGATGTGCATTTCACAACTCCATGAAAGACGTTTTTGCAATTTTAGTAATGGAATATCTTATTCGTCATGCAGGGGAACACAAAAAGAGCATCCAATTAGAGTAATTTTTCTTTAAAGGAAGCAACCGCCTGAACAGGGACTTAAACCCTGGACCCTCAGATTAAAAGTCTGATGCTCTACCGACTGAGCTATCCAGGCTCTGCTATACTCTGTCTTAAAATCAGCTAAAGAAATGTGGACGTACACTGACCTACACTCTATGTATTAATATGGTTACATATATTAGCAATCAAATTTGTAGAGTTTAATAACAAATTGATGTTTTAACCCCTTCCATGCTCATGACGAGCTCAGCTCGTCGTGCAGTACACTTGTCGTGTGCTTATGACGAGCTGAGCTCGTCATGAACAATGGATTTACAGATCATTCAGCACAGGAGGAAAATCTCCTGTAGCATTGAAGGTGTTAAGCATTTGAAATTTCAGCAGCACACGTAATCCATTTTAAATCCTGAAATTTGGACTATCTCATTTTCGGCTGACTTAGAAATCATGTGTCTAAAATGACATTGTGAAATCAATAAAGTGCCAAATACTATTACTACCTACTAAATTACATTTTCAGCAGTATCTTTGGGAATTTCCTCTTGGGCATAGATTATGCAATGTTTTCAAAGCAAACAGTCTCTGTTTAAGTAGACTTTCTTTCACTGCCATTTTGGTAAATGTTTCTGGTGATGCAGACGCAGGCATTGCTTGTTACTGTTTCAATTAGTTATAAAATAAGAGGAGGGATAAAATTGACCCAGCTGGTGTTTGAACACAAAGCCTTTGAATGCTTTTGCTACATTCGTCTAGGACTCCAAGCCGCTATCCATTGCACTAGAGATCCGACCTGATTCAACACGGTGATCAGAGATTCACAAATAAAAAGATGACCTATCAGCTGTTGACCAACTTTATCAAGTTAATCGGACACTACCTTACATTTTGAACATTGAATTGGGTAAAAGATAATCAACAAACTACATGATACAGTTTGGGTAAGTCTTCTTAACCCTTGTCAAAGAATGTAGAAGACAGATGGGTATGTAATGACTTGATTAAGACTTTTTTGAAACATCTCTAATAGGACTCCCCATTCATTGGATCCTGAAAAGAGTATGCAATTGATATACCTTTTCTTTAACCAAGCCGCCTGAACAGGGACTTGAACCCTGGGCCCTCAGATTAAAAGTCGGATGCTCTCCCGACTGAGCTATCCAGGCTCGGAGAGGGCGCTCCACAAAATGACCTTATCAACCTTTGGAAGTGTCCCAACTATCACTACGTTTCTTAAGATGGTTGCCGGTATTAAGTACTGAATACGCGGAATATAATAATGAATTGGTACTTCAAGCATTTGAAATCTCTTCGGTAAATTTAACCTTATTGTAAGTCCTGAAATTGCTACTATCTCATTTTTTTTGCTGACTTAGAATTCATATGTTTTTATTGACATTGTAAAATTAAGGAAGGGCCCAAAATCTTACTTCTGAGTAAATTACATTTTCATAAGTACAGCTGCCAATTTCCTCTTCTGCAAAGATTGCGTAACTTGAATAGTATCTATTTAAAATAGACTTCCTTTCACTGCCCTTTTTGGTGAAGCAGAAGCATGCATGCACTGTTTATTACTCTTTTAAACAGTTATGAAATAAATAGGGATAAAAGTGACTCTGGTGGGATTCGAACCCACAACCTTTGAATATCTTTTTCACATTCACCTAGAAGTCCAATGCGCTATCCATTGCACCACAGAGCCAATACACTCTGATGAGGTGCAGAGATATTCTGAAATGAAATAATGTTGAACAGCTTTATAAAGTTCATTTGATACTATAACCATGGATTTATTTTGAATATTGAATTGGGGAAATTATATTCACCGTCTCAAGTTACATGATGCCTTAGGTAAATCTACGTACGACTTAAGTTTAGTCAAATGGCACATGATATATGAGGCAGATGTGCATTTCACAACTCCATGAAAGACGTTTTTGCAATTTTAGTAATGGAATATCTTATTCGTCATGCAGGGGAACACAAAAAGAGCATCCAATTAGAGTAATTTTTCTTTAAAGGAAGCAACCGCCTGAACAGGGACTTGAACCCTGGACCCTCAGATTAAAAGGCTGATGCTCTACCGACTGAGCTATCCAGGCTCTGCTCTACTCTGTCTTAAAATCAGCTAAACAAATGTGGACGTACACTGACCTACACTCTGTGTATTAATATGGTTACATATATTAGCAATCAAATTTGTAGAGTTTAATAACAAATTGATGTTTTAACCCCTTCCATGCTCATGACGAGCTCAGCTCGTCGTGCAGTACACTTGTCGTGTGCTTATGACGAGCTGAGCTCGTCATGAACAATGGATTTACAGATCATTCAGCACAGGAGGAAAATCTCCTGTAGCATTGAAGGTGTTAAGCATTTGAAATTTCAGCAGCACACGTAATCCATTTTAAATCCTGAAATTTGGACTATCTCATTTTCGGCTGACTTAGAAATCATGTGTCTAAAATGACATTGTGAAATCAATAAAGTGCCAAATACTATTACTACCTACTAAATTACATTTTCAGCAGTATCTTTGGGAATTTCCTCTTGGGCATAGATTATGCAATGTTTTCAAAGCAAACAGTCTCTGTTTAAGTAGACTTTCTTTCACTGCCATTTTGGTAAATGTTTCTGGTGATGCAGACGCAGGCATTGCTTGTTACTGTTTCAATTAGTTATAAAATAAGAGGAGGGATAAAATTGACCCAGCTGGTGTTTGAACACAAAGCCTTTGAATGCTTTTGCTACATCCGTCTAGGACTCCAAGCCGCTATCCATTGCACTAGAGATCCGACCTGATTCAACACGGTGATCAGAGATTCACAAATAAAAAGATGACCTATCAGCTGTTGACCAACTTTATCAAGTTAATCGGACACTACCTTACATTTTGAACATTGAATTGGGTAAAAGATAATCAACAAACTACATGATACAGTTTGGGTAAGTCTTCTTAACCCTTGTCAAAGAATGTAGAAGACAGATGGGTATGTAATGACTTGATTAAGACTTTTTTGAAACATCTCTAATAGGACTCCCCATTCATTGGATCCTGAAAAGAGTATGCAATTGATATAGCTTTTCTTTAACCAAGCCGCCTGAACAGGGACTTGAACCCTGGGCCCTCAGATTAAAAGTCTGATGCTCTCCCGACTGAGCTATCCAGGCTCGGAGAGGTCGCTCCACAAAATGACCTTATCAACATTTGGAAGTGTCCCAACTATCACTACGTTTCTTAAGATGGTTGCCGGTATTAAGTACTGAATACGCGGAATATAATAATGAATTGGTACTTCAAGCATTTGAAATCTCTTCAGTAAATTTAACCTTATTGTAAGTCCTGAAATTGCTACTATCTCATTTTTTTTGCTGACTTAGAATTCATATGTTTTTATTGACATTGTAAAATTAAGGAAGGGCCCAAAATCTTACTTCTGAGTAAATTACATTTTCATAAGTACAGCTGCCAATTTCCTCTTCTGCAAAGATTGCGTAACTTGAATAGTATCTATTTAAAATAGACTTCCTTACACTGCCCTTTTTGGTGAAGCAGAAGCATGCATGCACTGTTTATTACTCTTTTAAACAGTTATGAAATAAATAGGGATAAAACTGACTCTGGTGGGATTTGAACCCACAACCTTTGAATATCTTTTTTACATTCACCTAGAAGTCCAATGTGCTATCCATTGCGCCACAGAGCCAATACACTCTGATGAGGTGCAGAGATATTCTGAAATGAAATAATGTTGAACAGCTTTATAAAGTTCATTTGATACTATAACCATGGATTTATTTTGAATATTGAATTGGGGAAATTTTATTCACTGTCTCAAGTTACATGATGCCTTAGGTAAATCTACGTACGACTTAAGTTTAGTCAAATGGCACATGATATATGAGGCAGATGTGCATTTCACAACTCCATGAAAGACGTTTTTGCAATTTTAGTAATGGAATATCTTATTCGTCATGCAGGGGAACACAAAAAGAGCATCCAATTAGAGTAATTTTTCTTTAAAGGAAGCAACCGCCTGAACAGGGACTTGAACCCTGGACCCTCAGATTAAAAGGCTGATGCTCTACCGACTGAGCTATCCAGGCTCTGCTATACTCTGTCTTAAAATCAGCTAAACAAATGTGGACGTACACTGACCTACACTCTGTGTATTAATATGGTTACATATATTAGCAATCAAATTTGTAGAGTTTAATAACAAATTGATGTTTTAACCCCTTCCATGCTCATGACGAGCTCAGCTCGTCGTGCAGTACACTTGTCGTGTGCTTATGACGAGCTGAGCTCATCATGAACAATGGATTTACAGATCATTCAGCACAGGAGGAAAATCTCCTGTAGCATTGAAGGTGTTAAGTATTTGAAATTTCAGCAGCACACGTAATCCATTTTAAATCCTGAAATTTGGACTATCTCATTTTCGGCTGACTTAGAAATCATGTGTCTAAAATGACATTGTGAAATCAATAAAGTGCCAAATACTATTACTACCTACTAAATTACATTTTCAGCAGTATCTTTGGGAATTTCCTCTTGGGCATAGATTATGCAATGTTTTCAAAGCAAACAGTCTCTGTTTAAGTAGACTTTCTTTCACTGCCATTTTGGTAAATGTTTCTGGTGATGCAGACGCAGGCATTGCTTGTTACTGTTTCAATTAGTTATAAAATAAGAGGAGGGATAAAATTGACCCAGCTGGTGTTTGAACACAAAGCCTTTGAATGCTTTTGCTACATTCGTCTAGGACTCCAAGCCGCTATCCATTGCACTAGAGATCCGACCTGATTCAACACGGTGATCAGAGATTCACAAATAAAAAGATGACCTATCAGCTGTTGACCAACTTTATCAAGTTAATCGGACACTACCTTACATTTTGAACATTGAATTGGGTAAAAGATAATCAACAAACTACATGATACAGTTTGGGTAAGTCTTCTTAACCCTTGTCAAAGAATGTAGAAGACAGATGGGTATGTAATGACTTGATTAAGACTTTTTTGAAACATCTCCAATAGGACTCCCCATTCATTGGATCCTGAAAAGAGTATGCAATTGATATACCTTTTCTTTAACCAAGCCGCCTGAACAGGGACTTGAACCCTGGGCCCTCAGATTAAAAGTCTGATGCTCTCCCGACTGAGCTATCCAGGCTCGGAGAGGTCGCTCCACAAAATGACCTTATCAACATTTGGAAGGGTCCCAACTATCACTACGTTTCTTAAGATGGTTGCCGGTATTAAGTACTGAATACGCGGAATATAATAATGAATTGGTACTTCAAGCATTTGAAATCTCTTCAGTAAATTTAACCTTATTGTAAGTCCTGAAATTGCTACTATCTCATTTTTTTTGCTGACTTAGAATTCATATGTTTTTATTGACATTGTAAAATTAAGGAAGGGCCCAAAATCTTACTTCTGAGTAAATTACATTTTCATAAGTACAGCTGCCAATTTCCTCTTCTGCAAAGATTGCGTAACTTGAATAGTATCTATTTAAAATAGACTTCCTTACACTGCCCTTTTTGGTGAAGCAGAAGCATGCATGCACTGTTTATTACTCTTTTAAACAGTTATGAAATAAATAGGGATAAAACTGACTCTGGTGGGATTCGAACCCACAACCTTTGAATATCTTTTTTACATTCACCTAGAAGTCCAATGCGCTATCCATTGCGCCACAGAGCCAATACACTCTGCTGATGTGCAGAGATATTCTGAAATGAAATAATGTTGAACAGCTTTATAAAGTTCATTTGATACTATAACCATGGATTTATTTTGAATATTGAATTGAGGAAATTATATTCACCGTCTCAAGTTACATGATGCCTTAGGTAAATCTACGTACGACTTAAGTTTAGTCAAATGGCACATGATATATGAGGCAGATGTGCATTTCACAACTCCATGAAAGACGTTTTTGCAATTTTAGTAATGGAATATCTTATTCGTCATGCAGGGGAACACAAAAAGAGCATCCAATTAGAGTAATTTTTCTTTAAAGGAAGCAACCGCCTGAACAGGGACTTGAACCCTGGACCCTCAGATTAAAAGGCTGATGCTCTACCGACTGAGCTATCCAGGCTCTGCTATACTCTGTCTTAAAATCAGCTAAACAAATGTGGACGTACACTGACCTACACTCTGTGTATTAATATGGTTACATATATTAGCAATCAAATTTGTAGAGTTTAATAACAAATTGATGTTTTAACCCCTTCCATGCTCATGACGAGCTCAGCTCGTCGTGCAGTACACTTGTCGTGTGCTTATGACGAGCTGAGCTCGTCATGAACAATGGATTTACAGATCATTCAGCACAGGAGGAAAATCTCCTGTAGCATTGAAGGTGTTAAGCATTTGAAATTTCAGCAGCACACGTAATCCATTTTAAATCCTGAAATTTGGACTATCTCATTTTCGGCTGACTTAGAAATCATGTGTCTAAAATGACATTGTGAAATCAATAAAGTGCCAAATACTATTACTACCTACTAAATTACATTTTCAGCAGTATCTTTGGGAATTTCCTCTTGGGCATAGATTATGCAATGTTTTCGAAGCAAACAGTCTCTGTTTAAGTAGACTTTCTTTCACTGCCATTTTGGTAAATGTTTCTGGTGATGCAGACGCAGGCATTGCTTGTTACTGTTTCAATTAGTTATAAAATAAGAGGAGGGATAAAATTGACCCAGCTGGTGTTTGAACACAAAGCCTTTGAATGCTTTTGCTACATTCGTCTAGGACTCCAAGCCGCTATCCATTGCACTAGAGATCCGACCTGATTCAACACGGTGATCAGAGATTCACAAATAAAAAGATGACCTATCAGCTGTTGACCAACTTTATCAAGTTAATCGGACACTACCTTACATTTTGAACATTGAATTGGGTAAAAGATAATCAACAAACTACATGATACAGTTTGGGTAAGTCTTCTTAACCCTTGTCAAAGAATGTAGAAGACAGATGGGTATGTAATGACTTGATTAAGACTTTTTTGAAACATCTCTAATAGGACTCCCCATTCATTGGATCCTGAAAAGAGTATGCAATTGATATACCTTTTCTTTAACCAAGCCGCCTGAACAGGGACTTGAACCCTGGGCCCTCAGATTAAAAGTCTGATGCTCTCCCGACTGAGCTATCCAGGCTTTGAGAGGTCGCTCCACAAAATGACCTTATCAACATTTGGAAGTGTCCCAACTATCACTACGTTTCTTAAGATGGTTGCCGGTATTAAGTACTGAATACGCGGAATATAATAATGAATTGGTACTTCAAGCATTTGAAATCTCTTCAGTAAATTTAACCTTATTGTAAGTCCTGAAATTGCTACTATCTCATTTTTTTTGCTGACTTAGAATTCATATGTTTTTATTGACATTGTAAAATTAAGGAAGGGCCCAAAATCTTACTTCTGAGTAAATTACATTTTCATAAGTACATCTGCCAATTTCCTCTTCTGCAAAGATTGCGTAACTTGAATAGTATCTATTTAAAATAGACTTCCTTACACTGCCCTTTTCGGTGAAGCAGAAGCATGCATGCACTGTTTATTACTCTTTTAAACAGTTATGAAATAAATAGGGATAAAACTGACTCTGGTGGGATTCGAACCCACAACCTTTGAATATCTTTTTTACATTCACCTAGAAGTCCAATGTGCTATCCATTGCGCCACAGAGCCAATACACTCTGATGAGGTGCAGAGATATTCTGAAATGAAATAATGTTGAACAGCTTTATAAAGTTCATTTGATACTATAACCATGGATTTATTTTGAATATTGAATTGGGGAAATTATATTCACCGTCTCAAGTTACATGATACCTTAGGTAAATCTACGTACGACTTAAGTTTAGTCAAATGGCACATGATATATGAGGCAGATGTGCATTTCACAACTCCATGAAAGACGTTTTTGCAATTTTAGTAATGGAATATCTTATTCGTCATGCAGCGGAACACAAAAAGAGCATCCAATTAGAGTAATTTTTCTTTAAAGGAAGCAACTGCCTGAACAGGGACTTGAACCCTGGACCCTCAGATTAAGAGTCTGATGCTCTACCGACTGAGCTATCCAGGCTCTGCTATACTCTGTCTTAAAATCAGCTAAACAAATGTGGACGTACACTGACCTACACTCTGTGTATTAATATGGTTACATATATTAGCAATCAAATTTGTAGAGTTTAATAACAAATTGATGTTTTAACCCCTTCCATGCTCATGACGAGCTCAGCTCGTCGTGCAGTACACTTGTCGTGTGCTTATGACGAGCTGAGCTCGTCATGAACAATGGATTTACAGATCATTCAGCACAGGAGGAAAATCTCCTGTAGCATTGAAGGTGTTAAGCATTTGAAATTTCAGCAGCACACGTAATCCATTTTAAATCCTGAAATTTGGACTATCTCATTTTCGGCTGACTTAGAAATCATGTGTCTAAAATGACATTGTGAAATCAATAAAGTGCCAAATACTATTACTACCTACTAAATTACATTTTCAGCAGTATCTTTGGGAATTTCCTCTTGGGCATAGATTATGCAATGTTTTCAAAGCAAACAGTCTCTGTTTAAGTAGACTTTCTTTCACTGCCATTTTGGTAAATGTTTCTGGTGATGCAGACGCAGGCATTGCTTGTTACTGTTTCAATTAGTTATAAAATAAGAGGAGGGATAAAATTGACCCAGCTGGTGTTTGAACACAAAGCCTTTGAATGCTTTTGCTACATTCGTCTAGGACTCCAAGCCGCTATCCATTGCACTAGAGATCCGACCTGATTCAACACGGTGATCAGAGATTCACAAATAAAAAGATGACCTATCAGCTGTTGACCAACTTTATCAAGTTAATCGGACACTACCTTACATTTTGAACATTGAATTGGGTAAAAGATAATCAACAAACTACATGATACAGTTTGGGTAAGTCTTCTTAACCCTTGTCAAAGAATGTAGAAGACAGATGGGTATGTAATGACTTGATTAAGACTTTTTTGAAACATCTCTAATAGGACTCCCCATTCATTGGATCCTGAAAAGAGTATGCAATTGATATACCTTTTCTTTAACCAAGCCGCCTGAACAGGGACTTGAACCCTGGGCCCTCAGATTAAAAGTCTGATGCTCTCCCGACTGAGCTATCCAGGCTCGGAGAGGTCGCTCCACAAAATGACCTTATCAACATTTGGAAGGGTCCCAACTATCACTACGTTTCTTAAGATGGTTGCCGGTATTAAGTACTGAATACGCGGAATATAATAATGAATTGGTACTTCAAGCATTTGAAATCTCTTCAGTAAATTTAACCTTATTGTAAGTCCTGAAATTGCTACTATCTCATTTTTTTTGCTGACTTAGAATTCATATGTTTTTATTGACATTGTAAAATTAAGGAAGGGCCCAAAATCTTACTTCTGAGTAAATTACATTTTCATAAGTACAGCTGCCAATTTCCTCTTCTGCAAAGATTGCGTAACTTGAATAGTATCTATTTAAAATAGACTTCCTTACACTTCCCTTTTTGGTGAAGCAGAAGCATGCATGCACTGTTTATTACTCTTTTAAACAGTTATGAAATAAATAGGGATAAAACTGACTCTGGTGGGATTCGAACCCACAACCTTTGAATATCTTTTTTACATTCACCTAGAAGTCCAATGCGCTATCCATTGAGCCACAGAGCCAATACACTCTGATGATGTGCAGAGATATTCTGAAATGAAATAATGTTGAACAGCTTTATAAAGTTCATTTGATACTATAACCATGGATTTATTTTGAATATTGAATTGGGGAAATTATATTCACCGTCTCAAGTTACATGATACCTTAGGTAAATCTACGTACGACTTAAGTTTAGTCAAATGGCACATGATATATGAGGCAGATGTGCATTTCACAACTCCATGAAAGACGTTTTTGCAATTTTAGTAATGGAATATCTTATTCGTCATGCAGCGGAACACAAAAAGAGCATCCAATTAGAGTAATTTTTCTTTAAAGGAAGCAACTGCCTGAACAGGGACTTGAACCCTGGACCCTCAGATTAAGAGTCTGATGCTCTACCGACTGAGCTATCCAGGCTCTGCTATACTCTGTCTTAAAATCAGCTAAACAAATGTGGACGTACACTGACCTACACTCTGTGTATTAATATGGTTACATATATTTGCAATCAAATTTGTAGAGTTTAATAACAAATTGATGTTTTAACCCCTTCCATGCTCATGACGAGCTCAGCTCGTCGTGCAGTACACTTGTCGTGTGCTTATGACGAGCTGAGCTCATCATGAACAATGGATTTACAGATCATTCAGCACAGGAGGAAAATCTCCTGTAGCATTGAAGGTGTTAAGCATTTAAAATTTCAGCAGCACACGTAATCCATTTTAAATCCTGAAATTTGGACTATCTCATTTTCGGCTGACTTAGAAATCATGTGTCTAAAATGACATTGTGAAATCAATAAAGTGCCAAATACTATTACTACCTACTAAATTACATTTTCAGCAGTATCTTTGGGAATTTCCTCTTGGGCATAGATTATGCAATGTTTTCAAAGCAAACAGTCTCTGTTTAAGTAGACTTTCTTTCACTGCCATTTTGGTAAATGTTTCTGGTGATGCAGACGCAGGCATTGCTTGTTACTGTTTCAATTAGTTATAAAATAAGAGGAGGGATAAAATTGACCCAGCTGGTGTTTGAACACAAAGCCTTTTAATGCTTTTGCTACATTCGTCTAGGACTCCAAGCCGCTATCCATTGCACTAGAGATCCGACCTGATTCAACACGGTGATCAGAGATTCACAAATAAAAAGATGACCTATCAGCTGTTGACCAACTTTATCAAGTTAATCGGACACTACCTTACATTTTGAACATTGAATTGGGTAAAAGATAATCAACAAACTACATGATACAGTTTGGGTAAGTCTTCTTAACCCTTGTCAAAGAATGTAGAAGACAGATGGGTATGTAATGACTTGATTAAGACTTTTTTGAAACATCTCTAATAGGACTCCCCATTCATTGGATCCTGAAAAGAGTATGCAATTGATATACCTTTTCTTTAACCAAGCCGCCTGAACAGGGACTTGAACCCTGGGCCCTCAGATTAAAAGTCTGATGCTCTCCCGACTGAGCTATCCAGGCTCGGAGAGGTCGCTCCACAAAATGACCTTATCAACATTTGGAAGTGTCCCAACTATCACTACGTTTCTTAAGATGGTTGCCGGTATTAAGTACTGAATACGCGGAATATAATAATGAATTGGTACTTCAAGCATTTGAAATCTCTTCAGTAAATTTAACCTTATTGTAAGTCCTGAAATTGCTACTATCTCATTTTTTTTGCTGACTTAGAATTCATATGTTTTTATTGACATTGTAAAATTAAGGAAGGGCCCAAAATCTTACTTCTGAGTAAATTACATTTTCATAAGTACAGCTGCCAATTTCCTCTTCTGCAAAGATTGCGTAACTTGAATAGTATCTATTTAAAATAGACTTCCTTACACTGCCCTTTTTGGTGAAGCAGAAGCATGCATGCACTGTTTATTACTCTTTTAAACAGTTATGAAATAAATAGGGATAAAACTGACACTGGTGGGATTCGAACCCACAACCTTTGAATATCTTTTTTACATTCACCTAGAAGTCCAATGCGCTATCCATTGCGCCACAGAGCCAATACACTCTGATGATGTGCAGAGATATTCTGAAATGAAATAATGTTGAACAGCTTTATAAAGTTCATTTGATACTATAACCATGGATTTATTTTGAATATTGAATTGGGGAAATTATATTCACCGTCTCAAGTTACATGATGCCTTAGGTAAATCTACGTACGACTTAAGTTTAGTCAAATGGCACATGATATATGAGGCAGATGTGCATTTCACAACTCCATGAAAGACGTTTTTGCAATTTTAGTAATGGAATATCTTATTCGTCATGCAGGGGAACACAAAAAGAGCATCCAATTAGAGTAATTTTTCTTTAAAGGAAGCAACCGCCTGAACAGGGACTTGAACCCTGGACCCTCAGATTAAAAGGCTGATGCTCTACCGACTGAGCTATCCAGGCTCTTCTATACTCTGTCTTAAAATCAGCTAAACAAATGTGGACGTACACTGACCTACACTCTGTGTATTAATATGGTTACATATATTAGCAATCAAATTTGTAGAGTTTAATAACAAATTGATGTTTTAACCCCTTCCATGCTCATGACGAGCTCAGCTCGTCGTGCAGTACACTTGTCGTGTGCTTATGACGAGCTGAGCTCGTCATGAACAATGGATTTACAGATCATTCAGCACAGGAGGAAAATCTCCTGTAGCATTGAAGGTGTTAAGCATTTGAAATTTCAGCAGCACACGTAATCCATTTTAAATCCTGAAATTTGGACTATCTCATTTTCGGCTGACTTAGAAATCATGTGTCTAAAATGACATTGTGAAATCAATAAAGTGCCAAATACTATTACTACCTACTAAATTACATTTTCAGCAGTATCTTTGGGAATTTCCTCTTGGGCATAGATTATGCAATGTTTTCAAAGCAAACAGTCTCTGTTTAAGTTGACTTTCTTTCACTGCCATTTTGGTAAATGTTTCTGGTGATGCAGACGCAGGCATTGCTTGTTACTGTTTCAATTAGTTATAAAATAAGAGGAGGGATAAAATTGACCCAGCTGGTGTTTGAACACAAAGCCTTTGAATGCTTTTGCTACATTCGTCTAGGACTCCAAGCCGCTATCCATTGCACTAGAGATCGGACCTGATTCAACACGGTGATCAGAGATTCACAAATAAAAAGATGACCTATCAGCTGTTGACCAACTTTATCAAGTTAATCGGACACTACCTTACATTTTGAACATTGAATTGGGTAAAAGATAATCAACAAACTACATGATACAGTTTGGGTAAGTCTTCTTAACCCTTGTCAAAGAATGTAGAAGACAGATGGGTATGTAATGTCTTGATTAAGACTTTTTTGAAACATCTCTAATAGGACTCCCCATTCATTGGATCCTGAAAAGAGTATGCAATTGATATACCTTTTCTTTAACCAAGCCGCCTGAACAGGGTCTTGAACCCTGTGCCCTCAGATTAAAAGTCTGATGCTCTCCCGACTGAGCTTTCCATGCTCGGAGAGGGCGCTCCACAAAATGACCTTATCAACATTTGGAAGTGTCCCAACTATCACTACGTTTCTTAAGATGGTTGCCGGTATTAAGTACTGAATACGCGGAATATAATAATGAATTGGTACTTCAAGCATTTGAAATCTCTTCAGTAAATTTAACCTTATTGTAAGTCCTGAAATTCCTACTATCTCATTTTTTTTGCTGACTTAGAATTCATATGTTTTTATTGATATTGTAAAATTAAGGAAGGGCCCAAAATCTTACTTCTGAGTAAATTACATTTTCATAAGTACAGCTGCCAATTTCCTCTTCTGCAAAGATTGCGTAACTTGAATAGTATCTATTTAAAATAGACTTCCTTACACTGCCCTTTTTGGTGAAGCAGAAGCATGCATGCACTGTTTATTACTCTTTTAAACAGTTATGAAATAAATAGGGATAAAACTGACACTGGTGGGATTCGAACCCACAACCTTTGAATATCTTTTTTACATTCACCTAGAAGTCCAATGCGCTATCCATTGCGCCACAGAGCCAATACACTCTGATGATGTGCAGAGATATTCTGAAATGAAATAATGTTGAACAGCTTTATAAAGTTCATTTGATACTATAACCATGGATTTATTTTGAATATTGAATTGGGGAAATTATATTCACCGTCTCAAGTTACATGATGCCTTAGGTAAATCTACGTACGACTTAAGTTTAGTCAAATGGCACATGATATATGAGGCAGATGTGCATTTCACAACTCCATGAAAGACGTTTTTGCAATTTTAGTAATGGAATATCTTATTCGTCATGCAGGGGAACACAAAAAGAGCATCCAATTAGAGTAATTTTTCTTTAAAGGAAGCAACCGCCTGAACAGGGACTTGAACCCTGGACCCTCAGATTAAAAGGCTGATGCTCTACCGACTGCGCTATCCAGGCTCTTCTATACTCTGTCTTAAAATCAGCTAAACAAATGTGGACGTACACTGACCTACACTCTGTGTATTAATATGGTTACATATATTAGCAATCAAATTTGTAGAGTTTAATAACAAATTGATGTTTTAACCCCTTCCATGCTCATGACGAGCTCAGCTCGTCGTGCAGTACACTTGTTGTGTGCTTATGACGAGCTGAGCTCGTCATGAACAATGGATTTACAGATCATTCAGCACAGGAGGAAAATCTCCTGTAGCATTGAAGGTGTTAAGCATTTGAAATTTCAGCAGCACACGTAATCCATTTTAAATCCTGAAATTTGGACTATCTCATTTTCGGCTGACTTAGAAATCATGTGTCTAAAATGACATTGTGAAATCAATAAAGTGCCAAATACTATTACTACCTACTAAATTACATTTTCAGCAGTATCTTTGGGAATTTCCTCTTGGGCATAGATTATGCAATGTTTTCAAAGCAAACAGTCTCTGTTTAAGTTGACTTTCTTTCACTGCCATTTTGGTAAATGTTTCTGGTGATGCAGACGCAGGCATTGCTTGTTACTGTTTCAATTAGTTATAAAATAAGAGGAGGGATAAAATTGACCCAGCTGGTGTTTGAACACAAAGCCTTTGAATGCTTTTGCTACATTCGTCTAGGACTCCAAGCCGCTATCCATTGCACTAGAGATCCGACCTGATTCAACACGGTGATCAGAGATTCACAAATAAAAAGATGACCTATCAGCTGTTGACCAACTTTATCAAGTTAATCGGACACTACCTTACATTTTGAACATTGAATTGGGTAAAAGATAATCAACAAACTACATGATACAGTTTGGGTAAGTCTTCTTAACCCTTGTCAAAGAATGTAGAAGACAGATGGGTATGTAATGACTTGATTAAGACTTTTTTGAAACATCTCTAATAGGACTCCCCATTCATTGGATCCTGAAAAGAGTATGCAATTGATATACCTTTTCTTTAACCAAGCCGCCTGAACAGGGACTTGAACCCTGGGCCCTCAGATTAAAAGTCTGATGCTCTCCCGACTGAGCTATCCAGGCTTTGAGAGGTCGCTCCACAAAATGACCTTATCAACATTTGGAAGTGTCCCAACTATCACTACGTTTCTTAAGATGGTTGCCGGTATTAAGTACTGAATACGCGGAATATAATAATGAATTGGTACTTCAAGCATTTGAAATCTCTTCAGTAAATTTAACCTTATTGTAAGTCCTGAAATTGCTACTATCTCATTTTTTTTGCTGACTTAGAATTCATATGTTTTTATTGACATTGTAAAATTAAGGAAGGGCCCAAAATCTTACTTCTGAGTAAATTACATTTTCATAAGTACAGCTGCCAATTTCCTCTTCTGCAAAGATTGCGTAACTTGAATAGTATCTATTTAAAATAGACTTCCTTACACTGCCCTTTTCGGTGAAGCAGAAGCATGCATGCACTGTTTATTACTCTTTTAAACAGTTATGAAATAAATAGGGATAAAACTGACTCTGGTGGGATTCGAACCCACAACCTTTGAATATCTTTTTTACATTCACCTAGAAGTCCAATGTGCTATCCATTGCGCCACAGAGCCAATACACTCTGATGAGGTGCAGAGATATTCTGAAATGAAATAATGTTGAACAGCTTTATAAAGTTCATTTGATACTATAACCATGGATTTATTTTGAATATTGAATTGGGGAAATTATATTCACCGTCTCAAGTTACATGATACCTTAGGTAAATCTACGTACGACTTAAGTTTAGTCAAATGGCACATGATATATGAGGCAGATGTGCATTTCACAACTCCATGAAAGACGTTTTTGCAATTTTAGTAATGGAATATCTTATTCGTCATGCAGCGGAACACAAAAAGAGCATCCAATTAGAGTAATTTTTCTTTAAAGGAAGCAACTGCCTGAACAGGGACTTGAACCCTGGACCCTCAGATTAAGAGTCTGATGCTCTACCGACTGAGCTATCCAGGCTCTGCTATACTCTGTCTTAAAATCAGCTAAACAAATGTGGACGTACACTGACCTACACTCTGTGTATTAATATGGTTACATATATTTGCAATCAAATTTGTAGAGTTTAATAACAAATTGATGTTTTAACCCCTTCCATGCTCATGACGAGCTCAGCTCGTCGTGCAGTACACTTGTCGTGTGCTTATGACGAGCTGAGCTCATCATGAACAATGGATTTACAGATCATTCAGCACAGGAGGAAAATCTCCTGTAGCATTGAAGGTGTTAAGCATTTAAAATTTCAGCAGCACACGTAATCCATTTTAAATCCTGAAATTTGGACTATCTCATTTTCGGCTGACTTAGAAATCATGTGTCTAAAATGACATTGTGAAATCAATAAAGTGCCAAATACTATTACTACCTACTAAATTACATTTTCAGCAGTATCTTTGGGAATTTCCTCTTGGGCATAGATTATGCAATGTTTTCAAAGCAAACAGTCTCTGTTTAAGTAGACTTTCTTTCACTGCCATTTTGGTAAATGTTTCTGGTGATGCAGACGCAGGCATTGCTTGTTACTGTTTCAATTAGTTATAAAATAAGAGGAGGGATAAAATTGACCCAGCTGGTGTTTGAACACAAAGCCTTTTAATGCTTTTGCTACATTCGTCTAGGACTCCAAGCCGCTATCCATTGCACTAGAGATCCGACCTGATTCAACACGGTGATCAGAGATTCACAAATAAAAAGATGACCTATCAGCTGTTGACCAACTTTATCAAGTTAATCGGACACTACCTTACATTTTGAACATTGAATTGGGTAAAAGATAATCAACAAACTACATGATACAGTTTGGGTAAGTCTTCTTAACCCTTGTCAAAGAATGTAGAAGACAGATGGGTATGTAATGACTTGATTAAGACTTTTTTGAAACATCTCTAATAGGACTCCCCATTCATTGGATCCTGAAAAGAGTATGCAATTGATATACCTTTTCTTTAACCAAGCCGCCTGAACAGGGACTTGAACCCTGGGCCCTCAGATTAAAAGTCTGATGCTCTCCCGACTGAGCTATCCAGGCTCGGAGAGGTCGCTCCACAAAATGACCTTATCAACATTTGGAAGTGTCCCAACTATCACTACGTTTCTTAAGATGGTTGCCGGTATTAAGTACTGAATACGCGGAATATAATAATGAATTGGTACTTCAAGCATTTGAAATCTCTTCAGTAAATTTAACCTTATTGTAAGTCCTGAAATTGCTACTATCTCATTTTTTTTGCTGACTTAGAATTCATATGTTTTTATTGACATTGTAAAATTAAGGAAGGGCCCAAAATCTTACTTCTGAGTAAATTACATTTTCATAAGTACAGCTGCCAATTTCCTCTTCTGCAAAGATTGCGTAACTTGAATAGTATCTATTTAAAATAGACTTCCTTACACTGCCCTTTTTGGTGAAGCAGAAGCATGCATGCACTGTTTATTACTCTTTTAAACAGTTATGAAATAAATAGGGATAAAACTGACACTGGTGGGATTCGAACCCACAACCTTTGAATATCTTTTTTACATTCACCTAGAAGTCCAATGCGCTATCCATTGCGCCACAGAGCCAATACACTCTGATGATGTGCAGAGATATTCTGAAATGAAATAATGTTGAACAGCTTTATAAAGTTCATTTGATACTATAACCATGGATTTATTTTGAATATTGAATTGGGGAAATTATATTCACCGTCTCAAGTTACATGATGCCTTAGGTAAATCTACGTACGACTTAAGTTTAGTCAAATGGCACATGATATATGAGGCAGATGTGCATTTCACAACTCCATGAAAGACGTTTTTGCAATTTTAGTAATGGAATATCTTATTCGTCATGCAGGGGAACACAAAAAGAGCATCCAATTAGAGTAATTTTTCTTTAAAGGAAGCAACCGCCTGAACAGGGACTTGAACCCTGGACCCTCAGATTAAAAGGCTGATGCTCTACCGACTGAGCTATCCAGGCTCTTCTATACTCTGTCTTAAAATCAGCTAAACAAATGTGGACGTACACTGACCTACACTCTGTGTATTAATATGGTTACATATATTAGCAATCAAATTTGTAGAGTTTAATAACAAATTGATGTTTTAACCCCTTCCATGCTCATGACGAGCTCAGCTCGTCGTGCAGTACACTTGTCGTGTGCTTATGACGAGCTGAGCTCGTCATGAACAATGGATTTACAGATCATTCAGCACAGGAGGAAAATCTCCTGTAGCATTGAAGGTGTTAAGCATTTGAAATTTCAGCAGCACACGTAATCCATTTTAAATCCTGAAATTTGGACTATCTCATTTTCGGCTGACTTAGAAATCATGTGTCTAAAATGACATTGTGAAATCAATAAAGTGCCAAATACTATTACTACCTACTAAATTACATTTTCAGCAGTATCTTTGGGAATTTCCTCTTGGGCATAGATTATGCAATGTTTTCAAAGCAAACAGTCTCTGTTTAAGTTGACTTTCTTTCACTGCCATTTTGGTAAATGTTTCTGGTGATGCAGACGCAGGCATTGCTTGTTACTGTTTCAATTAGTTATAAAATAAGAGGAGGGATAAAATTGACCCAGCTGGTGTTTGAACACAAAGCCTTTGAATGCTTTTGCTACATTCGTCTAGGACTCCAAGCCGCTATCCATTGCACTAGAGATCCGACCTGATTCAACACGGTGATCAGAGATTCACAAATAAAAAGATGACCTATCAGCTGTTGACCAACTTTATCAAGTTAATCGGACACTACCTTACATTTTGAACATTGAATTGGGTAAAAGATAATCAACAAACTACATGATACAGTTTGGGTAAGTCTTCTTAACCCTTGTCAAAGAATGTAGAAGACAGATGGGTATGTAATGACTTGATTAAGACTTTTTTGAAACATCTCTAATAGGACTCCCCATTCATTGGATCCTGAAAAGAGTATGCAATTGATATACCTTTTCTTTAACCAAGCCGCCTGAACAGGGACTTGAACCCTGGGCCCTCAGATTAAAAGTCTGATGCTCTCCCGACTGTGCTATCCAGGCTCGGAGAGGTCGCTCCACAAAATGACCTTATCAACATTTGGAAGTGTCCCAACTATCACTACGTTTCTTAAGATGGTTGCCGGTATTAAGTACTGAATACGCGGAATATAATAATGAATTGGTACTTCAAGCATTTGAAATCTCTTCAGTAAATTTAACCTTATTGTAAGTCCTGAAATTGCTACTATCTCATTTTTTTTGCTGACTTAGAATTCATATGTTTTTATTGACATTGTAAAATTAAGGAAGGGCCCAAAATCTTACTTCTGAGTAAATTACATTTTCATAAGTACAGCTGCCAATTTCCTTTTCTGCAAAGATTGCGTAACTTGAATAGTATCTATTTAAAATAGACTTCCTTTCACTGCCCTTTTTGGTGAAGCAGAAGCATGCATGCACTGTTTATTACTCTTTTAAACAGTTATGAAATAAATAGGGATAAAACTGACTCTGGTGGGATTCGAACCCACAACCTTTGAATATCTTTTTTACATTCACCTAGAAGTCCAATGCGCTATCCATTGCGCCACAGAGCCAATACGCTCTGATGAGGTGCAGAGATATTCTGAAATGAAATAATGTTGATCAGCTTTATAAAGTTCATTTGATACTATAACCATGGATTTATTTTGAATATTGAATTGGGGAAATTATATTCACCGTCTCAAGTTACATGATACCTTAGGTAAATCTACGTACGACTTAAGTTTAGTCAAATGGCACATGATATATGAGGCAGATGTGCATTTCACAACTCCATGAAAGACGTTTTTGCAATTTTAGTAATGGAATATCTTATTCGTCATGCAGGGGAACACAAAAAGAGCATCCAATTAGAGTAATTTTTCTTTAAAGGAAGCACCCGCCTGAACAGGGACTTGAACCCTGGACCCTCAGATTAAAAGTCTGATGCTCTACCGACTGAGCTATCCAGGCTCTGCTATACTCTGTCTTAAAATCAGCTAAACAAATGTGGACGTACACTGACCTACACTCTGTGTATTAATATGGTAACATATATTAGCAATCACATTTGTAGAGTTTAATAACAAATTGATGTTTTAACCCCTTCCATGCTCATGACGAGCTCAGCTCGTCATGCAGTACACTTGTCGTGTGCTTATGACGAGCTCAGCTCGTCATGAACAATGGATTTACAGATCATTCAGCACAGGAGGAAAATCTCCTGTAGCATTGAAGGTGTTAAGCATTTGAAATTTCAGCAGCACACGTAATCCATTTTAAATCCTGAAATTTGGACTATCTCATTTTCGGCTGACTTAGAAATCATGTGTCTAAAATGACATTGTGAAATCAATAAAGTGCCAAATACTATTACTACCTACTAAATTACATTTTCAGCAGTATCTTTGGGAATTTCCTCTTGGGCATAGATTATGCAATGTTTTCAAAGCAAACAGTCTCTGTTTAAGTAGACTTTCTTTCACTGCCATGTTGGTAAATGTTTCTGGTGATGCAGACGCAGGCATTGCTTGTTACTGTTTCAATTAGTTATAAAATAAGAGGAGGGATAAAATTGACCCAGCTGGTGTTTGAACACAAAGCCTTTGAATGCTTTTGCTACATTCGTCTAGGACTCCAAGCCGCTATCCATTGCACTAGAGATCCGACCTGATTCAACACGGTGATCAGAGATTCACAAATAAAAAGATGACCTATCAGCTGTTGACCAACTTTATCAAGTTAATCGGACACTACCTTACATTTTGAACATTAAATTGGGTAAAAGATAATCAACAAACTACATGATACAGTTTGGGTAAGTCTTCTTAACCCTTGTCAAAGAATGTAGAAGACAGATGGGTATGTAATGTCTTGATTAAGACTTTTTTGAAACATCTCTAATAGGACTCCCCATTCATTGGATCCTGAAAAGAGTATGCAATTGATATACCTTTTCTTTAACCAAGCCGCCTGAACAGGGTCTTGAACCCTGGGCCCTCAGATTAAAAGTCTGATGCTCTCCCGACTGAGCTTTCCATGCTCGGAGAGGGCGCTCCACAAAATGACCTTATCAACATTTGGAAGTGTCCCAACTATCACTACGTTTCTTAAGATGGTTGCCGGTATTAAGTACTGAATACGCGGAATATAATAATGAATTGGTACTTCAAGCATTTGAAATCTCTTCAGTAAATTTAACCTTATTGTAAGTCCTGAAATTCCTACTATCTCATTTTTTTTGCTGACTTAGAATTCATATGTTTTTATTGATATTGTAAAATTAAGGAAGGGCCCAAAATCTTACTTCTGAGTAAATTACATTTTCATAAGTACAGCTGCCAATTTCCTCTTCTGCAAAGATTGCGTAACTTGAATAGTATCTATTTAAAATAGACTTCCTTACACTGCCCTTTTTGGTGAAGCAGAAGCATGCATGCACTGTTTATTACTCTTTTAAACAGTTATGAAATAAATAGGGATAAAACTGACACTGGTGGGATTCGAACCCACAACCTTTGAATATCTTTTTTACATTCACCTAGAAGTCCAATGCGCTATCCATTGCGCCACAGAGCCAATACACTCTGATGATGTGCAGAGATATTCTGAAATGAAATAATGTTGAACAGCTTTATAAAGTTCATTTGATACTATAACCATGGATTTATTTTGAATATTGAATTGGGGAAATTATATTCACCGTCTCAAGTTACATGATGCCTTAGGTAAATCTACGTACGACTTAAGTTTAGTCAAATGGCACATGATATATGAGGCAGATGTGCATTTCACAACTCCATGAAAGACGTTTTTGCAATTTTAGTAATGGAATATCTTATTCGTCATGCAGGGGAACACAAAAAGAGCATCCAATTAGAGTAATTTTTCTTTAAAGGAAGCAACCGCCTGAACAGGGACTT
Source organism: Lissotriton helveticus (assembly GCF_964261635.1). NCBI lineage: Eukaryota > Metazoa > Chordata > Amphibia > Caudata > Salamandridae > Lissotriton > Lissotriton helveticus. The sequence goes on along the minus strand of NC_136057.1, from coordinate 216,697,591 downwards.
GAACCCTGGACCCTCAGATTAAAAGGCTGATGCTCTACCGACTGCGCTATCCAGGCTCTTCTATACTCTGTCTTAAAATCAGCTAAACAAATGTGGACGTACACTGACCTACACTCTGTGTATTAATATGGTTACATATATTAGCAATCAAATTTGTAGAGTTTAATAACAAATTGATGTTTTAACCCCTTCCATGCTCATGACGAGCTCAGCTCGTCGTGCAGTACACTTGTTGTGTGCTTATGACGAGCTGAGCTCGTCATGAACAATGGATTTACAGATCATTCAGCACAGGAGGAAAATCTCCTGTAGCATTGAAGGTGTTAAGCATTTGAAATTTCAGCAGCACACGTAATCCATTTTAAATCCTGAAATTTGGACTATCTCATTTTCGGCTGACTTAGAAATCATGTGTCTAAAATGACATTGTGAAATCAATAAAGTGCCAAATACTATTACTACCTACTAAATTACATTTTCAGCAGTATCTTTGGGAATTTCCTCTTGGGCATAGATTATGCAATGTTTTCAAAGCAAACAGTCTCTGTTTAAGTTGACTTTCTTTCACTGCCATTTTGGTAAATGTTTCTGGTGATGCAGACGCAGGCATTGCTTGTTACTGTTTCAATTAGTTATAAAATAAGAGGAGGGATAAAATTGACCCAGCTGGTGTTTGAACACAAAGCCTTTGAATGCTTTTGCTACATTCGTCTAGGACTCCAAGCCGCTATCCATTGCACTAGAGATCCGACCTGATTCAACACGGTGATCAGAGATTCACAAATAAAAAGATGACCTATCAGCTGTTGACCAACTTTATCAAGTTAATCGGACACTACCTTACATTTTGAACATTGAATTGGGTAAAAGATAATCAACAAACTACATGATACAGTTTGGGTAAGTCTTCTTAACCCTTGTCAAAGAATGTAGAAGACAGATGGGTATGTAATGACTTGATTAAGACTTTTTTGAAACATCTCTAATAGGACTCCCCATTCATTGGATCCTGAAAAGAGTATGCAATTGATATACCTTTTCTTTAACCAAGCCGCCTGAACAGGGACTTGAACCCTGGGCCCTCAGATTAAAAGTCTGATGCTCTCCCGACTGAGCTATCCAGGCTTTGAGAGGTCGCTCCACAAAATGACCTTATCAACATTTGGAAGTGTCCCAACTATCACTACGTTTCTTAAGATGGTTGCCGGTATTAAGTACTGAATACGCGGAATATAATAATGAATTGGTACTTCAAGCATTTGAAATCTCTTCAGTAAATTTAACCTTATTGTAAGTCCTGAAATTGCTACTATCTCATTTTTTTTGCTGACTTAGAATTCATATGTTTTTATTGACATTGTAAAATTAAGGAAGGGCCCAAAATCTTACTTCTGAGTAAATTACATTTTCATAAGTACAGCTGCCAATTTCCTCTTCTGCAAAGATTGCGTAACTTGAATAGTATCTATTTAAAATAGACTTCCTTACACTGCCCTTTTCGGTGAAGCAGAAGCATGCATGCACTGTTTATTACTCTTTTAAACAGTTATGAAATAAATAGGGATAAAACTGACTCTGGTGGGATTCGAACCCACAACCTTTGAATATCTTTTTTACATTCACCTAGAAGTCCAATGTGCTATCCATTGCGCCACAGAGCCAATACACTCTGATGAGGTGCAGAGATATTCTGAAATGAAATAATGTTGAACAGCTTTATAAAGTTCATTTGATACTATAACCATGGATTTATTTTGAATATTGAATTGGGGAAATTATATTCACCGTCTCAAGTTACATGATACCTTAGGTAAATCTACGTACGACTTAAGTTTAGTCAAATGGCACATGATATATGAGGCAGATGTGCATTTCACAACTCCATGAAAGACGTTTTTGCAATTTTAGTAATGGAATATCTTATTCGTCATGCAGCGGAACACAAAAAGAGCATCCAATTAGAGTAATTTTTCTTTAAAGGAAGCAACTGCCTGAACAGGGACTTGAACCCTGGACCCTCAGATTAAGAGTCTGATGCTCTACCGACTGAGCTATCCAGGCTCTGCTATACTCTGTCTTAAAATCAGCTAAACAAATGTGGACGTACACTGACCTACACTCTGTGTATTAATATGGTTACATATATTTGCAATCAAATTTGTAGAGTTTAATAACAAATTGATGTTTTAACCCCTTCCATGCTCATGACGAGCTCAGCTCGTCGTGCAGTACACTTGTCGTGTGCTTATGACGAGCTGAGCTCATCATGAACAATGGATTTACAGATCATTCAGCACAGGAGGAAAATCTCCTGTAGCATTGAAGGTGTTAAGCATTTAAAATTTCAGCAGCACACGTAATCCATTTTAAATCCTGAAATTTGGACTATCTCATTTTCGGCTGACTTAGAAATCATGTGTCTAAAATGACATTGTGAAATCAATAAAGTGCCAAATACTATTACTACCTACTAAATTACATTTTCAGCAGTATCTTTGGGAATTTCCTCTTGGGCATAGATTATGCAATGTTTTCAAAGCAAACAGTCTCTGTTTAAGTAGACTTTCTTTCACTGCCATTTTGGTAAATGTTTCTGGTGATGCAGACGCAGGCATTGCTTGTTACTGTTTCAATTAGTTATAAAATAAGAGGAGGGATAAAATTGACCCAGCTGGTGTTTGAACACAAAGCCTTTTAATGCTTTTGCTACATTCGTCTAGGACTCCAAGCCGCTATCCATTGCACTAGAGATCCGACCTGATTCAACACGGTGATCAGAGATTCACAAATAAAAAGATGACCTATCAGCTGTTGACCAACTTTATCAAGTTAATCGGACACTACCTTACATTTTGAACATTGAATTGGGTAAAAGATAATCAACAAACTACATGATACAGTTTGGGTAAGTCTTCTTAACCCTTGTCAAAGAATGTAGAAGACAGATGGGTATGTAATGACTTGATTAAGACTTTTTTGAAACATCTCTAATAGGACTCCCCATTCATTGGATCCTGAAAAGAGTATGCAATTGATATACCTTTTCTTTAACCAAGCCGCCTGAACAGGGACTTGAACCCTGGGCCCTCAGATTAAAAGTCTGATGCTCTCCCGACTGAGCTATCCAGGCTCGGAGAGGTCGCTCCACAAAATGACCTTATCAACATTTGGAAGTGTCCCAACTATCACTACGTTTCTTAAGATGGTTGCCGGTATTAAGTACTGAATACGCGGAATATAATAATGAATTGGTACTTCAAGCATTTGAAATCTCTTCAGTAAATTTAACCTTATTGTAAGTCCTGAAATTGCTACTATCTCATTTTTTTTGCTGACTTAGAATTCATATGTTTTTATTGACATTGTAAAATTAAGGAAGGGCCCAAAATCTTACTTCTGAGTAAATTACATTTTCATAAGTACAGCTGCCAATTTCCTCTTCTGCAAAGATTGCGTAACTTGAATAGTATCTATTTAAAATAGACTTCCTTACACTGCCCTTTTTGGTGAAGCAGAAGCATGCATGCACTGTTTATTACTCTTTTAAACAGTTATGAAATAAATAGGGATAAAACTGACACTGGTGGGATTCGAACCCACAACCTTTGAATATCTTTTTTACATTCACCTAGAAGTCCAATGCGCTATCCATTGCGCCACAGAGCCAATACACTCTGATGATGTGCAGAGATATTCTGAAATGAAATAATGTTGAACAGCTTTATAAAGTTCATTTGATACTATAACCATGGATTTATTTTGAATATTGAATTGGGGAAATTATATTCACCGTCTCAAGTTACATGATGCCTTAGGTAAATCTACGTACGACTTAAGTTTAGTCAAATGGCACATGATATATGAGGCAGATGTGCATTTCACAACTCCATGAAAGACGTTTTTGCAATTTTAGTAATGGAATATCTTATTCGTCATGCAGGGGAACACAAAAAGAGCATCCAATTAGAGTAATTTTTCTTTAAAGGAAGCAACCGCCTGAACAGGGACTTGAACCCTGGACCCTCAGATTAAAAGGCTGATGCTCTACCGACTGAGCTATCCAGGCTCTTCTATACTCTGTCTTAAAATCAGCTAAACAAATGTGGACGTACACTGACCTACACTCTGTGTATTAATATGGTTACATATATTAGCAATCAAATTTGTAGAGTTTAATAACAAATTGATGTTTTAACCCCTTCCATGCTCATGACGAGCTCAGCTCGTCGTGCAGTACACTTGTCGTGTGCTTATGACGAGCTGAGCTCGTCATGAACAATGGATTTACAGATCATTCAGCACAGGAGGAAAATCTCCTGTAGCATTGAAGGTGTTAAGCATTTGAAATTTCAGCAGCACACGTAATCCATTTTAAATCCTGAAATTTGGACTATCTCATTTTCGGCTGACTTAGAAATCATGTGTCTAAAATGACATTGTGAAATCAATAAAGTGCCAAATACTATTACTACCTACTAAATTACATTTTCAGCAGTATCTTTGGGAATTTCCTCTTGGGCATAGATTATGCAATGTTTTCAAAGCAAACAGTCTCTGTTTAAGTTGACTTTCTTTCACTGCCATTTTGGTAAATGTTTCTGGTGATGCAGACGCAGGCATTGCTTGTTACTGTTTCAATTAGTTATAAAATAAGAGGAGGGATAAAATTGACCCAGCTGGTGTTTGAACACAAAGCCTTTGAATGCTTTTGCTACATTCGTCTAGGACTCCAAGCCGCTATCCATTGCACTAGAGATCCGACCTGATTCAACACGGTGATCAGAGATTCACAAATAAAAAGATGACCTATCAGCTGTTGACCAACTTTATCAAGTTAATCGGACACTACCTTACATTTTGAACATTGAATTGGGTAAAAGATAATCAACAAACTACATGATACAGTTTGGGTAAGTCTTCTTAACCCTTGTCAAAGAATGTAGAAGACAGATGGGTATGTAATGACTTGATTAAGACTTTTTTGAAACATCTCTAATAGGACTCCCCATTCATTGGATCCTGAAAAGAGTATGCAATTGATATACCTTTTCTTTAACCAAGCCGCCTGAACAGGGACTTGAACCCTGGGCCCTCAGATTAAAAGTCTGATGCTCTCCCGACTGTGCTATCCAGGCTCGGAGAGGTCGCTCCACAAAATGACCTTATCAACATTTGGAAGTGTCCCAACTATCACTACGTTTCTTAAGATGGTTGCCGGTATTAAGTACTGAATACGCGGAATATAATAATGAATTGGTACTTCAAGCATTTGAAATCTCTTCAGTAAATTTAACCTTATTGTAAGTCCTGAAATTGCTACTATCTCATTTTTTTTGCTGACTTAGAATTCATATGTTTTTATTGACATTGTAAAATTAAGGAAGGGCCCAAAATCTTACTTCTGAGTAAATTACATTTTCATAAGTACAGCTGCCAATTTCCTTTTCTGCAAAGATTGCGTAACTTGAATAGTATCTATTTAAAATAGACTTCCTTTCACTGCCCTTTTTGGTGAAGCAGAAGCATGCATGCACTGTTTATTACTCTTTTAAACAGTTATGAAATAAATAGGGATAAAACTGACTCTGGTGGGATTCGAACCCACAACCTTTGAATATCTTTTTTACATTCACCTAGAAGTCCAATGCGCTATCCATTGCGCCACAGAGCCAATACGCTCTGATGAGGTGCAGAGATATTCTGAAATGAAATAATGTTGATCAGCTTTATAAAGTTCATTTGATACTATAACCATGGATTTATTTTGAATATTGAATTGGGGAAATTATATTCACCGTCTCAAGTTACATGATACCTTAGGTAAATCTACGTACGACTTAAGTTTAGTCAAATGGCACATGATATATGAGGCAGATGTGCATTTCACAACTCCATGAAAGACGTTTTTGCAATTTTAGTAATGGAATATCTTATTCGTCATGCAGGGGAACACAAAAAGAGCATCCAATTAGAGTAATTTTTCTTTAAAGGAAGCACCCGCCTGAACAGGGACTTGAACCCTGGACCCTCAGATTAAAAGTCTGATGCTCTACCGACTGAGCTATCCAGGCTCTGCTATACTCTGTCTTAAAATCAGCTAAACAAATGTGGACGTACACTGACCTACACTCTGTGTATTAATATGGTAACATATATTAGCAATCACATTTGTAGAGTTTAATAACAAATTGATGTTTTAACCCCTTCCATGCTCATGACGAGCTCAGCTCGTCATGCAGTACACTTGTCGTGTGCTTATGACGAGCTCAGCTCGTCATGAACAATGGATTTACAGATCATTCAGCACAGGAGGAAAATCTCCTGTAGCATTGAAGGTGTTAAGCATTTGAAATTTCAGCAGCACACGTAATCCATTTTAAATCCTGAAATTTGTACTATCTCATTTTCGGCTGACTTAGAAATCATGTGTCTAAAATGACATTGTGAAATCAATAAAGTGCCAAATACTATTACTACCTACTAAATTACATTTTCAGCAGTATCTTTGGGAATTTCCTCTTGGGCATAGATTATGCAATGTTTTCAAAGCAAACAGTCTCTGTTTAAGTTGACTTTCTTTCACTGCCATTTTGGTAAATGTTTCTGGTGATGCAGACGCAGGCATTGCTTGTTACTGTTTCAATTAGTTATAAAATAAGAGGAGGGATAAAATTGACCCAGCTGGTGTTTGAACACAAAGCCTTTGAATGCTTTTGCTACATTCGTCTAGGACTCCAAGCCGCTATCCATTGCACTAGAGATCCGACCTGATTTAACACGGTGATCAGAGATTCACAAATAAAAAGATGACCTATCAGCTGTTGACCAACTTTATCAAGTTAATCGGACACTACCTTACATTTTGAACATTGAATTGGGTAAAAGATAATCAACAAACTACATGATACAGTTTGGGTAAGTCTTCTTAACCCTTGTCAAAGAATGAAGAAGACAGATGGGTATGTAATGACTTGATTAAGACTTTTTTGAAACATCTCTAATAGGACTCCCCATTCATTGGATCCTGAAAAGAGTATGCAATTGATATACCTTTTCTTTAACCAAGCCGCCTGAACAGGGACTTGAACCCTGGGCCCTCAGATTAAAAGTCTTATGCTCTCCAGACTGTGCTATCCAGGCTCGGAGAGGTCGCTCCACAAAATGACCTTATCAACATTTGGAAGTGTCCCAACTATCACTACGTTTCTTAAGATGGTTGCCGGTATTAAGTACTGAATACGCGGAATATAATAATGAATTGGTACTTCAAGCATTTGAAATTTCTTCAGTAAATTTAACCTTATTGTAAGTCCTGAAATTGCTACTATCTCATTTTTTTTGCTGACTTAGAATTCATATGTTTTTATTGACATTGTAAAATTAAGGAAGGGCCCAAAATCTTACTTCTGAGTAAATTACATTTTCATAAGTACAGCTGCCAATTTCCTCTTCTGCAAAGATTGCGTAACTTGAATAGTATCTATTTAAAATAGACTTCCTTTCACTGCCCTTTTTGGTGAAGCAGAAGCATGCATGCACTGTTTATTACTCTTTTAAACAGTTATGAAATAAATAGGGATAAAACTGACTCTGGTGGGATTCGAACCCACAACCTTTGAATATCTTTTTTACATTCACCTAGAAGTCCAATGCGCTATCCATTGCGCCACAGAGCCAATACGCTCTGATGAGGTGCAGAGATATTCTGAAATGAAATAATGTTGATCAGCTTTATAAAGTTCATTTGATACTATAACCATGGATTTATTTTGAATATTGAATTGGGGAAATTATATTCACCGTCTCAAAGTTACATGATACCTTAGGTAAATCTACGTACGACTTAAGTTTAGACAAATGGCACATGATATATGAGGCAGATGTGCATTTCACAACTCCATGAAAGACGTTTTTGCAATTTTAGTAATGGAATATCTTATTCGTCATGCAGGGGAACACAAAAAGAGCATCCAATTAGAGTAATTTTTCTTGAAAGGAAGGAACTGCCTGAACAGGGACTTGAACCCTGGACCCTCAGATTAAAAGTCTGATGCTCTACCGACTGAGCTATCCAGGCTCTGCTATACTCTGTCTTAAAATCAGCTAAACAAATGTGGACATACACTGACCTACACTCTGTGTATTAATATGGTTACATATATTAGCAATCAAATTTGTAGAGTTTAATAACAAATTGATGTTTTAACCCCTTCCATGCTCATGACGAGCTCAGCTCGTCGTGCAGTACACTTGTCGTGTGCTTATGACGAGCTGAGCTCGTCATGAACAATGGATTTACAGATCATTCAGCACAGGAGGAAAATCTCCTGTAGCATTGAAGGTGTTAAGCATTTGAAATTTCAGCAGCACACGTAATCCATTTTAAATCCTGAAATTTGGACTATCTCATTTTCGGCTGACTTAGAAATCATGTGTCTAAAATGACATTGTGAAATCAATAAAGTGCCAAATACTATTACTACCTACTAAATTACATTTTCAGCAGTATCTTTGGGAATTTCCTCTTGGGCATAGATTATGCAATGTTTTCAAAGCAAACAGTCTCTGTTTAAGTAGACTTTCTTTCACTGCCATGTTGGTAAATGTTTCTGGTGATGCAGACGCAGGCATTGCTTGTTACTGTTTCAATTAGTTATAAAATAAGAGGAGGGATAAAATTGACCCAGCTGGTGTTTGAACACAAAGCCTTTGAATGCTTTTGCTACATTCGTCTAGGACTCCAAGCCGCTATCCATTGCACTAGAGATCCGACCTGATTCAACACGGTGATCAGAGATTCACAAATAAAAAGATGACCTATCAGCTGTTGACCAACTTTATCAAGTTAATCGGACACTACCTTACATTTTGAACATTGAATTGGGTAAAAGATAATCAACAAACTACATGATACAGTTTGGGTAAGTCTTCTTAACCCTTGTCAAAGAATGAAGAAGACAGATGGGTATGTAATGACTTGATTAAGACTTTTTTGAAACATCTCTAATAGGACTCCCCATTCATTGGATCCTGAAAAGAGTATGCAATTGATATACCTTTTCTTTAACCAAGCCGCCTGAACAGGGACTTGAACCCTGGGCCCTCAGATTAAAAGTCTGATGCTCTCCCGACTGAGCTATCCAGGCTCAGAGAGGTCGCTCCACAAAATGACCTCATCAACATTTGGAAGTGTCCCAACTATCACTACGTTTCTTAAGATGGTTGCCGGTATTAAGTACTGAATACGCGGAATATAATAATGAATTGGTACTTCAAGCATTTGAAATCTCTTTAGTAAATTTAACCTTATTGTAAGTCCTGAAATTGCTACTATCTCATTTTTTTTGCTGACTTAGAATTCATATGTTTTTATTGACATCGTAAAATTAAGGAAGGGCCCAAAATCTTACTTCTGAGTAAATTACATTTTCATAAGTACAGCTGCCAATTTCCTCTTCTGCAAAGATTGCGTAACTTGAATAGTATCTATTTAAAATAGACTTCCTTACACTGCCCTTTTTGGTGAAGCAGAAGCATGCATGCACTGTTTATTACTCTTTTAAACAGTTATGAAATAAATAGGGATAAAACTGACTCTGGTGGGATTCGAACCCAAAACCTTTGAATATCTTTTTTACATTCACCTAGAAGTCCGATGCGCTATCCATTACGCCACAGAGCCAATACGCTCTGATGAGGTGCAGAGATATTCTGAAATGAAATAATGTTGATCAGCTTTATAAAGTTCATTTGATACTATAACCATGGATTTATTTTGAATATTGAATTGGGGAAATTATATTCACCGTCTCAAAGTTACATGATACCTTAGGTAAATCTACGTACGACTTAAGTTTAGACAAATGGCACATGATATATGAGGCAGATGTGCATTTCACAACTCCATGAAAGACGTTTTTGCAATTTTAGTAATGGAATATCTTATTCGTCATGCAGGGGAACACAAAAAGAGCATCCAATTAGAGTAATTTTTCTTGAAAGGAAGGAACTGCCTGAACAGGGACTTGAACCCTGGACCCTCAGATTAAAAGTCTGATGCTCTACCGACTGAGCTATCCAGGCTCTGCTATACTCTGTCTTAAAATCAGCTAAACAAATGTGGACATACACTGACCTACACTCTGTGTATTAATATGGTTACATATATTAGCAATCAAATTTGTAGAGTTTAATAACAAATTGATGTTTTAACCCCTTCCATGCTCATGACGAGCTCAGCTCGTCGTGCAGTACACTTGTCGTGTGCTTATGACGAGCTGAGCTCGTCATGAACAATGGATTTACAGATCATTCAGCACAGGAGGAAAATCTCCTGTAGCATTGAAGGTGTTAAGCATTTGAAATTTCAGCAGCACACGTAATCCATTTTAAATCCTGAAATTTGGACTATCTCATTTTCGGCTGACTTAGAAATCATGTGTCTAAAATGACATTGTGAAATCAATAAAGTGCCAAATACTATTACTACCTACTAAATTACATTTTCAGCAGTATCTTTGGGAATTTCCTCTTGGGCATAGATTATGCAATGTTTTCAAAGCAAACAGTCTCTGTTTAAGTTGACTTTCTTTCACTGCCATTTTGGTAAATGTTTCTGGTGATGCAGACGCAGGCATTGCTTGTTACTGTTTCAATTAGTTATAAAATAAGAGGAGGGATAAAATTGACCCAGCTGGTGTTTGAACACAAAGCCTTTGAATGCTTTTGCTACATTCGTCTAGGACTCCAAGCCGCTATCCATTGCACTAGAGATCCGACCTGATTCAACACGGTGATCAGAGATTCACAAATAAAAAGATGACCTATCAGCTGTTGACCAACTTTATCAAGTTAATCGGACACTACCTTACATTTTGAACATTGAATTGGGTAAAAGATAATCAACAAACTACATGATACAGTTTGGGTAAGTCTTCTTAACCCTTGTCAAAGAATGTAGAAGACAGATGGGTATGTAATGACTTGATTAAGACTTTTTTGAAACATCTCTAATAGGACTCCCCATTCATTGGATCCTGAAAAGAGTATGCAATTGATATACCTTTTCTTTAACCAAGCCGCCTGAACAGGGACTTGAACCCTGGGCCCTCAGATTAAAAGTCTGATGCTCTCCCGACTGTGCTATCCAGGCTCGGAGAGGTCGCTCCACAAAATGACCTTATCAACATTTGGAAGTGTCCCAACTATCACTACGTTTCTTAAGATGGTTGCCGGTATTAAGTACTGAATACGCGGAATATAATAATGAATTGGTACTTCAAGCATTTGAAATCTCTTCAGTAAATTTAACCTTATTGTAAGTCCTGAAATTGCTACTATCTCATTTTTTTTGCTGACTTAGAATTCATATGTTTTTATTGACATTGTAAAATTAAGGAAGGGCCCAAAATCTTACTTCTGAGTAAATTACATTTTCATAAGTACAGCTGCCAATTTCCTCTTCTGCAAAGATTGCGTAACTTGAATAGTATCTATTTAAAATAGACTTCCTTTCGCTGCCCTTTTTGGTGAAGCAGAAGCATGCATGCACTGTTTATTACTCTTTTAAACAGTTATGAAATAAATAGGGATAAAACTGACTCTGGTGGGATTCGAACCCACAACCTTTGAATATCTTTTTTACATTCACCTAGAAGTCCAATGCGCTATCCATTGCGCCACAGAGCCAATACGCTCTGATGAGGTGCAGAGATATTCTGAAATGAAATAATGTTGATCAGCTTTATAAAGTTCATTTGATACTATAACCATGGATTTATTTTGAATATTGAATTGGGGAAATTATATTCACCGTCTCAAGTTACATGATACCTTAGGTAAATCTACGTACGACTTAAGTTTAGTCAAATGGCACATGATATATGAGGCAGATGTGCATTTCACAACTCCATGAAAGACGTTTTTGCAATTTTAGTAATGGAATATCTTATTCGTCATGCAGGGGAACACAAAAAGAGCATCCAATTAGAGTAATTTTTCTTTAAAGGAAGCACCCGCCTGAACAGGGACTTGAACCCTGGACCCTCAGATTAAAAGTCTGATGCTCTACCGACTGAGCTATCCAGGCTCTGCTATACTCTGGCTTAAAATCATCTAAACAAATGTGGACGTACACTGACCTACACTCTGTGTATTAATATGGTAACATATATTAGCAATCAAATTTGTAGAGTTTAATAACAAATTGATGTTTTAACCCCTTCCATGCTCATGACGAGCTCAGCTCGTCATGCAGTACACTTGTCGTGTGCTTATGACGAGCTCAGCTCGTCATGAACAATGGATTTACAGATCATTCAGCACAGGAGGAAAATCTCCTGTAGCATTGAAGGTGTTAAGCATTTGAAATTTCAGCAGCACACGTAATCCATTTTAAATCCTGAAATTTGGACTATCTCATTTTCGGCTGACTTAGAAATCATGTGTCTAAAATGACATTGTGAAATCAATAAAGTGCCAAATACTATTACTACCTACTAAATTACATTTTCAGCAGTATCTTTGGGAATTTCCTCTTGGGCATAGATTATGCAATGTTTTCAAAGCAAACAGTCTCTGTTTAAGTAGACTTTCTTTCACTGCCATGTTGGTAAATGTTTCTGGTGATGCAGACGCAGGCATTGCTTGTTACTGTTTCAATTAGTTATAAAATAAGAGGAGGGATAAAATTGACCCAGCTGGTGTTTGAACACAAAGCCTTTGAATGCTTTTGCTACATTCGTCTAGGACTCCAAGCCGCTATCCATTGCACTAGAGATCCGACCTGATTCAACACGGTGATCAGAGATTCACAAATAAAAAGATGACCTATCAGCTGTTGACCAACTTTATCAAGTTAATCGGACACTACCTTACATTTTGAACATTGAATTGGGTAAAAGATAATCAACAAACTACATGATACAGTTTGGGTAAGTCTTCTTAACCCTTGTCAAAGAATGAAGAAGACAGATGGGTATGTAATGACTTGATTAAGACTTTTTTGAAACATCTCTAATAGGACTCCCCATTCATTGGATCCTGAAAAGAGTATGCAATTGATATACCTTTTCTTTAACCAAGCCGCCTGAACAGGGACTTGAACCCTGGGCCCTCAGATTAAAAGTCTGATGCTCTCCCGACTGAGCTATCCAGGCTCGGAGAGGTCGCTCCACAAAATGACCTCATCAACATTTGGAAGTGTCCCAACTATCACTACGTTTCTTAAGATGGTTGCCGGTATTAAGTACTGAATACGCGGAATATAATAATGAATTGGTACTTCAAGCATTTGAAATCTCTTTAGTAAATTTAACCTTATTGTAAGTCCTGAAATTGCTACTATCTCATTTTTTTTGCTGACTTAGAATTCATATGTTTTTATTGACATCGTAAAATTAAGGAAGGGCCCAAAATCTTACTTCTGAGTAAATTACATTTTCATAAGTACAGCTGCCAATTTCCTCTTCTGCAAAGATTGCGTAACTTGAATAGTATCTATTTAAAATAGACTTCCTTACACTGCCCTTTTTGGTGAAGCAGAAGCATGCATGCACTGTTTATTACTCTTTTAAACAGTTATGAAATAAATAGGGATAAAACTGACTCTGGTGGGATTCGAACCCAAAACCTTTGAATATCTTTTTTACATTCACCTAGAAGTCCAATGCGCTATCCATTACGCCACAGAGCCAATACGCTCTGATGAGGTGCAGAGATATTCTGAAATGATATAATGTTGATCAGCTTTATAAAGTTCATTTGATACTATAACCATGGATTTATTTTGAATATTGAATTGGGGAAATTATATTCACCGTCTCAAAGTTACATGATACCTTAGGTAAATCTACGTACGACTTAAGTTTAGTCAAATGGCACATGATATATGAGGCAGATGTGCATTTCACAACTCCATGAAAGACGTTTTTGCAATTTTAGTAATGGAATATCTTATTCGTCATGCAGGGGAACACAAAAAGAGCATCCAATTAGAGTAATTTTTCTTGAAAGGAAGCAACTGCCTGAACAGGGACTTGAACCCTGGACCCTCAGATTAAAAGTCTGATGCTCTACCGACTGAGCTATCCAGGCTCTGCTATACTCTGTCTTAAAATCAGCTAAACAAATGTGGACGTACACTGACCTACACTCTGTGTATTAATATGGTTACATATATTAGCAATCAAATTTGTAGAGTAAAATAACAAATTGATGTTTTAACCCCTTCCATGCTCATGACGAGCTCAGCTCGTCGTGCAGTACACTTGTCGTGTGCTTATGACGAGCTGAGCTCGTCATGAACAATGGATTTACAGATCATTCAGCACAGGAGGAAAATCTCCTGTAGCATTGAAGGTGTTAAGCATTTGAAATTTCAGCAGCACACGTAATCCATTTTAAATCCTGAAATTTGGACTATCTCATTTTCGGCTGACTTAGAAATCATGTGTCTAAAATGACATTGTGAAATCAATAAAGTGCCAAATACTATTACTTCCTACTAAATTACATTTTCAGCAGTATCTTTGGGAATTTCCTCTTGGGCATAGATTATGCAATGTTTTCAAAGCAAACAGTCTCTGTTTAAGTAGACTTTCTTTCACTGCCATTTTGGTAAATGTTTCTGGTGATGCAGACGCAGGCATTGCTTGTTACTGTTTCAATTAGTTATAAAATAAGAGGAGGGATATAATTGACCCAGCTGGTGTTTGAACACAAAGCCTTTGAATGCTTTTGCTACATTCGTCTAGGACTCCAAGCCGCTATCCATTGCACTAGAGATCTGACCTGATTCAACACGGTGATCAGAGATTCACAAATAAAAAGATGACCTATCAGCTTTTGACCAACTTTATCAAGTTAATCGGACACTACCTTACATTTTGAACATTAAATTGGGTAAAAGATAATCAACAAACTACATGATACAGTTTGGGTAAGTCTTCTTAACCCTTGTCAAAGAATGTAGAAGACAGATGGGTATGTAATGTCTTGATTAAGACTTTTTTGAAACATCTCTAATAGGACTCCCCATTCATTGGATCCTGAAAAGAGTATGCAATTGATATACCTTTTCTTTAACCAAGCCGCCTGAACAGGGTCTTGAACCCTGGGCCCTCAGATTAAAAGTCTTATGCTCTCCCGACTGAGCTATTCAGTCTCGGAGAGGGCGCTCCACAAAATGACCTTATCAACATTTGGAAGTGTCCCAACTATCACTACGTTTCTTAAGATGGTTGCCGGTATTAAGTACTGAATACGCGGAATATAATAATGAATTGGTACTTCAAGCATTTGAAATCTCTTCAGTAAATTTAACCTTATTGTAAGTCCTGAAATTCCTACTATCTCATTTTTTTTGCTGACTTAGAATTCATATGTTTTTATTGATATTGTAAAATTAAGGAAGGGCCCAAAATCTTACTTCTGAGTAAATTACATTTTCATAAGTACAGCTGCCAATTTCCTCTTCTGCAAAGATTGCGTAACTTGAATAGTATCTATTTAAAATAGACTTCCTTTCACTGCCCTTTTTGGTGAAGCAGAAGCATGCATGCACTGTTTATTACTCTTTTAAACAGTTATGAAATAAATAGGGATAAAAGTGACTCTGGTGGGATTCGAACCCACAACCTTTAAATATTTTTTTTACATTCACCTAGAAGTCCAATGCGCTATCCATTGCGCCACAGAGCCAATACACTCTGAAGAGGTGCAGAGATATTCTGAAATGAAATAATGTTGATCAGCTTTATAAAGTTAATTTGATACTATAACCATGGATTTATTTTGAATATTGAATTGGGGAAATTATATTCACCGTCTCAAGTTACATGATACCTTAGGTAAATCTACGTACGACTTAAGTTTAGTCAAATGGCACATGATATATGAGGCAGATGTGCATTTCACAACTCCATGAAAGACGTTTTTGCAATTTTAGTAATGGAATATCTTATTCGTCATGCAGGGGAACACAAAAAGAGCATCCAATTAGAGTAATTTCTCTTTAAAGGAAGCAACCGTCTGAACAGGGACTTGAACCCTGGACCCTCAGATTAAAAGTCTGATGCTCTACCGACTGAGCTATCCAGGCTCTGCTATACTCTGTCTTAAAATCAGCTAAACAAATGTGGACGTACACTGACCTACACTCTGTGTATTAATATGGTTACATATATTAGCAATCAAATTTGTAGAGTTTAATAACAAATTGATGTTTTAACCCCTTCCATGCTCATGACGAGCTCAGCTCGTCATGCAGTACACTTGTCGTGTGCTTATGACGAGCTGAGCTCGTCATGAACAATGGATTTACAGATCATTCAGCACAGGAGGTAAATCTCCTGTAGCATTGAAGGTGTTAAGCATTTGAAATTTCAGCAGCACACGTAATCCATTTTAAATCCTGAAATTTGTACTATCTCATTTTCGGCTGACTTAGAAATCATGTGTCTAAAATGACATTGTGAAATCAATAAAGTGCCCAATACTATTACTACCTACTAAATTACATTTTCAGCAGTATCTTTGGGAATTTCCTCTTGGGCATAGATTATGCAATGTTTTCAAAGCAAACAGTCTCTGTTTAAGTAGACTTTCTTTCACTGCCATGTTGGTAAATGTTTCTGGTGATGCAGACGCAGGCATTGCTTGTTACTGTTTCAATTAGTTATAAAATAAGAGGAGGGATAAAATTGACCCAGCTGGTGTTTGAACACAAAGCCTTTGAATGCTTTTGCTACATTCGTCTAGGACTCCAAGCCGCTATCCATTGCACTAGAGATCCGACCTGATTCAACACGGTGATCAGAGATTCACAAATAAAAAGATGACCTATCAGCTGTTGACCAACTTTATCAAGTTAATCGGACACTACCTTACATTTTGAACATTGAATTGGGTAAAAGATAATCAACAAACTACATGAAACAGTTTGGGTAAGTCTTCTTAACCCTTGTCAAAGAATGTAGAAGACAGATGGGTATGTAATGACTTGATTAAGACTTTTTTGAAACATCTCTAATAGGACTCCCCATTCATTGGATCCTGAAAAGAGTATGCAATTGATATACCTTTTCTTTAACCAAGCCGCCTGAACAGGGACTTGAACCCTGGGCCCTCAGATTAAAAGTCTGATGCTCTCCCGACTGAGCTATCCAGGCTCGGAGAGGTCGCTCCACAAAATGACCTTATCAACATTTGGAAGTGTCCCAACTATCACTACGTTTCTTAAGATGGTTGCCGGTATTAAGTACTGAATACGCGGAATATAATAATGAATTGGTACTTCAAGCATTTGAAATCTCTTTAGTAAATTTAACCTTATTGTAAGTCCTGAAATTGCTACTATCTCATTTTTTTTGCTGACTTAGAATTCATATGTTTTTATTGACATCGTAAAATTAAGGAAGGGCCCAAAATCTTACTTCTGAGTAAATTACATTTTCATAAGTACAGCTGCCAATTTCCTCTTCTGCAAAGATTGCGTAACTTGAATAGTATCTATTTAAAATAGACTTCCTTACACTGCCCTTTTTGGTGAAGCAGAAGCATGCATGCACTGTTTATTACTCTTTTAAACAGTTATGAAATAAATAGGGATAAAACTGACTCTGGTGGGATTCGAACCCACAACCTTTGAATATCTTTTTTACATTCACCTAGAAGTCCAATGTGCTATCCATTACGCCACAGAGCCAATACGCTCTGATGAGGTGCAGAGATATTCTGAAATGAAATAATGTTGATCAGCTTTATAAAGTTCATTTGATACTATAACCATGGATTTATTTTGAATATTGAATTGGGGAAATTATATTCACCGTCTCAAAGTTACATGATACCTTAGGTAAATCTACGTACGACTTAAGTTTAGACAAATGGCACATGATATATGAGGCAGATGTGCATTTCACAACTCCATGAAAGACGTTTTTGCAATTTTAGTAATGGAATATCTTATTCGTCATGCAGGGGAACACAAAAAGAGCATCCAATTAGAGTAATTTTTCTTGAAAGGAAGGAACTGCCTGAACAGGGACTTGAACCCTGGACCCTCAGATTAAAAGTCTGATGCTCTACCGACTGAGCTATCCAGGCTCTGCTATACTCTGTCTTAAAATCAGCTAAACAAATGTGGACATACACTGACCTACACTCTGTGTATTAATATGGTTACATATATTAGCAATCAAATTTGTAGAGTTTAATAACAAATTGATGTTTTAACCCCTTCCATGCTCATGACGAGCTCAGCTCGTCGTGCAGTACACTTGTCGTGTGCTTATGACGAGCTGAGCTCGTCATGAACAATGGATTTACAGATCATTCAGCACAGGAGGAAAATCTCCTGTAGCATTGAAGGTGTTAAGCATTTGAAATTTCAGCAGCACACGTAATCCATTTTAAATCCTGAAATTTGGACTATCTCATTTTCGGCTGACTTAGAAATCATGTGTCTAAAATGACATTGTGAAATCAATAAAGTGCCAAATACTATTACTACCTACTAAATTACATTTTCAGCAGTATCTTTGGGAATTTCCTCTTGGGCATAGATTATGCAATGTTTTCAAAGCAAACAGTCTCTGTTTAAGTTGACTTTCTTTCACTGCCATTTTGGTAAATGTTTCTGGTGATGCAGACGCAGGCATTGCTTGTTACTGTTTCAATTAGTTATAAAATAAGAGGAGGGATAAAATTGACCCAGCTGGTGTTTGAACACAAAGCCTTTGAATGCTTTTGCTACATTCGTCTAGGACTCCAAGCCGCTATCCATTGCACTAGAGATCCGACCTGATTCAACACGGTGATCAGAGATTCACAAATAAAAAGATGACCTATCAGCTGTTGACCAACTTTATCAAGTTAATCGGACACTACCTTACATTTTGAACATTGAATTGGGTAAAAGATAATCAACAAACTACATGATACAGTTTGGGTAAGTCTTCTTAACCCTTGTCAAAGAATGTAGAAGACAGATGGGTATGTAATGACTTGATTAAGACTTTTTTGAAACATCTCTAATAGGACTCCCCATTCATTGGATCCTGAAAAGAGTATGCAATTGATATACCTTTTCTTTAACCAAGCCGCCTGAACAGGGACTTGAACCCTGGGCCCTCAGATTAAAAGTCTGATGCTCTCCCGACTGTGCTATCCAGGCTCGGAGAGGTCGCTCCACAAAATGACCTTATCAACATTTGGAAGTGTCCCAACTATCACTACGTTTCTTAAGATGGTTGCCGGTATTAAGTACTGAATACGCGGAATATAATAATGAATTGGTACTTCAAGCATTTGAAATCTCTTCAGTAAATTTAACCTTATTGTAAGTCCTGAAATTGCTACTATCTCATTTTTTTTGCTGACTTAGAATTCATATGTTTTTATTGACATTGTAAAATTAAGG
This sequence comes from Lissotriton helveticus, assembly GCF_964261635.1. NCBI lineage: Eukaryota > Metazoa > Chordata > Amphibia > Caudata > Salamandridae > Lissotriton > Lissotriton helveticus. Next base: position 216,678,171 of record NC_136057.1, on the reverse strand, counting down.
AAGGGCCCAAAATCTTACTTCTGAGTAAATTACATTTTCATAAGTACAGCTGCCAATTTCCTCTTCTGCAAAGATTGCGTAACTTGAATAGTATCTATTTAAAATAGACTTCCTTTCACTGCCCTTTTTGGTGAAGCAGAAGCATGCATGCACTGTTTATTACTCTTTTAAACAGTTATGAAATAAATAGGGATAAAACTGACTCTGGTGGGATTCGAACCCACAACCTTTGAATATCTTTTTTACATTCACCTAGAAGTCCAATGCGCTATCCATTGCGCCACAGAGCCAATACGCTCTGATGAGGTGCAGAGATATTCTGAAATGAAATAATGTTGATCAGCTTTATAAAGTTCATTTGATACTATAACCATGGATTTATTTTGAATATTGAATTGGGGAAATTATATTCACCGTCTCAAGTTACATGATACCTTAGGTAAATCTACGTACGACTTAAGTTTAGTCAAATGGCACATGATATATGAGGCAGATGTGCATTTCACAACTCCATGAAAGACGTTTTTGCAATTTTAGTAATGGAATATCTTATTCGTCATGCAGGGGAACACAAAAAGAGCATCCAATTAGAGTAATTTTTCTTTAAAGGAAGCACCCGCCTGAACAGGGACTTGAACCCTGGACCCTCAGATTAAAAGTCTGATGCTCTACCGACTGAGCTATCCAGGCTCTGCTATACTCTGGCTTAAAATCATCTAAACAAATGTGGACGTACACTGACCTACACTCTGTGTATTAATATGGTAACATATATTAGCAATCAAATTTGTAGAGTTTAATAACAAATTGATGTTTTAACCCCTTCCATGCTCATGACGAGCTCAGCTCGTCATGCAGTACACTTGTCGTTTGCTTATGACGAGCTCAGCTCGTCATGAACAATGGATTTACAGATCATTCAGCACAGGAGGAAAATCTCCTGTAGCATTGAAGGTGTTAAGCATTTGAAATTTCAGCAGCACACGTAATCCATTTTAAATCCTGAAATTTGGACTATCTCATTTTCGGCTGACTTAGAAATCATGTGTCTAAAATGACATTGTGAAATCAATAAAGTGCCAAATACTATTACTACCTACTAAATTACATTTTCAGCAGTATCTTTGGGAATTTCCTCTTGGGCATAGATTATGCAATGTTTTCAAAGCAAACAGTCTCTGTTTAAGTAGACTTTCTTTCACTGCCATGTTGGTAAATGTTTCTGGTGATGCAGACGCAGGCATTGCTTGTTACTGTTTCAATTAGTTATAAAATAAGAGGAGGGATAAAATTGACCCAGCTGGTGTTTGAACACAAAGCCTTTGAATGCTTTTGCTACATTCGTCTAGGACTCCAAGCCGCTATCCATTGCACTAGAGATCCGACCTGATTCAACACGGTGATCAGAGATTCACAAATAAAAAGATGACCTATCAGCTGTTGACCAACTTTATCAAGTTAATCGGACACTACCTTACATTTTGAACATTGAATTGGGTAAAAGATAATCAACAAACTACATGATACAGTTTGGGTAAGTCTTCTTAACCCTTGTCAAAGAATGAAGAAGACAGATGGGTATGTAATGACTTGATTAAGACTTTTTTGAAACATCTCTAATAGGACTCCCCATTCATTGGATCCTGAAAAGAGTATGCAATTGATATACCTTTTCTTTAACCAAGCCGCCTGAACAGGGACTTGAACCCTGGGCCCTCAGATTAAAAGTCTGATGCTCTCCCGACTGAGCTATCCAGGCTCGGAGAGGTCGCTCCACAAAATGACCTCATCAACATTTGGAAGTGTCCCAACTATCACTACGTTTCTTAAGATGGTTGCCGGTATTAAGTACTGAATACGCGGAATATAATAATGAATTGGTACTTCAAGCATTTGAAATCTCTTTAGTAAATTTAACCTTATTGTAAGTCCTGAAATTGCTACTATCTCATTTTTTTTGCTGACTTAGAATTCATATGTTTTTATTGACATCGTAAAATTAAGGAAGGGCCCAAAATCTTACTTCTGAGTAAATTACATTTTCATAAGTACAGCTGCCAATTTCCTCTTCTGCAAAGATTGCGTAACTTGAATAGTATCTATTTAAAATAGACTTCCTTACACTGCCCTTTTTGGTGAAGCAGAAGCATGCATGCACTGTTTATTACTCTTTTAAACAGTTATGAAATAAATAGGGATAAAACTGACTCTGGTGGGATTCGAACCCAAAACCTTTGAATATCTTTTTTACATTCACCTAGAAGTCCAATGCGCTATCCATTACGCCACAGAGCCAATACGCTCTGATGAGGTGCAGAGATATTCTGAAATGAAATAATGTTGATCAGCTTTATAAAGTTCATTTGATACTATAACCATGGATTTATTTTGAATATTGAATTGGGGAAATTATATTCACCGTCTCAAAGTTACATGATACCTTAGGTAAATCTACGTACGACTTAAGTTTAGTCAAATGGCACATGATATATGAGGCAGATGTGCATTTCACAACTCCATGAAAGACGTTTTTGCAATTTTAGTAATGGAATATCTTATTCGTCATGCAGGGGAACACAAAAAGAGCATCCAATTAGAGTAATTTTTCTTGAAAGGAAGCAACTGCCTGAACAGGGACTTGAACCCTGGACCCTCAGATTAAAAGTCTGATGCTCTACCGACTGAGCTATCCAGGCTCTGCTATACTCTGTCTTAAAATCAGCTAAACAAATGTGGACGTACACTGACCTACACTCTGTGTATTAATATGGTTACATATATTAGCAATCAAATTTGTAGAGTAAAATAACAAATTGATGTTTTAACCCCTTCCATGCTCATGACGAGCTCAGCTCGTCGTGCAGTACACTTGTCGTGTGCTTATGACGAGCTGAGCTCGTCATGAACAATGGATTTACAGATCATTCAGCACAGGAGGAAAATCTCCTGTAGCATTGAAGGTGTTAAGCATTTGAAATTTCAGCAGCACACGTAATCCATTTTAAATCCTGAAATTTGGACTATCTCATTTTCGGCTGACTTAGAAATCATGTGTCTAAAATGACATTGTGAAATCAATAAAGTGCCAAATACTATTACTTCCTACTAAATTACATTTTCAGCAGTATCTTTGGGAATTTCCTCTTGGGCATAGATTATGCAATGTTTTCAAAGCAAACAGTCTCTGTTTAAGTAGACTTTCTTTCACTGCCATTTTGGTAAATGTTTCTGGTGATGCAGACGCAGGCATTGCTTGTTACTGTTTCAATTAGTTATAAAATAAGAGGAGGGATATAATTGACCCAGCTGGTGTTTGAACACAAAGCCTTTGAATGCTTTTGCTACATTCGTCTAGGACTCCAAGCCGCTATCCATTGCACTAGAGATCTGACCTGATTCAACACGGTGATCAGAGATTCACAAATAAAAAGATGACCTATCAGCTTTTGACCAACTTTATCAAGTTAATCGGACACTACCTTACATTTTGAACATTAAATTGGGTAAAAGATAATCAACAAACTACATGATACAGTTTGGGTAAGTCTTCTTAACCCTTGTCAAAGAATGTAGAAGACAGATGGGTATGTAATGTCTTGATTAAGACTTTTTTGAAACATCTCTAATAGGACTCCCCATTCATTGGATCCTGAAAAGAGTATGCAATTGATATACCTTTTCTTTAACCAAGCCGCCTGAACAGGGTCTTGAACCCTGGGCCCTCAGATTAAAAGTCTTATGCTCTCCCGACTGAGCTATTCAGTCTCGGAGAGGGCGCTCCACAAAATGACCTTATCAACATTTGGAAGTGTCCCAACTATCACTACGTTTCTTAAGATGGTTGCCGGTATTAAGTACTGAATACGCGGAATATAATAATGAATTGGTACTTCAAGCATTTGAAATCTCTTCAGTAAATTTAACCTTATTGTAAGTCCTGAAATTCCTACTATCTCATTTTTTTTGCTGACTTAGAATTCATATGTTTTTATTGATATTGTAAAATTAAGGAAGGGCCCAAAATCTTACTTCTGAGTAAATTACATTTTCATAAGTACAGCTGCCAATTTCCTCTTCTGCAAAGATTGCGTAACTTGAATAGTATCTATTTAAAATAGACTTCCTTTCACTGCCCTTTTTGGTGAAGCAGAAGCATGCATGCACTGTTTATTACTCTTTTAAACAGTTATGAAATAAATAGGGATAAAAGTGACTCTGGTGGGATTCGAACCCACAACCTTTAAATATTTTTTTTACATTCACCTAGAAGTCCAATGCGCTATCCATTGCGCCACAGAGCCAATACACTCTGAAGAGGTGCAGAGATATTCTGAAATGAAATAATGTTGATCAGCTTTATAAAGTTAATTTGATACTATAACCATGGATTTATTTTGAATATTGAATTGGGGAAATTATATTCACCGTCTCAAGTTACATGATACCTTAGGTAAATCTACGTACGACTTAAGTTTAGTCAAATGGCACATGATATATGAGGCAGATGTGCATTTCACAACTCCATGAAAGACGTTTTTGCAATTTTAGTAATGGAATATCTTATTCGTCATGCAGGGGAACACAAAAAGAGCATCCAATTAGAGTAATTTCTCTTTAAAGGAAGCAACCGTCTGAACAGGGACTTGAACCCTGGACCCTCAGATTAAAAGTCTGATGCTCTACCGACTGAGCTATCCAGGCTCTGCTATACTCTGTCTTAAAATCAGCTAAACAAATGTGGACGTACACTGACCTACACTCTGTGTATTAATATGGTTACATATATTAGCAATCAAATTTGTAGAGTTTAATAACAAATTGATGTTTTAACCCCTTCCATGCTCATGACGAGCTCAGCTCGTCATGCAGTACACTTGTCGTGTGCTTATGACGAGCTGAGCTCGTCATGAACAATGGATTTACAGATCATTCAGCACAGGAGGAAAATCTCCTGTAGCATTGAAGGTGTTAAGCATTTGAAATTTCAGCAGCACACGTAATCCATTTTAAATCCTGAAATTTGTACTATCTCATTTTCGGCTGACTTAGAAATCATGTGTCTAAAATGACATTGTGAAATCAATAAAGTGCCCAATACTATTACTACCTACTAAATTACATTTTCAGCAGTATCTTTGGGAATTTCCTCTTGGGCATAGATTATGCAATGTTTTCAAAGCAAACAGTCTCTGTTTAAGTAGACTTTCTTTCACTGCCATGTTGGTAAATGTTTCTGGTGATGCAGACGCAGGCATTGCTTGTTACTGTTTCAATTAGTTATAAAATAAGAGGAGGGATAAAATTGACCCAGCTGGTGTTTGAACACAAAGCCTTTGAATGCTTTTGCTACATTCGTCTAGGACTCCAAGCCGCTATCCATTGCACTAGAGATCCGACCTGATTCAACACGGTGATCAGAGATTCACAAATAAAAAGATGACCTATCAGCTGTTGACCAACTTTATCAAGTTAATCGGACACTACCTTACATTTTGAACATTGAATTGGGTAAAAGATAATCAACAAACTACATGAAACAGTTTGGGTAAGTCTTCTTAACCCTTGTCAAAGAATGTAGAAGACAGATGGGTATGTAATGACTTGATTAAGACTTTTTTGAAACATCTCTAATAGGACTCCCCATTCATTGGATCCTGAAAAGAGTATGCAATTGATATACCTTTTCTTTAACCAAGCCGCCTGAACAGGGACTTGAACCCTGGGCCCTCAGATTAAAAGTCTGATGCTCTCCCGACTGAGCTATCCAGGCTCGGAGAGGTCGCTCCACAAAATGACCTTATCAACATTTGGAAGTGTCCCAACTATCACTACGTTTCTTAAGATGGTTGCCGGTATTAAGTACTGAATACGCGGAATATAATAATGAATTGGTACTTCAAGCATTTGAAATCTCTTTAGTAAATTTAACCTTATTGTAAGTCCTGAAATTGCTACTATCTCATTTTTTTTGCTGACTTAGAATTCATATGTTTTTATTGACATCGTAAAATTAAGGAAGGGCCCAAAATCTTACTTCTGAGTAAATTACATTTTCATAAGTACAGCTGCCAATTTCCTCTTCTGCAAAGATTGCGTAACTTGAATAGTATCTATTTAAAATAGACTTCCTTACACTGCCCTTTTTGGTGAAGCAGAAGCATGCATGCACTGTTTATTACTCTTTTAAACAGTTATGAAATAAATAGGGATAAAACTGACTCTGGTGGGATTCGAACCCACAACCTTTGAATATCTTTTTTACATTCACCTAGAAGTCCAATGTGCTATCCATTACGCCACAGAGCCAATACGCTCTGATGAGGTGCAGAGATATTCTGAAATGAAATAATGTTGATCAGCTTTATAAAGTTCATTTGATACTATAACCATGGATTTATTTTGAATATTGAATTGGGGAAATTATATTCACCGTCTCAAAGTTACATGATACCTTAGGTAAATCTACGTACGACTTAAGTTTAGTCAAATGGCACATGATATATGAGGCAGATGTGCATTTCACAACTCCATGAAAGACGTTTTTGCAATTTTAGTAATGGAATATCTTATTCGTCATGCAGGGGAACACAAAAAGAGCATCCAATGAGAGTAATTTTTCTTGAAAGGAAGCAACTGCCTGAACAGGGACTTGAACCCTGGACCCTCAGATTAAAAGTCTGATGCTCTATCGACTGAGCTATCCAGGCTCTGCTATACTCTGTCTTAAAATCAGCTAAACAAATGTGGACGTACACTGACCTACACTCTGTGTATTAATATGGTTACATATATTAGCAATCAAATTTGTAGAGTTTAATAACAAATTGATGTTTTAACCCCTTCCATGCTCATGACGAGCTCAGCTCGTCGTGCAGTACACTTGTCGTGTGCTTATGACGAGCTGAGCTCGTCATGAACAATGGATTTACAGATCATTCAGCACAGGAGGAAAATCTCCTGTAGCATTGAAGGTGTTAAGCATTTGAAATTTCAGCAGCACAAGTAATCCATTTTAAATCCTGAAATTTGGACTATCTCATTTTCGGCTGACTTAGAAATCATGTGTCTAAAATGACATTGTGAAATCAATAAAGTGCCAAATACTATTACTACCTACTAAATTACATTTTCAGCAGTATCTTTGGGAATTTCCTCTTGGGCATAGATTATGCAATGTTTTCAAAGCAAACAGTCTCTGTTTAAGTAGACTTTCTTTCACTGCCATTTTGGTAAATGTTTCTGGTGATGCAGACGCAGGCATTGCTTGTTACTGTTTCAATTAGTTATAAAATAAGAGGAGGGATAAAATTGACCCAGCTGGTGTTTGAACACAAAGCCTTTGAATGCTTTTGCTACATTCGTCTAGGACTCCAAGCCGCTATCCATTGCACTAGAGATCCGACCTGATTCAACACGGTGATCAGAGATTCACAAATAAAAAGATGACCTATCAGCTGTTGACCAACTTTATCAAGTTAATCGGACACTACCTTACATTTTGAACATTAAATTGGGTAAAAGATAATCAACAAACTACATGATACAGTTTGGGTAAGTCTTCTTAACCCTTGTCAAAGAATGTAGAAGACAGATGGGTATGTAATGTCTTAATTAAGACTTTTTTGAAACATCTCTAATAGGACTCCCCATTCATTGGATCCTGAAAAGAGTATGCAATTGATATAACTTTTCTTTAACCAAGCCGCCTGAACAGGGTCTTGAACCCTGGGCCCTCAGATTAAAAGTCTGATGCTCTCCCGACTGAGCTATCCAGGCTCGGAGAGGGCGCTCCACAAAATGACCTTATCAACATTTGGAAGTGTCCCAACTATCACTACGTTTCTTAAGATGGTTGCCGGTATTAAGTACTGAATACGCGGAATATAATAATGAATTGGTACTTCAAGCATTTGAAATCTCTTCAGTAAATTTAACCTTATTGTAAGTCCTGAAATTCCTACTATCTCATTTTTTTTGCTGACTTAGAATTCATATGTTTTTATTGATATTGTAAAATTAAGGAAGGGCCCAAAATCTTACTTCTGAGTAAATTACATTTTCATAAGTACAGCTGCCAATTTCCTCTTCTGCAAAGATTGCGTAACTTGAATAGTATCTATTTAAAATAGACTTCCTTTCACTGCCCTTTTTGGTGAAGCAGAAGCATGCATGCACTGTTTATTACTCTTTTAAACAGTTATGAAATAAATAGGGATAAAAGTGACTCTGGTGGGATTCGAACCCACAACCTTTAAATATTATTTTTTACATTCACCTAGAAGTCCAATGCGCTATCCATTGCGCCACAGAGCCAATACACTCTGAAGAGGTGCAGAGATATTCTGAAATGAAATAATGTTGATCAGCTTTATAAAGTTAATTTGATACTATAACCATGGATTTATTTTGAATATTGAATTGGGGAAATTATATTCACCGTCTCAAGTTACATGATACCTTAGGTAAATCTACGTACGACTTAAGTTTAGTCAAATGGCACATGATATATGAGGCAGATGTGCATTTCACAACTCCATGAAAGACGTTTTTGCAATTTTAGTAATGGAATATCTTATTCGTCATGCAGGGGAACACAAAAAGAGCATCCAATTAGAGTAATTTCTCTTTAAAGGAAGCAACCACCTGAACAGGGACTTGAACCCTGGACCCTCAGATTAAAAGTCTGATGCTCTACCGACTGAGCTATCCAGGCTCTGCTATACTCTGTCTTAAAATCAGCTAAACAAATGTGGACGTACACTGACCTACACTCTGTGTATTAATATGGTTACATATATTAGCAATCAAATTTGTAGAGTTTAATAACAAATTGATGTTTTAACCCCTTCCATGCTCATGACGAGCTCAGCTCGTCGTGCAGTACACTTGTCGTGTGCTTATGACGAGCTGAGCTTGTCATGAACAATGGATTTACAGATCATTCAGCACAGGAGGAAAATCTCCTGTAGCATTGAAGGTGTTAAGCATTTGAAATTTCAGCAGCACACGTAATCCATTTTAAATCCTGAAATTTGTACTATCTCATTTTCGGCTGACTTAGAAATCATGTGTCTAAAATGACATTGTGAAATCAATAAAGTGCCAAATACTATTACTACCTACTAAATTACATTTTCAGCAGTATCTTTGGGAATTTCCTCTTGGGCATAGATTATGCAATGTTTTCAAAGCAAACAGTCTCTGTTTAAGTAGACTTTCTTTCACTGCCATTTTGGTAAATGTTTCTGGTGATGCAGACGCAGGCATTGCTTGTTACTGTTTCAATTAGTTATAAAATAAGAGGAGGGATAAAATTGACCCAGCTGGTGTTTGAACACAAAGCCTTTGAATGCTTTTGCTACATTCGTCTAGGACTCCAAGCCGCTATCCATTGCACTAGAGATCCGACCTGATTCAACACGGTGATCAGAGATTCACAAATAAAAAGATGACCTATCAGCTGTTGACCAACTTTATCAAGTTAATCGGACACTACCTTACATTTTGAACATTAAATTGGTTAAAAGATAATCAACAAACTACATGATACAGTTTGGGTAAGTCTTCTTAACCCTTGTCAAAGAATGTAGAAGACAGATGGGTATGTAATGTCTTAATTAAGACTTTTTTGAAACATCTCTAATAGGACTCCCCATTCATTGGATCCTGAAAAGAGTATGCAATTGATATAACTTTTCTTTAACCAAGCCGCCTGACAGGGTCTTGAACCCTGGGCCCTCAGATTAAAAGTCTGATGCTCTCCCGACTGAGCTATCCAGGCTCGGAGAGGGCGCTCCACAAAATGACCTTATCAACATTTGGAAGTGTCCCAACTATCACTACGTTTCTTAAGATGGTTGCCGGTATTAAGTACTGAATACGCGGAATATAATAATGAATTGGTACTTCAAGCATTTGAAATCTCTTCAGTAAATTTAACCTTATTGTAAGTCCTGAAATTCCTACTATCTCATTTTTTTTGCTGACTTAGAATTCATATGTTTTTATTGATATTGTAAAATTAAGGAAGGGCCCAAAATCTTACTTCTGAGTAAATTACATTTTCATAAGTACAGCTGCCAATTTCCTCTTCTGCAAAGATTGCGTAACTTGAATAGTATCTATTTAAAATAGACTTCCTTTCACTGCCCTTTTTGGTGAAGCAGAAGCATGCATGCACTGTTTATTACTCTTTTAAACAGTTATGAAATAAATAGGGATAAAAGTGACTCTGGTGGGATTCGAACCCACAACCTTTAAATATTATTTTTTACATTCACCTAGAAGTCCAATGCGCTATCCATTGCGCCACAGAGCCAATACACTCTGAAGAGGTGCAGAGATATTCTGAAATGAAATAATGTTGATCAGCTTTATAAAGTTAATTTGATACTATAACCATGGATTTATTTTGAATATTGAATTGGGGAAATTATATTCACCGTCTCAAGTTACATGATACCTTAGGTAAATCTACGTACGACTTAAGTTTAGTCAAATGGCACATGATATATGAGGCAGATGTGCATTTCACAACTCCATGAAAGACGTTTTTGCAATTTTAGTAATGGAATATCTTATTCGTCATGCAGGGGAACACAAAAAGAGCATCCAATTAGAGTAATTTCTCTTTAAAGGAAGCAACCGCCTGAACAGGGACTTGAACCCTGGACCCTCAGATTAAAAGTCTGATGCTCTACCGACTGAGCTATCCAGGCTCTGCTATACTCTGTCTTAAAATCAGCTAAACAAATGTGGACGTACACTGACCTACACTCTGTGTATTAATATGGTTACATATATTAGCAATCAAATTTGTAGAGTTTAATAACAAATTGATGTTTTAACCCCTTCCATGCTCATGACAAGCTCAGCTCGTCGTGCAGTACACTTGTCGTGTGCTTATGACGAGCTGAGCTTGTCATGAACAATGGATTTACAGATCATTCAGCACAGGAGGAAAATCTCCTGTAGCATTGAAGGTGTTAAGCATTTGAAATTTCAGCAGCACACGTAATCCATTTTAAATCCTGAAATTTGTACTATCTCATTTTCGGCTGACTTAGAAATCATGTGTCTAAAATGACATTGTGAAATCAATAAAGTGCCAAATACTATTACTACCTACTAAATTACATTTTCAGCAGTATCTTTGGGAATTTCCTCTTGGGCATAGATTATGCAATGTTTTCAAAGCAAACAGTCTCTGTTTAAGTAGACTTTCTTTCACTGCCATTTTGGTAAATGTTTCTGGTGATGCAGACGCAGGCATTGCTTGTTACTGTTTCAATTAGTTATAAAATAAGAGGAGGGATAAAATTGACCCAGCTGGTGTTTGAACACAAAGCCTTTGAATGCTTTTGCTACATTCGTCTAGGACTCCAAGCCGCTATCCATTGCACTAGAGATCCGACCTGATTCAACACGGTGATCAGAGATTCACAAATAAAAAGATGACCTATCAGCTGTTGACCAACTTTATCAAGTTAATCGGACACTACCTTACATTTTGAACATTGAATTGGGTAAAAGATAATCAACAAACTACATGATACAGTTTGGGTAAGTCTTCTTAACCCTTGTCAAAGAATGAAGAAGACAGATGGGTATGTAATGACTTGATTAAGACTTTTTTGAAACATCTCTAATAGGACTCCCCATTCATTGGATCCTGAAAAGAGTATGCAATTGATATACCTTTTCTTTAACCAAGCCGCCTGAATAGGGACTTGAACCCTGGGCCCTCAGATTAAAAGTCTGATGCTCTCCCGACTGTGCTATCCAGGCTCGGAGAGGTCGCTCCACAAAATGACCTTATCAACATTTGGAAGTGTCCCAACTATCACTACGTTTCTTAAGATGGTTGCCGGTATTAAGTACTGAATACGCGGAATATAATAATGAATTGGTACTTCAAGCATTTGAAATCTCTTCAGTAAATTTAACCTTATTGTAAGTCCTGAAATTGCTACTATCTCATTTTTTTTGCTGACTTAGAATTCATATGTTTTTATTGACATTGTAAAATTAAGGAAGGGCCCAAAATCTTACTTCTGAGTAAATTACATTTTCATAAGTACAGCTGCCAATTTCCTCTTCTGCAAAGATTGCGTAACTTGAATAGTATCTATTTAAAATAGACTTCCTTTCACTGCCCTTTTTGGTGAAGCAGAAGCATGCATGCACTGTTTATTACTCTTTTAAACAGTTATGAAATAAATAGGGATAAAACTGACTCTGGTGGGATTCGAACCCACAACCTTTGAATATCTTTTTTACATTCACCTAGAAGTCCAATGCGCTATCCATTGCGCCACAGAGCCAATACGCTCTGATGAGGTGCAGAGATATTCTGAAATGAAATAATGTTGATCAGCTTTATAAAGTTCATTTGATACTATAACCATGGATTTATTTTGAATATTGAATTGGGGAAATTATATTCACCGTCTCAAGTTACATGATACCTTAGGTAAATCTACGTACGACTTAAGTTTAGTCAAATGGCACATGATATATGAGGCAGATGTGCATTTCACAACTCCATGAAAGACGTTTTTGCAATTTTAGTAATGGAATATCTTATTCGTCATGCAGGGGAACACAAAAAGAGCATCCAATTAGAGTAATTTTTCTTTAAAGGAAGCACCCGCCTGAACAGGGACTTGAACCCTGGACCCTCAGATTAAAAGTCTGATGCTCTACCGACTGAGCTATCCAGGCTCTGCTATACTCTGTCTTAAAATCAGCTAAACAAATGTGGACGTACACTGACCTACACTCTGTGTATTAATATGGTAACATATATTAGCAATCACATTTGTAGAGTTTAATAACAAATTGATGTTTTAACCCCTTCCATGCTCATGACGAGCTCAGCTCGTCATGCAGTACACTTGTCGTGTGCTTATGACGAGCTCAGCTCGTCATGAACAATGGATTTACAGATCATTCAGCACAGGAGGAAAATCTCCTGTAGCATTGAAGGTGTTAAGCATTTGAAATTTCAGCAGCACACGTAATCCATTTTAAATCCTGAAATTTGGACTATCTCATTTTCGGCTGACTTAGAAATCATGTGTCTAAAATGACATTGTGAAATCAATAAAGTGCCAAATACTATTACTACCTACTAAATTACATTTTCAGCAGTATCTTTGGGAATTTCCTCTTGGGCATAGATTATGCAATGTTTTCAAAGCAAACAGTCTCTGTTTAAGTAGACTTTCTTTCACTGCCATGTTGGTAAATGTTTCTGGTGATGCAGACGCAGGCATTGCTTGTTACTGTTTCAATTAGTTATAAAATAAGAGGAGGGATAAAATTGACCCAGCTGGTGTTTGAACACAAAGCCTTTGAATGCTTTTGCTACATTCGTCTAGGACTCCAAGCCGCTATCCATTGCACTAGAGATCCGACCTGATTCAACACGGTGATCAGAGATTCACAAATAAAAAGATGACCTATCAGCTGTTGACCAACTTTATCAAGTTAATCGGACACTACCTTACATTTTGAACATTGAATTGGGTAAAAGATAATCAACAAACTACATGATACAGTTTGGGTAAGTCTTCTTAACCCTTGTCAAAGAATGAAGAAGACAGATGGGTATGTAATGACTTGATTAAGACTTTTTTGAAACATCTCTAATAGGACTCCCCATTCATTGGATCCTGAAAAGAGTATGCAATTGATATACCTTTTCTTTAACCAAGCCGCCTGAATAGGGACTTGAACCCTGGGCCCTCAGATTAAAAGTCTGATGCTCTCCCGACTGTGCTATCCAGGCTCGGAGAGGTCGCTCCACAAAATGACCTTATCAACATTTGGAAGTGTCCCAACTATCACTACGTTTCTTAAGATGGTTGCCGGTATTAAGTACTGAATACGCGGAATATAATAATGAATTGGTACTTCAAGCATTTGAAATCTCTTCAGTAAATTTAACCTTATTGTAAGTCCTGAAATTGCTACTATCTCATTTTTTTTGCTGACTTAGAATTCATATGTTTTTATTGACATTGTAAAATTAAGGAAGGGCCCAAAATCTTACTTCTGAGTAAATTACATTTTCATAAGTACAGCTGCCAATTTCCTCTTCTGCAAAGATTGCGTAACTTGAATAGTATCTATTTAAAATAGACTTCCTTTCACTGCCCTTTTTGGTGAAGCAGAAGCATGCATGCACTGTTTATTACTCTTTTAAACAGTTATGAAATAAATAGGGATAAAACTGACTCTGGTGGGATTCGAACCCACAACCTTTGAATATCTTTTTTACATTCACCTAGAAGTCCAATGCGCTATCCATTGCGCCACAGAGCCAATACGCTCTGATGAGGTGCAGAGATATTCTGAAATGAAATAATGTTGATCAGCTTTATAAAGTTCATTTGATACTATAACCATGGATTTATTTTGAATATTGAATTGGGGAAATTATATTCACCGTCTCAAGTTACATGATACCTTAGGTAAATCTACGTACGACTTAAGTTTAGTCAAATGGCACTTGATATATGAGGCAGATGTGCATTTCACAACTCCATGAAAGACGTTTTTGCAATTTTAGTAATGGAATATCTTATTCGTCATGCAGGGGAACACAAAAAGAGCATCCAATTAGAGTAATTTTTCTTTAAAGGAAGCACCCGCCTGAACAGGGACTTGAACCCTGGACCCTCAGATTAAAAGTCTGATGCTCTACCGACTGAGCTATCCAGGCTCTGCTATACTCTGGCTTAAAATCATCTAAACAAATGTGGACGTACACTGACCTACACTCTGTGTATTAATATGGTAACATATATTAGCAATCAAATTTGTAGAGTTTAATAACAAATTGATGTTTTAACCCCTTCCATGCTCATGACGAGCTCAGCTCGTCATGCAGTACACTTGTCGTGTGCTTATGACGAGCTCAGCTCGTCATGAACAATGGATTTACAGATCATTCAGCACAGGAGGAAAATCTCCTGTAGCATTGAAGGTGTTAAGCATTTGAAATTTCAGCAGCACACGTAATCCATTTTAAATCCTGAAATTTGGACTATCTCATTTTCGGCTGACTTAGAAATCATGTGTCTAAAATGACATTGTGAAATCAATAAAGTGCCAAATACTATTACTACCTACTAAATTACATTTTCAGCAGTATCTTTGGGAATTTCCTCTTGGGCATAGATTATGCAATGTTTTCAAAGCAAACAGTCTCTGTTTAAGTAGACTTTCTTTCACTGCCATGTTGGTAAATGTTTCTGGTGATGCAGACGCAGGCATTGCTTGTTACTGTTTCAATTAGTTATAAAATAAGAGGAGGGATAAAATTGACCCAGCTGGTGTTTGAACACAAAGCCTTTGAATGCTTTTGCTACATTCGTCTAGGACTCCAAGCCGCTATCCATTGCACTAGAGATCCGACCTGATTCAACACGGTGATCAGAGATTCACAAATAAAAAGATGACCTATCAGCTGTTGACCAACTTTATCAAGTTAATCGGACACTACCTTACATTTTGAACATTGAATTGGGTAAAAGATAATCAACAAACTACATGATACAGTTTGGGTAAGTCTTCTTAACCCTTGTCAAAGAATGAAGAAGACAGATGGGTATGTAATGACTTGATTAAGACTTTTTTGAAACATCTCTAATAGGACTCCCCATTCATTGGATCCTGAAAAGAGTATGCAATTGATATACCTTTTCTTTAACCAAGCCGCCTGAACAGGGACTTGAACCCTGGGCCCTCAGATTAAAAGTCTGATGCTCTCCCGACTGAGCTATCCAGGCTCGGAGAGGTCGCTCCACAAAATGACCTCATCAACATTTGGAAGTGTCCCAACTATCACTACGTTTCTTAAGATGGTTGCCGGTATTAAGTACTGAATACGCGGAATATAATAATGAATTGGTACTTCAAGCATTTGAAATCTCTTTAGTAAATTTAACCTTATTGTAAGTCCTGAAATTGCTACTATCTCATTTTTTTTGCTGACTTAGAATTCATATGTTTTTATTGACATCGTAAAATTAAGGAAGGGCCCAAAATCTTACTTCTGAGTAAATTACATTTTCATAAGTACAGCTGCCAATTTCCTCTTCTGCAAAGATTGCGTAACTTGAATAGTATCTATTTAAAATAGACTTCCTTACACTGCCCTTTTTGGTGAAGCAGAAGCATGCATGCACTGTTTATTACTCTTTTAAACAGTTATGAAATAAATAGGGATAAAACTGACTCTGGTGGGATTCGAACCCAAAACCTTTGAATATCTTTTTTACATTCACCTAGAAGTCCAATGCGCTATCCATTACGCCACAGAGCCAATACGCTCTGATGAGGTGCAGAGATATTCTGAAATGAAATAATTTTGATCAGCTTTATAAAGTTCATTTGATACTATAACCATGGATTTATTTTGAATATTGAATTGGGGAAATTATATTCACCGTCTCAAAGTTACATGATACCTTAGGTAAATCTACGTACGACTTAAGTTTAGTCAAATGGCACATGATATATGAGGCAGATGTGCATTTCACAACTCCATGAAAGACGTTTTTGCAATTTTAGTAATGGAATATCTTATTCGTCATGCAGGGGAACACAAAAAGAGCATCCAATTAGAGTAATTTTTCTTGAAAGGAAGCAACTGCCTGAACAGGGACTTGAACCCTGGACCCTCAGATTAAAAGTCTGATGCTCTACCGACTGAGCTATCCAGGCTCTGCTATACTCTGTCTTAAAATCAGCTAAACAAATGTGGACGTACACTGACCTACACTCTGTGTATTAATATGGTTACATATATTAGCAATCAAATTTGTAGAGTAAAATAACAAATTGATGTTTTAACCCCTTCCATGCTCATGACGAGCTCAGCTCGTCGTGCAGTACACTTGTCGTGTGCTTATGACGAGCTGAGCTCGTCATGAACAATGGATTTACAGATCATTCAGCACAGGAGGAAAATCTCCTGTAGCATTGAAGGTGTTAAGCATTTGAAATTTCAGCAGCACACGTAATCCATTTTAAATCCTGAAATTTGGACTATCTCATTTTCGGCTGACTTAGAAATCATGTGTCTAAAATGACATTGTGAAATCAATAAAGTGCCAAATACTATTACTTCCTACTAAATTACATTTTCAGCAGTATCTTTGGGAATTTCCTCTTGGGCATAGATTATGCAATGTTTTCAAAGCAAACAGTCTCTGTTTAAGTAGACTTTCTTTCACTGCCATTTTGGTAAATGTTTCTGGTGATGCAGACGCAGGCATTGCTTGTTACTGTTTCAATTAGTTATAAAATAAGAGGAGGGATATAATTGACCCAGCTGGTGTTTGAACACAAAGCCTTTGAATGCTTTTGCTACATTCGTCTAGGACTCCAAGCCGCTATCCATTGCACTAGAGATCCGACCTGATTCAACACGGTGATCAGAGATTCACAAATAAAAAGATGACCTATCAGCTGTTGACCAACTTTATCAAGTTAATCGGACACTACCTTACATTTTGAACATTGAATTGGGTAAAAGATAATCAACAAACTACATGATACAGTTTGGGTAAGTCTTCTTAACCCTTGTCAAAGAATGAAGAAGACAGATGGGTATGTAATGACTTGATTAAGACTTTTTTGAAACATCTCTAATAGGACTCCCCATTCATTGGATCCTGAAAAGAGTATGCAATTGATATACCTTTTCTTTAACCAAGCCGCCTGAACAGGGTCTTGAACCCTGGGCCCTCAGATTAAAAGTCTTATGCTCTCCCGACTGAGCTATTCAGTCTCGGAGAGGGCGCTCCACAAAATGACCTTATCAACATTTGGAAGTGTCCCAACTATCACTACGTTTCTTAAGATGGTTGCCGGTATTAAGTACTGAATACGCGGAATATAATAATGAATTGGTACTTCAAGCATTTGAAATCTCTTCAGTAAATTTAACCTTATTGTAAGTCCTGAAATTCCTACTATCTCATTTTTTTTGCTGACTTAGAATTCATATGTTTTTATTGATATTGTAAAATTAAGGAAGGGCCCAAAATCTTACTTCTGAGTAAATTACATTTTCATAAGTACAGCTGCCAATTTCCTCTTCTGCAAAGATTGCGTAACTTGAATAGTATCTATTTAAAATAGACTTCCTTTCACTGCCCTTTTTGGTGAAGCAGAAGCATGCATGCACTGTTTATTACTCTTTTAAACAGTTATGAAATAAATAGGGATAAAAGTGACTCTGGTGGGATTCGAACCCACAACCTTTAAATATTTTTTTTACATTCACCTAGAAGTCCAATGCGCTATCCATTGCGCCACAGAGCCAATACACTCTGAAGAGGTGCAGAGATATTCTGAAATGAAATAATGTTGATCAGCTTTATAAAGTTAATTTGATACTATAACCATGGATTTATTTTGAATATTGAATTGGGGAAATTATATTCACCGTCTCAAGTTACATGATACCTTAGGTAAATCTACGTACGACTTAAGTTTAGTCAAATGGCACATGATATATGAGGCAGATGTGCATTTCACAACTCCATGAAAGACGTTTTTGCAATTTTAGTAATGGAATATCTTATTCGTCATGCAGGGGAACACAAAAAGAGCATCCAATTAGAGTAATTTCTCTTTAAAGGAAGCAACCGTCTGAACAGGGACTTGAACCCTGGACCCTCAGATTAAAAGTCTGATGCTCTACCGACTGAGCTATCCAGGCTCTGCTATACTCTGTCTTAAAATCAGCTAAACAAATGTGGACGTACACTGACCTACACTCTGTGTATTAATATGGTTACATATATTAGCAATCAAATTTGTAGAGTTTAATAACAAATTGATGTTTTAACCCCTTCCATGCTCATGACGAGCTCAGCTCGTCATGCAGTACACTTGTCGTGTGCTTATGACGAGCTGAGCTTGTCATGAACAATGGATTTACAGATCATTCAGCACAGGAGGAAAATCTCCTGTAGCATTGAAGGTGTTAAGCATTTGAAATTTCAGCAGCACACGTAATCCATTTTAAATCCTGAAATTTGTACTATCTCATTTTCGGCTGACTTAGAAATCATGTGTCTAAAATGACATTGTGAAATCAATAAAGTGCCCAATACTATTACTACCTACTAAATTACATTTTCAGCAGTATCTTTGGGAATTTCCTCTTGGGCATAGATTATGCAATGTTTTCAAAGCAAACAGTCTCTGTTTAAGTAGACTTTCTTTCACTGCCATGTTGGTAAATGTTTCTGGTGATGCAGACGCAGGCATTGCTTGTTACTGTTTCAATTAGTTATAAAATAAGAGGAGGGATAAAATTGACCCAGCTGGTGTTTGAACACAAAGCCTTTGAATGCTTTTGCTACATTCGTCTAGGACTCCAAGCCGCTATCCATTGCACTAGAGATCCGACCTGATTCAACACGGTGATCAGAGATTCACAAATAAAAAGATGACCTATCAGCTGTTGACCAACTTTATCAAGTTAATCGGACACTACCTTACATTTTGAACATTGAATTGGGTAAAAGATAATCAACAAACTACATGAAACAGTTTGGGTAAGTCTTCTTAACCCTTGTCAAAGAATGTAGAAGACAGATGGGTATGTAATGACTTGATTAAGACTTTTTTGAAACATCTCTAATAGGACTCCCCATTCATTGGATCCTGAAAAGAGTATGCAATTGATATACCTTTTCTTTAACCAAGCCGCCTGAACAGGGACTTGAACCCTGGGCCCTCAGATTAAAAGTCTGATGCTCTCCCGACTGAGCTATCCAGGCTCGGAGAGGTCGCTCCACAAAATGACCTTATCAACATTTGGAAGTGTCCCAACTATCACTACGTTTCTTAAGATGGTTGCCGGTATTAAGTACTGAATACGCGGAATATAATAATGAATTGGTACTTCAAGCATTTGAAATCTCTTTAGTAAATTTAACCTTATTGTAAGTCCTGAAATTGCTACTATCTCATTTTTTTTGCTGACTTAGAATTCATATGTTTTTATTGACATCGTAAAATTAAGGAAGGGCCCAAAATCTTACTTCTGAGTAAATTACATTTTCATAAGTACAGCTGCCAATTTCCTCTTCTGCAAAGATTGCGTAACTTGAATAGTATCTATTTAAAATAGACTTCCTTACACTGCCCTTTTTGGTGAAGCAGAAGCATGCATGCACTGTTTATTACTCTTTTAAACAGTTATGAAATAAATAGGGATAAAACTGACTCTGGTGGGATTCGAACCCAAAACCTTTGAATATCTTTTTTACATTCACCTAGAAGTCCAATGCGCTATCCATTACGCCACAGAGCCAATACGCTCTGATGAGGTGCAGAGATATTCTGAAATGAAATAATGTTGATCAGCTTTATAAAGTTCATTTGATACTATAACCATGGATTTATTTTGAATATTGAATTGGGGAAATTATATTCACCGTCTCAAAGTTACATGATACCTTAGGTAAATCTACGTACGACTTAAGTTTAGTCAAATGGCACATGATATATGAGGCAGATGTGCATTTCACAACTCCATGAAAGACGTTTTTGCAATTTTAGTAATGGAATATCTTATTCGTCATGCAGGGGAACACAAAAAGAGCATCCAATTAGAGTAATTTTTCTTGAAAGGAAGCAACTGCCTGAACAGGGACTTGAACCCTGGACCCTCAGATTAAAAGTCTGATGCTCTACCGACTGAGCTATCCAGGCTCTGCTATACTCTGTCTTAAAATCAGCTAAACAAATGTGGACGTACACTGACCTACACTCTGTGTATTAATATGGTTACATATATTAGCAATCAAATTTGTAGAGTAAAATAACAAATTGATGTTTTAACCCCTTCCATGCTCATGACGAGCTCAGCTCGTCGTGCAGTACACTTGTCGTGTGCTTATGACGAGCTGAGCTCGTCATGAACAATGGATTTACAGATCATTCAGCACAGGAGGAAAATCTCCTGTAGCATTGAAGGTGTTAAGCATTTGAAATTTCAGCAGCACACGTAATCCATTTTAAATCCTGAAATTTGGACTATCTCATTTTCGGCTGACTTAGAAATCATGTGTCTAAAATGACATTGTGAAATCAATAAAGTGCCAAATACTATTACTTCCTACTAAATTACATTTTCAGCAGTATCTTTGGGAATTTCCTCTTGGGCATAGATTATGCAATGTTTTCAAAGCAAACAGTCTCTGTTTAAGTAGACTTTCTTTCACTGCCATTTTGGTAAATGTTTCTGGTGATGCAGACGCAGGCATTGCTTGTTACTGTTTCAATTAGTTATAAAATAAGAGGAGGGATATAATTGACCCAGCTGGTGTTTGAACACAAAGCCTTTGAATGCTTTTGCTACATTCGTCTAGGACTCCAAGCCGCTATCCATTGCACTAGAGATCCGACCTGATTCAACACGGTGATCAGAGATTCACAAATAAAAAGATGACCTATCAGCTTTTGACCAACTTTATCAAGTTAATCGGACACTACCTTACATTTTGAACATTAAATGGGGTAAAAGATAATCAACAAACTACATGATACAGTTTGGGTAAGTCTTCTTAACCCTTGTCAAAGAATGTAGAAGACAGATGGGTATGTAATGTCTTAATTAAGACTTTTTTGAAACATCTCTAATAGGACTCCCCATTCATTGGATCCTGAAAAGAGTATGCAATTGATATAACTTTTCTTTAACCAAGCCGCCTGACAGGGTCTTGAACCCTGGGCCCTCAGATTAAAAGTCTGATGCTCTCCCGACTGAGCTATCCAGGCTCGGAGAGGGCGCTCCACAAAATGACCTTATCAACATTTGGAAGTGTCCCAACTATCACTACGTTTCTTAAGATGGTTGCCGGTATTAAGTACTGAATACGCGGAATATAATAATGAATTGGTACTTCAAGCATTTGAAATCTCTTCAGTAAATTTAACCTTATTGTAAGTCCTGAAATTCCTACTATCTCATTTTTTTTGCTGACTTAGAATTCATATGTTTTTATTGATATTGTAAAATTAAGGAAGGGCCCAAAATCTTACTTCTGAGTAAATTACATTTTCATAAGTACAGCTGCCAATTTCCTCTTCTGCAAAGATTGCGTAACTTGAATAGTATCTATTTAAAATAGACTTCCTTTCACTGCCCTTTTTGGTGAAGCAGAAGCATGCATGCACTGTTTATTACTCTTTTAAACAGTTATGAAATAAATAGGGATAAAAGTGACTCTGGTGGGATTCGAACCCACAACCTTTAAATATTATTTTTTACATTCACCTAGAAGTCCAATGCGCTATCCATTGCGCCACAGAGCCAATACACTCTGAAGAGGTGCAGAGATATTCTGAAATGAAATAATGTTGATCAGCTTTATAAAGTTAATTTGATACTATAACCATGGATTTATTTTGAATATTGAATTGGGGAAATTATATTCACCGTCTCAAGTTACATGATACCTTAGGTAAATCTACGTACGACTTAAGTTTAGTCAAATGGCACATGATATATGAGGCAGATGTGCATTTCACAACTCCATGAAAGACGTTTTTGCAATTTTAGTAATGGAATATCTTATTCGTCATGCAGGGGAACACAAAAAGAGCATCCAATTAGAGTAATTTCTCTTTAAAGGAAGCAACCGCCTGAACAGGGACTTGAACCCTGGACCCTCAGATTAAAAGTCTGATGCTCTACCGACTGAGCTATCCAGGCTCTGCTATACTCTGTCTTAAAATCAGCTAAACAAATGTGGACGTACACTGACCTACACTCTGTGTATTAATATGGTTACATATATTAGCAATCAAATTTGTAGAGTTTAATAACAAATTGATGTTTTAACCCCTTCCATGCTCATGACAAGCTCAGCTCGTCGTGCAGTACACTTGTCGTGTGCTTATGACGAGCTGAGCTTGTCATGAACAATGGATTTACAGATCATTCAGCACAGGAGGAAAATCTCCTGTAGCATTGAAGGTGTTAAGCATTTGAAATTTCAGCAGCACACGTAATCCATTTTAAATCCTGAAATTTGTACTATCTCATTTTCGGCTGACTTAGAAATCATGTGTCTAAAATGACATTGTGAAATCAATAAAGTGCCAAATACTATTACTACCTACTAAATTACATTTTCAGCAGTATCTTTGGGAATTTCCTCTTGGGCATAGATTATGCAATGTTTTCAAAGCAAACAGTCTCTGTTTAAGTAGACTTTCTTTCACTGCCATTTTGGTAAATGTTTCTGGTGATGCAGACGCAGGCATTGCTTGTTACTGTTTCAATTAGTTATAAAATAAGAGGAGGGATAAAATTGACCCAGCTGGTGTTTGAACACAAAGCCTTTGAATGCTTTTGCTACATTCGTCTAGGACTCCAAGCCGCTATCCATTGCACTAGAGATCCGACCTGATTCAACACGGTGATCAGAGATTCACAAATAAAAAGATGACCTATCAGCTGTTGACCAACTTTATCAAGTTAATCGGACACTACCTTACATTTTGAACATTAAATTGGGTAAAAGATAATCAACAAACTACATGATACAGTTTGGGTAAGTCTTCTTAACCCTTGTCAAAGAATGTAGAAGACAGATGGGTATGTAATGTCTTAATTAAGACTTTTTTGAAACATCTCTAATAGGACTCCCCATTCATTGGATCCTGAAAAGAGTATGCAATTGATATAACTTTTCTTTAACCAAGCCGCCTGAACAGGGTCTTGAACCCTGGGCCCTCAGATTAAAAGTCTGATGCTCTCCCGACTGAGCTATCCAGGCTCGGAGAGGGCGCTCCACAAAATGACCTTATCAACATTTGGAAGTGTCCCAACTATCACTACGTTTCTTAAGATGGTTGCCGGTATTAAGTACTGAATACGCGGAATATAATAATGAATTGGTACTTCAAGCATTTGAAATCTCTTCAGTAAATTTAACCTTATTGTAAGTCCTGAAATTCCTACTATCTCATTTTTTTTGCTGACTTAGAATTCATATGTTTTTATTGATATTGTAAAATTAAGGAAGGGCCCAAAATCTTACTTCTGAGTAAATTACATTTTCATAAGTACAGCTGCCAATTTCCTCTTCTGCAAAGATTGCGTAACTTGAATAGTATCTATTTAAAATAGACTTCCTTTCACTGCCCTTTTTGGTGAAGCAGAAGCATGCATGCACTGTTTATTACTCTTTTAAACAGTTATGAAATAAATAGGGATAAAACTGACTCTGGTGGGATTCGAACCCACAACCTTTGAATATCTTTTTTACATTCACCTAGAAGTCCAATGCGCTATCCATTACGCCACAGAGCCAATACGCTCTGATGAGGTGCAGAGATATTCTGAAATGAAATAATGTTGATCAGCTTTATAAGGTTCATTTGATACTATAACCATGGATTTATTTTGAATATTGAATTGGGGAAATTATATTCACCGTCTCAAAGTTACATGATACCTTAGGTAAATCTACGTACGACTTAAGTTTAGTCAAATGGCACATGATATATGAGGCAGATGAGCATTTCACAACTCCATGAAAGACGTTTTTGCAATTTTAGTAATGGAATATCTTATTCGTCATGCAGGGGAACACAAAAAGAGCATCCAATTAGAGTAATTTTTCTTGAAAGGAAGCAACTGCCTGAACAGGGACTTGAACCCTGGACCCTCAGATTAAAAGTCTGATGCTCTACCGACTGAGCTATCCAGGCTCTGCTATACTCTGTCTTAAAATCAGCTAAACAAATGTGGACGTACACTGACCTACACTCTGTGTATTAATATGGTTACATATATTAGCAATCAAATTTGTAGAGTTTAATAACAAATTGATGTTTTAACCCCTTCCATGCTCATGACGAGCTCAGCTCGTCGTGCAGTACACTTGTCGTGTGCTTATGACGAGCTGAGCTCGTCATGAACAATGGATTTACAGATCATTCAGCACAGGAGGAAAATCTCCTGTAGCATTGAAGGTGTTAAGCATTTGAAATTTCAGCAGCACACGTAATCCATTTTAAATCCTGAAATTTGGACTATCTCATTTTCGGCTGACTTAGAAATCATGTGTCTAAAATGACATTGTGAAATCAATAAAGTGCCAAATACTATTACTACCTACTAAATTACATTTTCAGCAGTATCTTTGGGAATTTCCTCTTGGGCATAGATTATGCAATGTTTTCAAAGCAAACAGTCTCTGTTTAAGTTGACTTTCTTTCACTGCCATTTTGGTAAATGTTTCTGGTGATGCAGACGCAGGCATTGCTTGTTACTGTTTCAATTAGTTATAAAATAAGAGGAGGGATAAAATTGACCCAGCTGGTGTTTGAACACAAAGCCTTTGAATGCTTTTGCTACATTCGTCTAGGACTCCAAGCCGCTATCCATTGCACTAGAGATCCGACCTGATTCAACACGGTGATCAGAGATTCACAAATAAAAAGATGACCTATCAGCTGTTGACCAACTTTATCAAGTTAATCGGACACTACCTTACATTTTGAACATTGAATTGGGTAAAAGATAATCAACAAACTACATGAAACAGTTTGGGTAAGTCTTCTTAACCCTTGTCAAAGAATGTAGAAGACAGATGGGTATGTAATGACTTGATTAAGACTTTTTTGAAACATCTCTAATAGGACTCCCCATTCATTGGATCCTGAAAAGAGTATGCAATTGATATACCTTTTCTTTAACCAAGCCGCCTGAACAGGGACTTGAACCCTGGGCCCTCAGATTAAAAGTCTGATGCTCTCCCGACTGAGCTATCCAGGCTCGGAGAGGTCGCTCCACAAAATGACCTTATCAACATTTGGAAGTGTCCCAACTATCACTACGTTTCTTAAGATGGTTGCCGGTATTAAGTACTGAATACGCGGAATATAATAATGAATTGGTACTTCAAGCATTTGAAATCTCTTTAGTAAATTTAACCTTATTGTAAGTCCTGAAATTGCTACTATCTCATTTTTTTTGCTGACTTAGAATTCATATGTTTTTATTGACATCGTAAAATTAAGGAAGGGCCCAAAATCTTACTTCTGAGTAAATTACATTTTCATAAGTACAGCTGCCAATTTCCTCTTCTGCAAAGATTGCGTAACTTGAATAGTATCTATTTAAAATAGACTTCCTTACACTGCCCTTTTTGGTGAAGCAGAAGCATGCATGCACTGTTTATTACTCTTTTAAACAGTTATGAAATAAATAGGGATAAAACTGACTCTGGTGGGATTCGAACCCAAAACCTTTGAATATCTTTTTTACATTCACCTAGAAGTCCAATGCGCTATCCATTACGCCACAGAGCCAATACGCTCTGATGAGGTGCAGAGATATTCTGAAATGAAATAATGTTGATCAGCTTTATAAAGTTCATTTGATACTATAACCATGGATTTATTTTGAATATTGAATTGGGGAAATTATATTCACCGTCTCAAAGTTACATGATACCTTAGGTAAATCTACGTACGACTTAAGTTTAGTCAAATGGCACATGATATATGAGGCAGATGTGCATTTCACAACTCCATGAAAGACGTTTTTGCAATTTTAGTAATGGAATATCTTATTCGTCATGCAGGGGAACACAAAAAGAGCATCCAATTAGAGTAATTTTTCTTGAAAGGAAGCAACTGCCTGAACAGGGACTTGAACCCTGGACCCTCAGATTAAAAGTCTGATGCTCTACCGACTGAGCTATCCAGGCTCTGCTATACTCTGTCTTAAAATCAGCTAAACAAATGTGGACGTACACTGACCTACACTCTGTGTATTAATATGGTTACATATATTAGCAATCAAATTTGTAGAGTAAAATAACAAATTGATGTTTTAACCCCTTCCATGCTCATGACGAGCTCAGCTCGTCGTGCAGTACACTTGTCGTGTGCTTATGACGAGCTGAGCTCGTCATGAACAATGGATTTACAGATCATTCAGCACAGGAGGAAAATCTCCTGTAGCATTGAAGGTGTTAAGCATTTGAAATTTCAGCAGCACACGTAATCCATTTTAAATCCTGAAATTTGGACTATCTCATTTTCGGCTGACTTAGAAATCATGTGTCTAAAATGACATTGTGAAATCAATAAAGTGCCAAATACTATTACTTCCTACTAAATTACATTTTCAGCAGTATCTTTGGGAATTTCCTCTTGGGCATAGATTATGCAATGTTTTCAAAGCAAACAGTCTCTGTTTAAGTAGACTTTCTTTCACTGCCATTTTGGTAAATGTTTCTGGTGATGCAGACGCAGGCATTGCTTGTTACTGTTTCAATTAGTTATAAAATAAGAGGAGGGATATAATTGACCCAGCTGGTGTTTGAACACAAAGCCTTTGAATGCTTTTGCTACATTCGTCTAGGACTCCAAGCCGCTATCCATTGCACTAGAGATCCGACCTGATTCAACACGGTGATCAGAGATTCACAAATAAAAAGATGACCTATCAGCTTTTGACCAACTTTATCAAGTTAATCGGACACTACCTTACATTTTGAACATTAAATTGGGTAAAAGATAATCAACAAACTACATGATACAGTTTGGGTAAGTCTTCTTAACCCTTGTCAAAGAATGTAGAAGACAGATGGGTATGTAATGTCTTAATTAAGACTTTTTTGAAACATCTCTAATAGGACTCCCCATTCATTGGATCCTGAAAAGAGTATGCAATTGATATAACTTTTCTTTAACCAAGCCGCCTGACAGGGTCTTGAACCCTGGGCCCTCAGATTAAAAGTCTGATGCTCTCCCGACTGAGCTATCCAGGCTCGGAGAGGGCGCTCCACAAAATGACCTTATCAACATTTGGAAGTGTCCCAACTATCACTACGTTTCTTAAGATGGTTGCCGGTATTAAGTACTGAATACGCGGAATATAATAATGAATTGGTACTTCAAGCATTTGAAATCTCTTCAGTAAATTTAACCTTATTGTAAGTCCTGAAATTCCTACTATCTCATTTTTTTTGCTGACTTAGAATTCATATGTTTTTATTGATATTGTAAAATTAAGGAAGGGCCCAAAATCTTACTTCTGAGTAAATTACATTTTCATAAGTACAGCTGCCAATTTCCTCTTCTGCAAAGATTGCGTAACTTGAATAGTATCTATTTAAAATAGACTTCCTTTCACTGCCCTTTTTGGTGAAGCAGAAGCATGCATGCACTGTTTATTACTCTTTTAAACAGTTATGAAATAAATAGGGATAAAAGTGACTCTGGTGGGATTCGAACCCACAACCTTTAAATATTATTTTTTACATTCACCTAGAAGTCCAATGCGCTATCCATTGCGCCACAGAGCCAATACACTCTGAAGAGGTGCAGAGATATTCTGAAATGAAATAATGTTGATCAGCTTTATAAAGTTAATTTGATACTATAACCATGGATTTATTTTGAATATTGAATTGGGGAAATTATATTCACCGTCTCAAGTTACATGATACCTTAGGTAAATCTACGTACGACTTAAGTTTAGTCAAATGGCACATGATATATGAGGCAGATGTGCATTTCACAACTCCATGAAAGACGTTTTTGCAATTTTAGTAATGGAATATCTTATTCGTCATGCAGGGGAACACAAAAAGAGCATCCAATTAGAGTAATTTCTCTTTAAAGGAAGCAACCGCCTGAACAGGGACTTGAACCCTGGACCCTCAGATTAAAAGTCTGATGCTCTACCGACTGAGCTATCCAGGCTCTGCTATACTCTGTCTTAAAATCAGCTAAACAAATGTGGACGTACACTGACCTACACTCTGTGTATTAATATGGTTACATATATTAGCAATCAAATTTGTAGAGTTTAATAACAAATTGATGTTTTAACCCCTTCCATGCTCATGACAAGCTCAGCTCGTCGTGCAGTACACTTGTCGTGTGCTTATGACGAGCTGAGCTTGTCATGAACAATGGATTTACAGATCATTCAGCACAGGAGGAAAATCTCCTGTAGCATTGAAGGTGTTAAGCATTTGAAATTTCAGCAGCACACGTAATCCATTTTAAATCCTGAAATTTGTACTATCTCATTTTCGGCTGACTTAGAAATCATGTGTCTAAAATGACATTGTGAAATCAATAAAGTGCCAAATACTATTACTACCTACTAAATTACATTTTCAGCAGTATCTTTGGGAATTTCCTCTTGGGCATAGATTATGCAATGTTTTCAAAGCAAACAGTCTCTGTTTAAGTAGACTTTCTTTCACTGCCATTTTGGTAAATGTTTCTGGTGATGCAGACGCAGGCATTGCTTGTTACTGTTTCAATTAGTTATAAAATAAGAGGAGGGATAAAATTGACCCAGCTGGTGTTTGAACACAAAGCCTTTGAATGCTTTTGCTACATTCGTCTAGGACTCCAAGCCGCTATCCATTGCACTAGAGATCCGACCTGATTCAACACGGTGATCAGAGATTCACAAATAAAAAGATGACCTATCAGCTGTTGACCAACTTTATCAAGTTAATCGGACACTACCTTACATTTTGAACATTAAATTGGGTAAAAGATAATCAACAAACTACATGATACAGTTTGGGTAAGTCTTCTTAACCCTTGTCAAAGAATGTAGAAGACAGATGGGTATGTAATGTCTTAATTAAGACTTTTTTGAAACATCTCTAATAGGACTCCCCATTCATTGGATCCTGAAAAGAGTATGCAATTGATATAACTTTTCTTTAACCAAGCCGCCTGAACAGGGTCTTGAACCCTGGGCCCTCAGATTAAAAGTCTGATGCTCTCCCGACTGAGCTATCCAGGCTCGGAGAGGGCGCTCCACAAAATGACCTTATCAACATTTGGAAGTGTCCCAACTATCACTACGTTTCTTAAGATGGTTGCCGGTATTAAGTACTGAATACGCGGAATATAATAATGAATTGGTACTTCAAGCATTTGAAATCTCTTCAGTAAATTTAACCTTATTGTAAGTCCTGAAATTCCTACTATCTCATTTTTTTTGCTGACTTAGAATTCATATGTTTTTATTGATATTGTAAAATTAAGGAAGGGCCCAAAATCTTACTTCTGAGTAAATTACATTTTCATAAGTACAGCTGCCAATTTCCTCTTCTGCAAAGATTGCGTAACTTGAATAGTATCTATTTAAAATAGACTTCCTTTCACTGCCCTTTTTGGTGAAGCAGAAGCATGCATGCACTGTTTATTACTCTTTTAAACAGTTATGAAATAAATAGGGATAAAACTGACTCTGGTGGGATTCGAACCCACAACCTTTGAATATCTTTTTTACATTCACCTAGAAGTCCAATGCGCTATCCATTACGCCACAGAGCCAATACGCTCTGATGAGGTGCAGAGATATTCTGAAATGAAATAATGTTGATCAGCTTTATAAAGTTCATTTGATACTATAACCATGGATTTATTTTGAATATTGAATTGGGGAAATTATATTCACCGTCTCAAAGTTACATGATACCTTAGGTAAATCTACGTACGACTTAAGTTTAGTCAAATGGCACATGATATATGAGGCAGATGAGCATTTCACAACTCCATGAAAGACGTTTTTGCAATTTTAGTAATGGAATATCTTATTCGTCATGCAGGGGAACACAAAAAGAGCATCCAATTAGAGTAATTTTTCTTGAAAGGAAGCAACTGCCTGAACAGGGACTTGAACCCTGGACCCTCAGATTAAAAGTCTGATGCTCTACCGACTGAGCTATCCAGGCTCTGCTATACTCTGTCTTAAAATCAGCTAAACAAATGTGGACGTACACTGACCTACACTCTGTGTATTAATATGGTTACATATATTAGCAATCAAATTTGTAGAGTTTAATAACAAATTGATGTTTTAACCCCTTCCATGCTCATGACGAGCTCAGCTCGTCGTGCAGTACACTTGTCGTGTGCTTATGACGAGCTGAGCTCGTCATGAACAATGGATTTACAGATCATTCAGCACAGGAGGAAAATCTCCTGTAGCATTGAAGGTGTTAAGCATTTGAAATTTCAGCAGCACACGTAATCCATTTTAAATCCTGAAATTTGGACTATCTCATTTTCGGCTGACTTAGAAATCATGTGTCTAAAATGACATTGTGAAATCAATAAAGTGCCAAATACTATTACTACCTACTAAATTACATTTTCAGCAGTATCTTTGGGAATTTCCTCTTGGGCATAGATTATGCAATGTTTTCAAAGCAAACAGTCTCTGTTTAAGTTGACTTTCTTTCACTGCCATTTTGGTAAATGTTTCTGGTGATGCAGACGCAGGCATTGCTTGTTACTGTTTCAATTAGTTATAAAATAAGAGGAGGGATAAAATTGACCCAGCTGGTGTTTGAACACAAAGCCTTTGAATGCTTTTGCTACATTCGTCTAGGACTCCAAGCCGCTATCCATTGCACTAGAGATCCGACCTGATTCAACACGGTGATCAGAGATTCACAAATAAAAAGATGACCTATCAGCTGTTGACCAACTTTATCAAGTTAATCGGACACTACCTTACATTTTGAACATTGAATTGGGTAAAAGATAATCAACAAACTACATGATACAGTTTGGGTAAGTCTTCTTAACCCTTGTCAAAGAATGTAGAAGACAGATGGGTATGTAATGACTTGATTAAGACTTTTTTGAAACATCTCTAATAGGACTCCCCATTCATTGGATCCTGAAAAGAGTATGCAATTGATATACCTTTTCTTTAACCAAGCCGCCTGAACAGGGACTTGAACCCTGGGCCCTCAGATTAAAAGTCTGATGCTCTCCCGACTGTGCTATCCAGGCTCGGAGAGGTCGCTCCACAAAATGACCTTATCAACATTTGGAAGTGTCCCAACTATCACTACGTTTCTTAAGATGGTTGCCGGTATTAAGTACTGAATACGCGGAATATAATAATGAATTGGTACTTCAAGCATTTGAAATCTCTTCAGTAAATTTAACCTTATTGTAAGTCCTGAAATTGCTACTATCTCATTTTTTTTGCTGACTTAGAATTCATATGTTTTTATTGACATTGTAAAATTAAGGAAGGGCCCAAAATCTTACTTCTGAGTAAATTACATTTTCATAAGTACAGCTGCCAATTTCCTCTTCTGCAAAGATTGCGTAACTTGAATAGTATCTATTTAAAATAGACTTCCTTTCACTGCCCTTTTTGGTGAAGCAGAAGCATGCATGCACTGTTTATTACTCTTTTAAACAGTTATGAAATAAATAGGGATAAAACTGACTCTGGTGGGATTCGAACCCACCCCCTTTGAATATCTTTTTTACATTCACCTAGAAGTCCAATGCGCTATCCATTGCGCCACAGAGCCAATACGCTCTGATGAGGTGCAGAGATATTCTGAAATGAAATAATGTTGATCAGCTTTATAAAGTTCATTTGATACTATAACCATGGATTTATTTTGAATATTGAATTGGGGAAATTATATTCACCGTCTCAAGTTACATGATACCTTAGGTAAATCTACGTACGACTTAAGTTTAGTCAAATGGCACATGATATATGAGGCAGATGTGCATTTCACAACTCCATGAAAGACGTTTTTGCAATTTTAGTAATGGAATATCTTATTCGTCATGCAGGGGAACACAAAAAGAGCATCCAATTAGAGTAATTTTTCTTTAAAGGAAGCACCCGCCTGAACAGGGACTTGAACCCTGGACCCTCAGATTAAAAGTCTGATGCTCTACCGACTGAGCTATCCAGGCTCTGCTATACTCTGTCTTAAAATCAGCTAAACAAATGTGGACGTACACTGACCTACACTCTGTGTATTAATATGGTAACATATATTAGCAATCAAATTTGTAGAGTTTAATAACAAATTGATGTTTTAACCCCTTCCATGCTCATGACGAGCTCAGCTCGTCATGCAGTACACTTGTCGTGTGCTTATGACGAGCTGAGCTCGTCATGAACAATGGATTTACAGATCATTCAGCACAGGAGGAAAATCTCCTGTAGCATTGAAGGTGTTAAGCATTTGAAATTTCAGCAGCACACGTAATCCATTTTAAATCCTGAAATTTGGACTATCTCATTTTCGGCTGACTTAGAAATCATGTGTCTAAAATGACATTGTGAAATCAATAAAGTGCCAAATACTATTACTACCTACTAAATTACATTTTCAGCAGTATCTTTGGGAATTTCCTCTTGGGCATAGATTATGCAATGTTTTCAAAGCAAACAGTCTCTGTTTAAGTAGACTTTCTTTCACTGCCATGTTGGTAAATGTTTCTGGTGATGCAGACGCAGGCATTGCTTGTTACTGTTTCAATTAGTTATAAAATAAGAGGAGGGATAAAATTGACCCAGCTGGTGTTTGAACACAAAGCCTTTGAATACTTTTGCTACATTCGTCTAGGACTCCAAGCCGCTATCCATTTCACTAGAGATCCGACCTGATTCAACACGCTGATCAGAGATTCACAAATAAAAAGATGACCTATCAGCTGTTGACCAACTTTATCAAGTTAATCGGACACTACCTTACATTTTGAACATTGAATTGGGTAAAAGATAATCAACATGTCAAACTACATGATACAGTTTGGGTAAGTCTTTTTAACCCTTGTCAAAGAATGTAGAAGACAGATGGGTATGTAATGACTTGATTAAGACGTTTTTGAAACATCTCTAATAGGACTCCCCATTCATTGGATCCTGAAAAGAGTATACAATTGATATACCTTTTCTTTAACCAAGCCGCCTGAACAGGGACTTGAACCCTGGGCCCTCAGATTAAAAGTCTGATGCTCTCCCGACTGAGCTATCCAGGCTCGGAGAGGTCGCTCCACAAAATGACCTTATCAACATTTGGAAGTGTCCCAACTATCACTACGTTTCTTAAGATGGTTGCCGGTATTAAGTACTGAATACGCGGAATATAATAATGAATTGGTACTTCAAGCATTTGAAATCTCTTCAGTAAATTTAACCTTATTGTAAGTCCTGAAATTGCTACTATCTCATTTTTTTTGCTCACTTAGAAGTCATATGTTTTTATTGACATTGTAAAATTAAGGAAGGGCCCAAAATCTTACTTCTGAGTAAATTACATTTTCATAAGTACAGCTGCCAATTTCCTCTTCTGCAAAGATTGCGTAATTTGAATAGTATCTATTTAAAATAGACTTCCTTTCACTGCCCTTTTTGGTGAAGCAGAAGCATGCATGCACTGTTTATTACTCTTTTAAACAGTTATGAAATAAATAGGGATAAAACTGACTCTGGTGGGATTCGAACCCACAACCTTTGAATATCTTTTTTACATTCACCTAGAAGTCCAATGCGCTATCCATTGCGCCACAGAGCCAATACGCTCTGATGAGGTGCAGAGATATTCTGAAATGAAATAATGTTGATCAGCTTTATAAAGTTCATTTGATACTATAACCATGGATTTATTTTGAATATTGAATTGGGGAAATTATATTCACCGTCTCAAGTTACATGATACCTTAGGTAAATCTACGTACGACTTAAGTTTAGTCAAATGGCACATGATATATGAGGCAGATGTGCATTTCACAACTCCATGAAAGACGTTTTTGCAATTTTAGTAATGGAATATCTTATTCGTCATGCAGGGGAACACAAAAAGAGCATCCAATTAGAGTAATTTTTCTTTAAAGGAAGCACCCGCCTGAACAGGGACTTGAACCCTGGACTCTCAGATTAAAAGTCTGATGCTCTACCAACTGAGCTATCCAGGCTCTGCTATACTCTGTCTTAAAATCAGCTAAACAAATGTGGACGTACACTGACCTACACTCTGTGTATTAATATGGTAACATATATTAGCAATCAAATTTGTAGAGTTTAATAACAAATTGATGTTTTAACCCCTTCCATGCTCATGACGAGCTCAGCTCGTCATGCAGTACACTTGTCGTGTGCTTATGACGAGCTGAGCTCGTCATGAACAATGGATTTACAGATCATTCAGCACAGGAGGAAAATCTCCTGTAGCATTGAAGGTGTTAAGCATTTGAAATTTCAGCAGCACACGTAATCCATTTTAAATCCTGAAATTTGGACTATCTCATTTTCGGCTGAATTAGAAATCATGTGTCTAAAATGACATTGTGAAATCAATAAAGTGCCAAATACTATTACTACCTACTAAATTACATTTTCAGCAGTATCTTTGGGAATTTCCTCTTGGGCATAGATTATGCAATGTTTTCAAAGCAAACAGTCTCTGTTTAAGTAGACTTTCTTTCACTGCCATGTTGGTAAATGTTTCTGGTGATGCAGACGCAGGCATTGCTTGTTACTGTTTCAATTAGTTATAAAATAAGAGGAGGGATAAAATTGACCCAGCTGGTGTTTGAACACAAAGCCTTTGAATACTTTTGCTACATTCGTCTAGGACTCCAAGCCGCTATCCATTTCACTAGAGATCCGACCTGATTCAACACGCTGATCAGAGATTCACAAATAAAAAGATGACCTATCAGCTGTTGACCAACTTTATCAAGTTAATCGGACACTACCTTACATTTTGAACATTGAATTGGGTAAAAGATAATCAACATGTCAAACTACATGATACAGTTTGGGTAAGTCTTCTTAACCCTTGTCAAAGAATGTAGAAGACAGATGGGTATGTAATGACTTGATTAAGACGTTTTTGAAACATCTCTAATAGGACTCCCCATTCATTGGATCCTGAAAAGAGTATACAATTGATATACCTTTTCTTTAACCAAGCCGCCTGAACAGGGACTTGAACCCTGGGCCCTCAGATTAAAAGTCTGATGCTCTCCCGACTGAGCTATCCAGGCTCGGAGAGGTCGCTCCACAAAATGACCTTATCAACATTTGGAAGTGTCCCAACTATCACTACGTTTCTTAAGATGGTTGCCGGTATTAAGTACTGAATACGCGGAATATAATAATGAATTGGTACTTCAAGCATTTGAAATCTCTTCAGTAAATTTAACCTTATTGTAAGTCCTGAAATTGCTACTATCTCATTTTTTTTGCTCACTTAGAAGTCATATGTTTTTATTGACATTGTAAAATTAAGGAAGGGCCCAAAATCTTACTTCTGAGTAAATTACATTTTCATAAGTACAGCTGCCAATTTCCTCTTCTGCAAAGATTGCGTAATTTGAATAGTATCTATTTAAAATAGACTTCCTTTCACTGCCCTTTTTGGTGAAGCAGAAGCATGCATGCACTGTTTATTACTCTTTTAAACAGTTATGAAATAAATAGGGATAAAACTGACTCTGGTGGGATTCGAACCCACAACCTTTGAATATCTTTTTTACATTCACCTAGAAGTCCAATGCGCTATCCATTGCGCCACAGAGCCAATACGCTCTGATGAGGTGCAGAGATATTCTGAAATGAAATAATGTTGATCAGCTTTATAAAGTTCATTTGATACTATAACCATGGATTTATTTTGAATATTGAATTGGGGAAATTATATTCACCGTCTCAAGTTACATGATACCTTAGGTAAATCTACGTACGACTTAAGTTTAGTCAAATGGCACATGATATATGAGGCAGATGTGCATTTCACAACTCCATGAAAGACGTTTTTGCAATTTTAGTAATGGAATATCTTATTCGTCATGCAGGGGAACACAAAAAGAGCATCCAATTAGAGTAATTTTTCTTTAAAGGAAGCACCCGCCTGAACAGGGACTTGAACCCTGGACTCTCAGATTAAAAGTCTGATGCTCTACCAACTGAGCTATCCAGGCTCTGCTATACTCTGTCTTAAAATCAGCTAAACAAATGTGGACGTACACTGACCTACACTCTGTGTATTAATATGGTAACATATATTAGCAATCAAATTTGTAGAGTTTAATAACAAATTGATGTTTTAACCCCTTCCATGCTCATGACGAGCTCAGCTCGTCATGCAGTACACTTGTCGTGTGCTTATGACGAGCTGAGCTCGTCATGAACAATGGATTTACAGATCATTCAGCACAGGAGGAAAATCTCCTGTAGCATTGAAGGTGTTAAGCATTTGAAATTTCAGCAGCACACGTAATCCATTTTAAATCCTGAAATTTGGACTATCTCATTTTCGGCTGACTTAGAAATCATGTGTCTAAAATGACATTGTGAAATCAATAAAGTGCCAAATACTATTACTACCTACTAAATTACATTTTCAGCAGTATCTTTGGGAATTTCCTCTTGGGCATAGATTATGCAATGTTTTCAAAGCAAACAGTCTCTGTTTAAGTAGACTTTCTTTCACTGCCATGTTGGTAAATGTTTCTGGTGATGCAGACGCAGGCATTGCTTGTTACTGTTTCAATTAGTTATAAAATAAGAGGAGGGATAAAATTGACCCAGCTGGTGTTTGAACACAAAGCCTTTGAATACTTTTGCTACATTCGTCTAGGACTCCAAGCCGCTATCCATTTCACTAGAGATCCGACCTGATTCAACACGCTGATCAGAGATTCACAAATAAAAAGATGACCTATCAGCTGTTGACCAACTTTATCAAGTTAATCGGACACTACCTTACATTTTGAACATTGAATTGGGTAAAAGATAATCAACATGTCAAACTACATGATACAGTTTGGGTAAGTCTTCTTAACCCTTGTCAAAGAATGTAGAAGACAGATGGGTATGTAATGACTTGATTAAGACGTTTTTGAAACATCTCTAATAGGACTCCCCATTCATTGGATCCTGAAAAGAGTATACAATTGATATACCTTTTCTTTAACCAAGCCGCCTGAACAGGGACTTGAACCCTGGGCCCTCAGATTAAAAGTCTGATGCTCTCCCGACTGAGCTATCCAGGCTCGGAGAGGTCGCTCCACAAAATGACCTTATCAACATTTGGAAGTGTCCCAACTATCACTACGTTTCTTAAGATGGTTGCCGGTATTAAGTACTGAATACGCGGAATATAATAATGAATTGGTACTTCAAGCATTTGAAATCTCTTC
Source organism: Lissotriton helveticus (assembly GCF_964261635.1). NCBI lineage: Eukaryota > Metazoa > Chordata > Amphibia > Caudata > Salamandridae > Lissotriton > Lissotriton helveticus. The sequence goes on along the minus strand of NC_136057.1, from coordinate 216,640,152 downwards.
AGTAAATTTAACCTTATTGTAAGTCCTGAAATTGCTACTATCTCATTTTTTTTGCTCACTTAGAAGTCATATGTTTTTATTGACATTGTAAAATTAAGGAAGGGCCCAAAATCTTACTTCTGAGTAAATTACATTTTCATAAGTACAGCTGCCAATTTCCTCTTCTGCAAAGATTGCGTAATTTGAATAGTATCTATTTAAAATAGACTTCCTTTCACTGCCCTTTTTGGTGAAGCAGAAGCATGCATGCACTGTTTATTACTCTTTTAAACAGTTATGAAATAAATAGGGATAAAACTGACTCTGGTGGGATTCGAACCCACAACCTTTGAATATCTTTTTTACATTCACCTAGAAGTCCAATGCGCTATCCATTGCGCCACAGAGCCAATACGCTCTGATGAGGTGCAGAGATATTCTGAAATGAAATAATGTTGATCAGCTTTATAAAGTTCATTTGATACTATAACCATGGATTTATTTTGAATATTGAATTGGGGAAATTATATTCACCGTCTCAAGTTACATGATACCTTAGGTAAATCTACGTACGACTTAAGTTTAGTCAAATGGCACATGATATATGAGGCAGATGTGCATTTCACAACTCCATGAAAGACGTTTTTGCAATTTTAGTAATGGAATATCTTATTCGTCATGCAGGGGAACACAAAAAGAGCATCCAATTAGAGTAATTTTTCTTTAAAGGAAGCACCCGCCTGAACAGGGACTTGAACCCTGGACCCTCAGATTAAAAGTCTGATGCTCTACCGACTGAGCTATCCAGGCTCTGCTATACTCTGTCTTAAAATCAGCTAAACAAATGTGGACGTACACTGACCTACACTCTGTGTATTAATATGGTAACATATATTAGCAATCAAATTTGTAGAGTTTAATAACAAATTGATGTTTTAACCCCTTCCATGCTCATGACGAGCTCAGCTCGTCATGCAGTACACTTGTCGTGTGCTTATGACGAGCTGAGCTCGTCATGAACAATGGATTTACAGATCATTCAGCACAGGAGGAAAATCTCCTGTAGCATTGAAGGTGTTAAGCATTTGAAATTTCAGCAGCACACGTAATCCATTTTAAATCCTGAAATTTGGACTATCTCATTTTCGGCTGACTTAGAAATCATGTGTCTAAAATGACATTGTGAAATCAATAAAGTGCCAAATACTATTACTACCTACTAAATTACATTTTCAGCAGTATCTTTGGGAATTTCCTCTTGGGCATAGATTATGCAATGTTTTCAAAGCAAACAGTCTCTGTTTAAGTAGACTTTCTTTCACTGCCATGTTGGTAAATGTTTCTGGTGATGCAGACGCAGGCATTGCTTGTTACTGTTTCAATTAGTTATAAAATAAGAGGAGGGATAAAATTGACCCAGCTGGTGTTTGAACACAAAGCCTTTGAATACTTTTGCTACATTCGTCTAGGACTCCAAGCCGCTATCCATTTCACTAGAGATCCGACCTGATTCAACACGCTGATCAGAGATTCACAAATAAAAAGATGACCTATCAGCTGTTGACCAACTTTATCAAGTTAATCGGACACTACCTTACATTTTGAACATTGAATTGGGTAAAAGATAATCAACATGTCAAACTACATGATACAGTTTGGGTAAGTCTTCTTAACCCTTGTCAAAGAATGTAGAAGACAGATGGGTATGTAATGACTTGATTAAGACGTTTTTGAAACATCTCTAATAGGACTCCCCATTCATTGGATCCTGAAAAGAGTATACAATTGATATACCTTTTCTTTAACCAAGCCGCCTGAACAGGGACTTGAACCCTGGGCCCTCAGATTAAAAGTCTGATGCTCTCCCGACTGAGCTATCCAGGCTCGGAGAGGTCGCTCCACAAAATGACCTTATCAACATTTGGAAGTGTCCCAACTATCACTACGTTTCTTAAGATGGTTGCCGGTATTAAGTACTGAATACGCGGAATATAATAATGAATTGGTACTTCAAGCATTTGAAATCTCTTCAGTAAATTTAACCTTATTGTAAGTCCTGAAATTGCTACTATCTCATTTTTTTTGCTCACTTAGAAGTCATATGTTTTTATTGACATTGTAAAATTAAGGAAGGGCCCAAAATCTTACTTCTGAGTAAATTACATTTTCATAAGTACAGCTGCCAATTTCCTCTTCTGCAAAGATTGCGTAATTTGAATAGTATCTATTTAAAATAGACTTCCTTTCACTGCCCTTTTTGGTGAAGCAGAAGCATGCATGCACTGTTTATTACTCTTTTAAACAGTTATGAAATAAATAGGGATAAAACTGACTCTGGTGGGATTCCAACCCACAACCTTTGAATATCTTTTTTACATTCACCTACAAGTCCAATGCGCTATCCATTGCGCCACAGAGCCAATACGCTCTGATTAGGTGCAGAGATATTCTGAAATGAAATAATGTTGATCAGCTTTATAAAGTTCATTTGATACTATAACCATGGATTTATTTTGAATATTGAATTGGGGAAATTATATTCACCGTCTCAAGTTACATGATACCTTAGGTAAGTCTACGTACGACTTAAGTTTAGTCAAATGGCACATGATATATGAGGCAGATGTGCATTTCACAACTCCATGAAAGACGTTTTTGCAATTTTAGTAATGGAATATCTTATTCGTCATGCAGGGGAACACAAAAAGAGCATCCAATTAGAGTAATTTTTCTTTAAAGGAAGCAACCGCCTGAACAGGGACTTAAACCCTGGACCCTCAGATTAAAAGTCTGATGCTCTACCGACTGAGCTATCCAGGCTCTGCTATACTCTGTCTTAAAATCAGCTAAAGAAATGTGGACGTACACTGACTTACACTCTATGTATTAATATGGTTACATATATTAGCAATCAAATTTGTAGAGTTTAATAACAAATTGATGTTTTAACCCCTTCCATGCTCATGACGAGCTCAGCTCGTCGTGCAGTACACTTGTCGTGTGCTTATGACGAGCTGAGCTCGTCATGAACAATGGATTTACAGATCATTCAGCACAGGAGGAAAATCTCCTGTAGCATTGAAGGTGTTAAGCATTTGAAATTTCAGCAGCACACGTAATCCATTTTAAATCCTGAAATTTGGACTATCTCATTTTCGGCTGACTTAGAAATCATGTGTCTAAAATGACATTGTGAAATCAATAAAGTGCCAAATACTATTACTACCTACTAAATTACATTTTCAGCAGTATCTTTGGGAATTTCCTCTTGGGCATAGATTATGCAATGTTTTCAAAGCAAACAGTCTCTGTTTAAGTAGACTTTCTTTCACTGCCATTTTGGTAAATGTTTCTGGTGATGCAGACGCAGGCATTGCTTGTTACTGTTTCAATTAGTTATAAAATAAGAGGAGGGATAAAATTGACCCAGCTGGTGTTTGAACACAAAGCCTTTGAATGCTTTTGCTACATTCGTCTAGGACTCCAAGCCGCTATCCATTGCACTAGAGATCCGACCTGATTCAACACGGTGATCAGAGATTCACAAATAAAAAGATGACCTATCAGCTGTTGACCAACTTTATCAAGTTAATCGGACACTACCTTACATTTTGAACATTGAATTGGGTAAAAGATAATCAACAAACTACATGATACAGTTTGGGTAAGTCTTCTTAACCCTTGTCAAAGAATGTAGAAGACAGATGGGTATGTAATGACTTGATTAAGACTTTTTTGAAACATCTCTAATAGGACTCCCCATTCATTGGATCCTGAAAAGAGTATGCAATTGATATACCTTTTCTTTAACCAAGCCGCCTGAACAGGGACTTGAACCCTGGGCCCTCAGATTAAAAGTCTGATGCTCTCCCGACTGTGCTATCCAGGCTCGGAGAGGTGGCTCCACAAAATGACCTTATCAACATTTGGAAGTGTCCCAACTATCACTACGTTTCTTAAGATGGTTGCCGGTATTAAGTACTGAATACGCGGAATATAATAATGAATTGGTACTTCAAGCATTTGAAATCTCTTCAGTAAATTTAACCTTATTGTAAGTCCTGAAATTGCTACTATCTCATTTTTTTTGCTGACTTAGAATTCATATGTTTTTATTGACATTGTAAAATTAAGGAAGGGCCCAAAATCTTACTTCTGAGTAAATTACATTTTCATAAGTACAGCTGCCAATTTCCTCTTCTGCAAAGATTGCGTAACTTGAATAGTATCTATTTAAAATAGACTTCCTTTCACTGCCCTTTTTGGTGAAGCAGAAGCATGCATGCACTGTTTATTACTCTTTTAAACAGTTATGAAATAAATAGGGATAAAACTGACTCTGGTGGGATTCGAACCCACAACCTTTGAATATCTTTTTTACATTCACCTAGAAGTCCAATGCGCTATCCATTGCGCCACAGAGCCAATACGCTCTGATGAGGTGCAGAGATATTCTGAAATGAAATAATGTTGATCAGCTTTATAAAGTTCATTTGATACTATAACCATGGATTTATTTTGAATATTGAATTGGGGAAATTATATTCACCGTCTCAAGTTACATGATACCTTAGGTAAATCTACGTACGACTTAAGTTTAGTCAAATGGCACATGATATATGAGGCAGATGTGCATTTCACAACTCCATGAAAGACGTTTTTGCAATTTTAGTAATGGAATATCTTATTCGTCATGCAGGGGAACACAAAAAGAGCATCCAATTAGAGTAATTTTTCTTTAAAGGAAGCACCCGCCTGAACAGGGACTTGAACCCTGGACCCTCAGATTAAAAGTCTGATGCTCTACCGACTGAGCTATCCAGGCTCTGCTATACTCTGTCTTAAAATCAGCTAAACAAATGTGGACGTACACTGACCTACACTCTGTGTATTAATATGGTAACATATATTAGCAATCAAATTTGTAGAGTTTAATAACAAATTGATGTTTTAACCCCTTCCATGCTCATGACGAGCTCATCTCGTCATGCAGTACACTTGTCGTGTGCTTATGACGAGCTGAGCTCGTCATGAACAATGGATTTACAGATCATTCAGCACAGGAGGAAAATCTCCTGTAGCATTGAAGGTGTTAAGCATTTGAAATTTCAGCAGCACACGTAATCCATTTTAAATCCTGAAATTTGGACTATCTCATTTTCGGCTGACTTAGAAATCATGTGTCTAAAATGACATTGTGAAATCAATAAAGTGCCAAATACTATTACTACCTACTAAATTACATTTTCAGCAGTATCTTTGGGAATTTCCTCTTGGGCATAGATTATGCAATGTTTTCAAAGCAAACAGTCTCTGTTTAAGTAGACTTTCTTTCACTGCCATTTTGGTAAATGTTTCTGGTGATGCAGACGCAGGCATTGCTTGTTACTGTTTCAATTAGTTATAAAATAAGAGGAGGGATAAAATTGACCCAGCTGGTGTTTGAACACAAAGCCTTTGAATGCTTTTGCTACATTCGTCTAGGACTCCAAGCCGCTATCCATTGCACTAGAGATCCGACCTGATTCAACACGGTGATCAGAGATTCACAAATAAAAAGATGACCTATCAGCTGTTGACCAACTTTATCAAGTTAATCGGACACTACCTTACATTTTGAACATTGAATTGGGTAAAAGATAATCAACAAACTACATGATACAGTTTGGGTAAGTCTTCTTAACCCTTGTCAAAGAATGTAGAAGACAGATGGGTATGTAATGACTTGATTAAGACTTTTTTGAAACATCTCTAATAGGACTCCCCATTCATTGGATCCTGAAAAGAGTATGCAATTGATATACCTTTTCTTTAACCAAGCCGCCTGAACAGGGACTTGAACCCTGGGCCCTCAGATTAAAAGTCTGATGCTCTCCCGACTGTGCTATCCAGGCTCGGAGAGGTGGCTCCACAAAATGACCTTATCAACATTTGGAAGTGTCCCAACTATCACTACGTTTCTTAAGATGGTTGCCGGTATTAAGTACTGAATACGCGGAATATAATAATGAATTGGTACTTCAAGCATTTGAAATCTCTTCAGTAAATTTAACCTTATTGTAAGTCCTGAAATTGCTACTATCTCATTTTTTTTGCTGACTTAGAATTCATATGTTTTTATTGACATTGTAAAATTAAGGAAGGGCCCAAAATCTTACTTCTGAGTAAATTACATTTTCATAAGTACAGCTGCCAATTTCCTCTTCTGCAAAGATTGCGTAACTTGAATAGTATCTATTTAAAATAGACTTCCTTTCACTGCCCTTTTTGGTGAAGCAGAAGCATGCATGCACTGTTTATTACTCTTTTAAACAGTTATGAAATAAATAGGGATAAAACTGACTCTGGTGGGATTCGAACCCACAACCTTTGAATATCTTTTTTACATTCACCTAGAAGTCCAATGCGCTATCCATTGCGCCACAGAGCCAATACGCTCTGATGAGGTGCAGAGATATTCTGAAATGAAATAATGTTGATCAGCTTTATAAAGTTCATTTGATACTATAACCATGGATTTATTTTGAATATTGAATTGGGGAAATTATATTCACCGTCTCAAGTTACATGATACCTTAGGTAAATCTACGTACGACTTAAGTTTAGTCAAATGGCACATGATATATGAGGCAGATGTGCATTTCACAACTCCATGAAAGACGTTTTTGCAATTTTAGTAATGGAATATCTTATTCGTCATGCAGGGGAACACAAAAAGAGCATCCAATTAGAGTAATTTTTCTTTAAAGGAAGCACCCGCCTGAACAGGGACTTGAACCCTGGACCCTCAGATTAAAAGTCTGATGCTCTACCGACTGAGCTATCCAGGCTCTGCTATACTCTGTCTTAAAATCAGCTAAACAAATGTGGACGTACACTGACCTACACTCTGTGTATTAATATGGTAACATATATTAGCAATCAAATTTGTAGAGTTTAATAACAAATTGATGTTTTAACCCCTTCCATGCTCATGACGAGCTCAGCTCGTCATGCAGTACACTTGTCGTGTGCTTATGACGAGCTGAGCTCGTCATGAACAATGGATTTACAGATCATTCAGCACAGGAGGAAAATCTCCTGTAGCATTGAAGGTGTTAAGCATTTGAAATTTCAGCAGCACACGTAATCCATTTTAAATCCTGAAATTTGGACTATCTCATTTTCGGCTGACTTAGAAATCATGTGTCTAAAATGACATTGTGAAATCAATAAAGTGCCAAATACTATTACTACCTACTAAATTACATTTTCAGCAGTATCTTTGGGAATTTCCTCTTGGGCATAGATTATGCAATGTTTTCAAAGCAAACAGTCTCTGTTTAAGTAGACTTTCTTTCACTGCCATGTTGGTAAATGTTTCTGGTGATGCAGACGCAGGCATTGCTTGTTACTGTTTCAATTAGTTATAAAATAAGAGGAGGGATAAAATTGACCCAGCTGGTGTTTGAACACAAAGCCTTTGAATACTTTTGCTACATTCGTCTAGGACTCCAAGCCGCTATCCATTTCACTAGAGATCCGACCTGATTCAACACGCTGATCAGAGATTCACAAATAAAAAGATGACCTATCAGCTGTTGACCAACTTTATCAAGTTAATCGGACACTACCTTACATTTTGAACATTGAATTGGGTAAAAGATAATCAACATGTCAAACTACATGATACAGTTTGGGTAAGTCTTCTTAACCCTTGTCAAAGAATGTAGAAGACAGATGGGTATGTAATGACTTGATTAAGACGTTTTTGAAACATCTCTAATAGGACTCCCCATTCATTGGATCCTGAAAAGAGTATACAATTGATATACCTTTTCTTTAACCAAGCCGCCTGAACAGGGACTTGAACCCTGGGCCCTCAGATTAAAAGTCTGATGCTCTCCCGACTGAGCTATCCAGGCGCGGAGAGGTCGCTCCACAAAATGACCTTATCAACATTTGGAAGTGTCCCAACTATCACTACGTTTCTTAAGATGGTTGCCGGTATTAAGTACTGAATACGCGGAATATAATAATGAATTGGTACTTCAAGCATTTGAAATCTCTTCAGTAAATTTAACCTTATTGTAAGTCCTGAAATTGCTACTATCTCATTTTTTTTGCTCACTTAGAAGTCATATGTTTTTATTGACATTGTAAAATTAAGGAAGGGCCCAAAATCTTACTTCTGAGTAAATTACATTTTCATAAGTACAGCTGCCAATTTCCTCTTCTGCAAAGATTGCGTAATTTGAATAGTATCTATTTAAAATAGACTTCCTTTCACTGCCCTTTTTGGTGAAGCAGAAGCATGCATGCACTGTTTATTACTCTTTTAAACAGTTATGAAATAAATAGGGATAAAACTGACTCTGGTGGGATTCGAACCCACAACCTTTGAATATCTTTTTTACATTCACCTAGAAGTCCAATGCGCTATCCATTGCGCCACAGAGCCAATACGCTCTGATGAGGTGCAGAGATATTCTGAAATGAAATAATGTTGATCAGCTTTATAAAGTTCATTTGATACTATAACCATGGATTTATTTTGAATATTGAATTGGGGAAATTATATTCACCGTCTCAAGTTACATGATACCTTAGGTAAATCTACGTACGACTTAAGTTTAGTCAAATGGCACATGATATATGAGGCAGATGTGCATTTCACAACTCCATGAAAGACGTTTTTGCAATTTTAGTAATGGAATATCTTATTCGTCATGCAGGGGAACACAAAAAGAGCATCCAATTAGAGTAATTTTTCTTTAAAGGAAGCACCCGCCTGAACAGGGACTTGAACCCTGGACCCTCAGATTAAAAGTCTGATGCTCTACCGACTGAGCTATCCAGGCTCTGCTATACTCTGTCTTAAAATCAGCTAAACAAATGTGGACGTACACTGACCTACACTCTGTGTATTAATATGGTAACATATATTAGCAATCAAATTTGTAGAGTTTAATAACAAATTGATGTTTTAACCCCTTCCATGCTCATGACGAGCTCAGCTCGTCATGCAGTACACTTGTCGTGTGCTTATGACGAGCTGAGCTCGTCATGAACAATGGATTTACAGATCATTCAGCACAGGAGGAAAATCTCCTGTAGCATTGAAGGTGTTAAGCATTTGAAATTTCAGCAGCACACGTAATCCATTTTAAATCCTGAAATTTGGACTATCTCATTTTCGGCTGACTTAGAAATCATGTGTCTAAAATGACATTGTGAAATCAATAAAGTGCCAAATACTATTACTACCTACTAAATTACATTTTCAGCAGTATCTTTGGGAATTTCCTCTTGGGCATAGATTATGCAATGTTTTCAAAGCAAACAGTCTCTGTTTAAGTAGACTTTCTTTCACTGCCATGTTGGTAAATGTTTCTGGTGATGCAGACGCAGGCATTGCTTGTTACTGTTTCAATTAGTTATAAAATAAGAGGAGGGATAAAATTGACCCAGCTGGTGTTTGAACACAAAGCCTTTGAATACTTTTGCTACATTCGTCTAGGACTCCAAGCCGCTATCCATTTCACTAGAGATCCGACCTGATTCAACACGCTGATCAGAGATTCACAAATAAAAAGATGACCTATCAGCTGTTGACCAACTTTATCAAGTTAATCGGACACTACCTTACATTTTGAACATTGAATTGGGTAAAAGATAATCAACATGTCAAACTACATGATACAGTTTGGGTAAGTCTTCTTAACCCTTGTCAAAGAATGTAGAAGACAGATGGGTATGTAATGACTTGATTAAGACTTTTTTGAAACATCTCTAATAGGACTCCCCATTCATTGGATCCTGAAAAGAGTATGCAATTGATATACCTTTTCTTTAACCAAGCCGCCTGAACAGGGACTTGAACCCTGGGCCCTCAGATTAAAAGTCTGATGCTCTCCCGACTGTGCTATCCAGGCTCGGAGAGGTGGCTCCACAAAATGACCTTATCAACATTTGGAAGTGTCCCAACTATCACTACGTTTCTTAAGATGGTTGCCGGTATTAAGTACTGAATACGCGGAATATAATAATGAATTGGTACTTCAAGCATTTGAAATCTCTTCAGTAAATTTAACCTTATTGTAAGTCCTGAAATTGCTACTATCTCATTTTTTTTGCTGACTTAGAATTCATATGTTTTTATTGACATTGTAAAATTAAGGAAGGGCCCAAAATCTTACTTCTGAGTAAATTACATTTTCATAAGTACAGCTGCCAATTTCCTCTTCTGCAAAGATTGCGTAACTTGAATAGTATCTATTTAAAATAGACTTCCTTTCACTGCCCTTTTTGGTGAAGCAGAAGCATGCATGCACTGTTTATTACTCTTTTAAACAGTTATGAAATAAATAGGGATAAAACTGACTCTGGTGGGATTCGAACCCACAACCTTTGAATATCTTTTTTACATTCACCTAGAAGTCCAATGCGCTATCCATTGCGCCACAGAGCCAATACGCTCTGATGAGGTGCAGAGATATTCTGAAATGAAATAATGTTGATCAGCTTTATAAAGTTCATTTGATACTATAACCATGGATTTATTTTGAATATTGAATTGGGGAAATTATATTCACCGTCTCAAGTTACATGATACCTTAGGTAAATCTACGTACGACTTAAGTTTAGTCAAATGGCACATGATATATGAGGCAGATGTGCATTTCACAACTCCATGAAAGACGTTTTTGCAATTTTAGTAATGGAATATCTTATTCGTCATGCAGGGGAACACAAAAAGAGCATCCAATTAGAGTAATTTTTCTTTAAAGGAAGCACCCGCCTGAACAGGGACTTGAACCCTGGACCCTCAGATTAAAAGTCTGATGCTCTACCGACTGAGCTATCCAGGCTCTGCTATACTCTGTCTTAAAATCAGCTAAACAAATGTGGACGTACACTGACCTACACTCTGTGTATTAATATGGTAACATATATTAGCAATCAAATTTGTAGAGTTTAATAACAAATTGATGTTTTAACCCCTTCCATGCTCATGACGAGCTCAGCTCGTCATGCAGTACACTTGTCGTGTGCTTATGACGAGCTGAGCTCGTCATGAACAATGGATTTACAGATCATTCAGCACAGGAGGAAAATCTCCTGTAGCATTGAAGGTGTTAAGCATTTGAAATTTCAGCAGCACACGTAATCCATTTTAAATCCTGAAATTTGGACTATCTCATTTTCGGCTGACTTAGAAATCATGTGTCTAAAATGACATTGTGAAATCAATAAAGTGCCAAATACTATTACTACCTACTAAATTACATTTTCAGCAGTATCTTTGGGAATTTCCTCTTGGGCATAGATTATGCAATGTTTTCAAAGCAAACAGTCTCTGTTTAAGTAGACTTTCTTTCACTGCCATGTTGGTAAATGTTTCTGGTGATGCAGACGCAGGCATTGCTTGTTACTGTTTCAATTAGTTATAAAATAAGAGGAGGGATAAAATTGACCCAGCTGGTGTTTGAACACAAAGCCTTTGAATGCTTTTGCTACATTCGTCTAGGACTCCAAGCCGCTATCCATTGCACTAGAGATCCGACCTGATTCAACACGGTGATCAGAGATTCACAAATAAAAAGATGACCTATCAGCTGTTGACCAACTTTATCAAGTTAATCGGACACTACCTTACATTTTGAACATTGAATTGGGTAAAAGATAATCAACAAACTACATGAAACAGTTTGGGTAAGTCTTCTTAACCCTTGTCAAAGAATGTAGAAGACAGATGGGTATGTAATGACTTGATTAAGACTTTTTTGAAACATCTCTAATAGGACTCCCCATTCATTGGATCCTGAAAAGAGTATGCAATTGATATACCTTTTCTTTAACCAAGCCGCCTGAACAGGGACTTGAACCCTGGGCCCTCAGATTAAAAGTCTGATGCTCTCCCGACTGAGCTATCCAGGCTCGGAGAGGTCGCTCCACAAAATGACCTTATCAACATTTGGAAGTGTCCCAACTATCACTACGTTTCTTAAGATGGTTGCCGGTATTAAGTACTGAATACGCGGAATATAATAATGAATTGGTACTTCAAGCATTTGAAATCTCTTTAGTAAATTTAACCTTATTGTAAGTCCTGAAATTGCTACTATCTCATTTTTTTTGCTGACTTAGAATTCATATGTTTTTATTGACATCGTAAAATTAAGGAAGGGCCCAAAATCTTACTTCTGAGTAAATTACATTTTCATAAGTACAGCTGCCAATTTCCTCTTCTGCAAAGATTGCGTAACTTGAATAGTATCTATTTAAAATAGACTTCCTTACACTGCCCTTTTTGGTGAAGCAGAAGCATGCATGCACTGTTTATTACTCTTTTAAACAGTTATGAAATAAATAGGGATAAAACTGACTCTGGTGGGATTCGAACCCACAACCTTTGAATATCTTTTTTACATTCACCTAGAAGTCCAATGTGCTATCCATTACGCCACAGAGCCAATACGCTCTGATGAGGTGCAGAGATATTCTGAAATGAAATAATGTTGATCAGCTTTATAAAGTTCATTTGATACTATAACCATGGATTTATTTTGAATATTGAATTGGGGAAATTATATTCACCGTCTCAAAGTTACATGATACCTTAGGTAAATCTACGTACGACTTAAGTTTAGTCAAATGGCACATGATATATGAGGCAGATGTGCATTTCACAACTCCATGAAAGACGTTTTTGCAATTTTAGTAATGGAATATCTTATTCGTCATGCAGGGGAACACAAAAAGAGCATCCAATGAGAGTAATTTTTCTTGAAAGGAAGCAACTGCCTGAACAGGGACTTGAACCCTGGACCCTCAGATTAAAAGTCTGATGCTCTATCGACTGAGCTATCCAGGCTCTGCTATACTCTGTCTTAAAATCAGCTAAACAAATGTGGACGTACACTGACCTACACTCTGTGTATTAATATGGTTACATATATTAGCAATCAAATTTGTAGAGTTTAATAACAAATTGATGTTTTAACCCCTTCCATGCTCATGACGAGCTCAGCTCGTCGTGCAGTACACTTGTCGTGTGCTTATGACGAGCTGAGCTCGTCATGAACAATGGATTTACAGATCATTCAGCACAGGAGGAAAATCTCCTGTAGCATTGAAGGTGTTAAGCATTTGAAATTTCAGCAGCACAAGTAATCCATTTTAAATCCTGAAATTTGGACTATCTCATTTTCGGCTGACTTAGAAATCATGTGTCTAAAATGACATTGTGAAATCAATAAAGTGCCAAATACTATTACTACCTACTAAATTACATTTTCAGCAGTATCTTTGGGAATTTCCTCTTGGGCATAGATTATGCAATGTTTTCAAAGCAAACAGTCTCTGTTTAAGTAGACTTTCTTTCACTGCCATTTTGGTAAATGTTTCTGGTGATGCAGACGCAGGCATTGCTTGTTACTGTTTCAATTAGTTATAAAATAAGAGGAGGGATAAAATTGACCCAGCTGGTGTTTGAACACAAAGCCTTTGAATGCTTTTGCTACATTCGTCTAGGACTCCAAGCCGCTATCCATTGCACTAGAGATCCGACCTGATTCAACACGGTGATCAGAGATTCACAAATAAAAAGATGACCTATCAGCTGTTGACCAACTTTATCAAGTTAATCGGACACTACCTTACATTTTGAACATTAAATTGGGTAAAAGATAATCAACAAACTACATGATACAGTTTGGGTAAGTCTTCTTAACCCTTGTCAAAGAATGTAGAAGACAGATGGGTATGTAATGTCTTAATTAAGACTTTTTTGAAACATCTCTAATAGGACTCCCCATTCATTGGATCCTGAAAAGAGTATGCAATTGATATAACTTTTCTTTAACCAAGCCGCCTGAACAGGGTCTTGAACCCTGGGCCCTCAGATTAAAAGTCTGATGCTCTCCCGACTGAGCTATCCAGGCTCGGAGAGGGCGCTCCACAAAATGACCTTATCAACATTTGGAAGTGTCCCAACTATCACTACGTTTCTTAAGATGGTTGCCGGTATTAAGTACTGAATACGCGGAATATAATAATGAATTGGTACTTCAAGCATTTGAAATCTCTTCAGTAAATTTAACCTTATTGTAAGTCCTGAAATTCCTACTATCTCATTTTTTTTGCTGACTTAGAATTCATATGTTTTTATTGATATTGTAAAATTAAGGAAGGGCCCAAAATCTTACTTCTGAGTAAATTACATTTTCATAAGTACAGCTGCCAATTTCCTCTTCTGCAAAGATTGCGTAACTTGAATAGTATCTATTTAAAATAGACTTCCTTTCACTGCCCTTTTTGGTGAAGCAGAAGCATGCATGCACTGTTTATTACTCTTTTAAACAGTTATGAAATAAATAGGGATAAAAGTGACTCTGGTGGGATTCGAACCCACAACCTTTAAATATTATTTTTTACATTCACCTAGAAGTCCAATGCGCTATCCATTGCGCCACAGAGCCAATACACTCTGAAGAGGTGCAGAGATATTCTGAAATGAAATAATGTTGATCAGCTTTATAAAGTTAATTTGATACTATAACCATGGATTTATTTTGAATATTGAATTGGGGAAATTATATTCACCGTCTCAAGTTACATGATACCTTAGGTAAATCTACGTACGACTTAAGTTTAGTCAAATGGCACATGATATATGAGGCAGATGTGCATTTCACAACTCCATGAAAGACGTTTTTGCAATTTTAGTAATGGAATATCTTATTCGTCATGCAGGGGAACACAAAAAGAGCATCCAATTAGAGTAATTTCTCTTTAAAGGAAGCAACCGCCTGAACAGGGACTTGAACCCTGGACCCTCAGATTAAAAGTCTGATGCTCTACCGACTGAGCTATCCAGGCTCTGCTATACTCTGTCTTAAAATCAGCTAAACAAATGTGGACGTACACTGACCTACACTCTGTGTATTAATATGGTTACATATATTAGCAATCAAATTTGTAGAGTTTAATAACAAATTGATGTTTTAACCCCTTCCATGCTCATGACAAGCTCAGCTCGTCGTGCAGTACACTTGTCGTGTGCTTATGACGAGCTGAGCTTGTCATGAACAATGGATTTACAGATCATTCAGCACAGGAGGAAAATCTCCTGTAGCATTGAAGGTGTTAAGCATTTGAAATTTCAGCAGCACACGTAATCCATTTTAAATCCTGAAATTTGTACTATCTCATTTTCGGCTGACTTAGAAATCATGTGTCTAAAATGACATTGTGAAATCAATAAAGTGCCAAATACTATTACTACCTACTAAATTACATTTTCAGCAGTATCTTTGGGAATTTCCTCTTGGGCATAGATTATGCAATGTTTTCAAAGCAAACAGTCTCTGTTTAAGTAGACTTTCTTTCACTGCCATTTTGGTAAATGTTTCTGGTGATGCAGACGCAGGCATTGCTTGTTACTGTTTCAATTAGTTATAAAATAAGAGGAGGGATAAAATTGACCCAGCTGGTGTTTGAACACAAAGCCTTTGAATGCTTTTGCTACATTCGTCTAGGACTCCAAGCCGCTATCCATTGCACTAGAGATCCGACCTGATTCAACACGGTGATCAGAGATTCACAAATAAAAAGATGACCTATCAGCTGTTGACCAACTTTATCAAGTTAATTGGACACTACCTTACATTTTGAACATTAAATTGGGTAAAAGATAATCAACAAACTACATGATACAGTTTGGGTAAGTCTTCTTAACCCTTGTCAAAGAATGTAGAAGACAGATGGGTATGTAATGTCTTAATTAAGACTTTTTTGAAACATCTCTAATAGGACTCCCCATTCATTGGATCCTGAAAAGAGTATGCAATTGATATAACTTTTCTTTAACCAAGCCGCCTGAACAGGGTCTTGAACCCTGGGCCCTCAGATTAAAAGTCTGATGCTCTCCCGACTGAGCTATCCAGGCTCGGAGAGGGCGCTCCACAAAATGACCTTATCAACATTTGGAAGTGTCCCAACTATCACTACGTTTCTTAAGATGGTTGCCGGTATTAAGTACTGAATACGCGGAATATAATAATGAATTGGTACTTCAAGCATTTGAAATCTCTTCAGTAAATTTAACCTTATTGTAAGTCCTGAAATTCCTACTATCTCATTTTTTTTGCTGACTTAGAATTCATATGTTTTTATTGATATTGTAAAATTAAGTAAGGGCCCAAAATCTTACTTCTGAGTAAATTACATTTTCATAAGTACAGCTGCCAATTTCCTCTTCTGCAAAGATTGCGTAACTTGAATAGTATCTATTTAAAATAGACTTCCTTTCACTGCCCTTTTTGGTGAAGCAGAAGCATGCATGCACTGTTTATTACTCTTTTAAACAGTTATGAAATAAATAGGGATAAAACTGACTCTGGTGGGATTCGAACCCACAACCTTTGAATATCTTTTTTACATTCACCTAGAAGTCCAATGCGCTATCCATTACGCCACAGAGCCAATACGCTCTGATGAGGTGCAGAGATATTCTGAAATGAAATAATGTTGATCAGCTTTATAAAGTTCATTTGATACTATAACCATGGATTTATTTTGAATATTGAATTGGGGAAATTATATTCACCGTCTCAAAGTTACATGATACCTTAGGTAAATCTACATACGACTTAAGTTTAGTCAAATGGCACATGATATATGAGGCAGATGAGCATTTCACAACTCCATGAAAGACGTTTTTGCAATTTTAGTAATGGAATATCTTATTCGTCATGCAGGGGAACACAAAAAGAGCATCCAATTAGAGTAATTTTTCTTGAAAGGAAGCAACTGCCTGAACAGGGACTTGAACCCTGGACCCTCAGATTAAAAGTCTGATGCTCTACCGACTGAGCTATCCAGGCTCTGCTATACTCTGTCTTAAAATCAGCTAAACAAATGTGGACGTACACTGACCTACACTCTGTGTATTAATATGGTTACATATATTAGCAATCAAATTTGTAGAGTTTAATAACAAATTGATGTTTTAACCCCTTCCATGCTCATGACGAGCTCAGCTCGTCGTGCAGTACACTTGTCGTGTGCTTATGACGAGCTGAGCTCGTCATGAACAATGGATTTACAGATCATTCAGCACAGGAGGAAAATCTCCTGTAGCATTGAAGGTGTTAAGCATTTGAAATTTCAGCAGCACACGTAATCCATTTTAAATCCTGAAATTTGGACTATCTCATTTTCGGCTGACTTAGAAATCATGTGTCTAAAATGACATTGTGAAATCAATAAAGTGCCAAATACTATTACTACCTACTAAATTACATTTTCAGCAGTATCTTTGGGAATTTCCTCTTGGGCATAGATTATGCAATGTTTTCAAAGCAAACAGTCTCTGTTTAAGTTGACTTTCTTTCACTGCCATTTTGGTAAATGTTTCTGGTGATGCAGACGCAGGCATTGCTTGTTACTGTTTCAATTAGTTATAAAATAAGAGGAGGGATAAAATTGACCCAGCTGGTGTTTGAACACAAAGCCTTTGAATGCTTTTGCTACATTCGTCTAGGACTCCAAGCCGCTATCCATTGCACTAGAGATCCGACCTGATTCAACACGGTGATCAGAGATTCACAAATAAAAAGATGACCTATCAGCTGTTGACCAACTTTATCAAGTTAATCGGACACTACCTTACATTTTGAACATTGAATTGGGTAAAAGATAATCAACAAACTACATGATACAGTTTGGGTAAGTCTTCTTAACCCTTGTCAAAGAATGTAGAAGACAGATGGGTATGTAATGACTTGATTAAGACTTTTTTGAAACATCTCTAATAGGACTCCCCATTCATTGGATCCTGAAAAGAGTATGCAATTGATATACCTTTTCTTTAACCAAGCCGCCTGAACAGGGACTTGAACCCTGGGCCCTCAGATTAAAAGTCTGATGCTCTCCCGACTGTGCTATCCAGGCTCGGAGAGGACGCTCCACAAAATGACCTTATCAACATTTGGAAGTGTCCCAACTATCACTACGTTTCTTAAGATGGTTGCCGGTATTAAGTACTGAATACGCGGAATATAATAATGAATTGGTACTTCAAGCATTTGAAATCTCTTCAGTAAATTTAACCTTATTGTAAGTCCTGAAATTGCTACTATCTCATTTTTTTTGCTGACTTAGAATTCATATGTTTTTATTGACATTGTAAAATTAAGGAAGGGCCCAAAATCTTACTTCTGAGTAAATTACATTTTCATAAGTACAGCTGCCAATTTCCTCTTCTGCAAAGATTGCGTAACTTGAATAGTATCTATTTAAAATAGACTTCCTTTCACTGCCCTTTTTGGTGAAGCAGAAGCATGCATGCACTGTTTATTACTCTTTTAAACAGTTATGAAATAAATAGGGATAAAACTGACTCTGGTGGGATTCGAACCCACCCCCTTTGAATATCTTTTTTACATTCACCTAGAAGTCCAATGCGCTATCCATTGCGCCACAGAGCCAATACGCTCTGATGAGGTGCAGAGATATTCTGAAATGAAATAATGTTGATCAGCTTTATAAAGTTCATTTGATACTATAACCATGGATTTATTTTGAATATTGAATTGGGGAAATTATATTCACCGTCTCAAGTTACATGATACCTTAGGTAAATCTACGTACGACTTAAGTTTAGTCAAATGGCACATGATATATGAGGCAGATGTGCATTTCACAACTCCATGAAAGACGTTTTTGCAATTTTAGTAATGGAATATCTTATTCGTCATGCAGGGGAACACAAAAAGAGCATCCAATTAGAGTAATTTTTCTTTAAAGGAAGCACCCGCCTGAACAGGGACTTGAACCCTGGACCCTCAGATTAAAAGTCTGATGCTCTACCGACTGAGCTATCCAGGCTCTGCTATACTCTGTCTTAAAATCAGCTAAACAAATGTGGACGTACACTGACCTACACTCTGTGTATTAATATGGTAACATATATTAGCAATCAAATTTGTAGAGTTTAATAACAAATTGATGTTTTAACCCCTTCCATGCTCATGACGAGCTCAGCTCGTCATGCAGTACACTTGTCGTGTGCTTATGACGAGCTGAGCTCGTCATGAACAATGGATTTACAGATCATTCAGCACAGGAGGAAAATCTCCTGTAGCATTGAAGGTGTTAAGCATTTGAAATTTCAGCAGCACACGTAATCCATTTTAAATCCTGAAATTTGGACTATCTCATTTTCGGCTGACTTAGAAATCATGTGTCTAAAATGACATTGTGAAATCAATAAAGTGCCAAATACTATTACTACCTACTAAATTACATTTTCAGCAGTATCTTTGGGAATTTCCTCTTGGGCATAGATTATGCAATGTTTTCAAAGCAAACAGTCTCTGTTTAAGTAGACTTTCTTTCACTGCCATGTTGGTAAATGTTTCTGGTGATGCAGACGCAGGCATTGCTTGTTACTGTTTCAATTAGTTATAAAATAAGAGGAGGGATAAAATTGACCCAGCTGGTGTTTGAACACAAAGCCTTTGAATACTTTTGCTACATTCGTCTAGGACTCCAAGCCGCTATCCATTTCACTAGAGATCCGACCTGATTCAACACGCTGATCAGAGATTCACAAATAAAAAGATGACCTATCAGCTGTTGACCAACTTTATCAAGTTAATCGGACACTACCTTACATTTTGAACATTGAATTGGGTAAAAGATAATCAACATGTCAAACTACATGATACAGTTTGGGTAAGTCTTCTTAACCCTTGTCAAAGAATGTAGAAGACAGATGGGTATGTAATGACTTGATTAAGACGTTTTTGAAACATCTCTAATAGGACTCCCCATTCATTGGATCCTGAAAAGAGTATACAATTGATATACCTTTTCTTTAACCAAGCCGCCTGAACAGGGACTTGAACCCTGGGCCCTCAGATTAAAAGTCTGAAGCTCTCCCGACTGAGCTATCCAGGCTCGGAGAGGTCGCTCCACAAAATGACCTTATCAACATTTGGAAGTGTCCCAACTATCACTACGTTTCTTAAGATGGTTGCCGGTATTAAGTACTGAATACGCGGAATATAATAATGAATTGGTACTTCAAGCATTTGAAATCTCTTCAGTAAATTTAACCTTATTGTAAGTCCTGAAATTGCTACTATCTCATTTTTTTTGCTCACTTAGAAGTCATATGTTTTTATTGACATTGTAAAATTAAGGAAGGGCCCAAAATCTTACTTCTGAGTAAATTACATTTTCATAAGTACAGCTGCCAATTTCCTCTTCTGCAAAGATTGCGTAATTTGAATAGTATCTATTTAAAATAGACTTCCTTTCACTGCCCTTTTTGGTGAAGCAGAAGCATGCATGCACTGTTTATTACTCTTTTAAACAGTTATGAAATAAATAGGGATAAAACTGACTCTGGTGGGATTCCAACCCACAACCTTTGAATATCTTTTTTACATTCACCTAGAAGTCCAATGCGCTATCCATTGCACCACAGAGCCAATACGCTCTGATTAGGTGCAGAGATATTCTGAAATGAAATAATATTGATCAGCTTTATAAAGTTCATTTGATACTATAACCATGGATTTATTTTGAATATTGAATTGGGGAAATTATATTCACCGTCTCAAGTTACATGATACCTTAGGTAAGTCTACGTACGACTTAAGTTTAGTCAAATGGCACATGATATATGAGGCAGATGTGCATTTCACAACTCCATGAAAGACGTTTTTGCAATTTTAGTAATGGAATATCTTATTCGTCATGCAGGGGAACACAAAAAGAGCATCCAATTAGAGTAATTTTTCTTTAAAGGAAGCAACCGCCTGAACAGGGACTTAAACCCTGGACCCTCAGATTAAAAGTCTGATGCTCTACCGACTGAGCTATCCAGGCTCTGCTATACTCTGTCTTAAAATCAGCTAAAGAAATGTGGACGTACACTGACCTACACTCTATGTATTAATATGGTTACATATATTAGCAATCAAATTTGTAGAGTTTAATAACAAATTGATGTTTTAACCCCTTCAATGCTCATGACGAGCTCAGCTCGTCGTGCAGTACACTTGTCGTGTGCTTATGACGAGCTGAGCTCGTCATGAACAATGGATTTACAGATCATTCAGCACAGGAGGAAAATCTCCTGTAGCATTGAAGGTGTTAAGCATTTGAAATTTCAGCAGCACACGTAATCCATTTTAAATCCTGAAATTTGGACTATATCATTTCCGGCTGACTTAGAAATCATGTGTCTAAAATGACATTGTGAAATCAATAAAGTGCCAAATACTATTACTACCAACTAAATTACATTTTCAGCAGTATCTTTGGGAATTTCCTCTTGGGCATAGATTATGCAATGTTTTCAAAGCAAACAGTCTCTGTTTAAGTAGACTTTCTTTCACTGCCATTTTGGTAAATGTTTCTGGTGATGCAGACGCAGGCATTGCTTGTTACTGTTTCAATTAGTTATAAAATAAGAGGAGGGATAAAATTGACCCAGCTGGTGTTTGAACACAAAGCCTTTGAATGCTTTTGCTACATTCGTCTAGGACTCCAAGCCGCTATCCATTGCACTAGAGATCCGACCTGATTCAACACGGTGATCAGAGATTCACAAATAAAAAGATGACCTATCAGCTGTTGACCAACTTTATCAAGTTAATCGGACACTACCTTACATTTTGAACATTGAATTGGGTAAAAGATAATCAACAAACTACATGATACAGTTTGGGTAAGTCTTCTTAACCCTTGTCAAAGAATGTAGAAGACAGATGGGTATGTAATGACTTGATTAAGACTTTTTTGAAACATCTCTAATAGGACTCCCCATTCATTGGATCCTGAAAAGAGTATGCAATTGATATACCTTTTCTTTAACCAAGCCGCCTGAACAGGGACTTGAACCCTGGGCCCTCAGATTAAAAGTCTGATGCTCTCCCGACTGTGCTATCCAGGCTCGGAGAGGTGGCTCCACAAAATGACCTTATCAACATTTGGAAGTGTCCCAACTATCACTACGTTTCTTAAGATGGTTGCCGGTATTAAGTACTGAATACGCGGAATATAATAATGAATTGGTACTTCAAGCATTTGAAATCTCTTCAGTAAATTTAACCTTATTGTAAGTCCTGAAATTGCTACTATCTCATTTTTTTTGCTGACTTAGAATTCATATGTTTTTATTGACATTGTAAAATTAAGGAAGGGCCCAAAATCTTACTTCTGAGTAAATTACATTTTCATAAGTACAGCTGCCAATTTCCTCTTCTGCAAAGATTGCGTAACTTGAATAGTATCTATTTAAAATAGACTTCCTTTCACTGCCCTTTTTGGTGAAGCAGAAGCATGCATGCACTGTTTATTACTCTTTTAAACAGTTATGAAATAAATAGGGATAAAACTGACTCTGGTGGGATTCGAACCCACAACCTTTGAATATCTTTTTTACATTCACCTAGAAGTCCAATGCGCTATCCATTGCGCCACAGAGCCAATACGCTCTGATGAGGTGCAGAGATATTCTGAAATGAAATAATGTTGATCAGCTTTATAAAGTTCATTTGATACTATAACCATGGATTTATTTTGAATATTGAATTGGGGAAATTATATTCACCGTCTCAAGTTACATGATACCTTAGGTAAATCTACGTACGACTTAAGTTTAGTCAAATGGCACATGATATATGAGGCAGATGTGCATTTCACAACTCCATGAAAGACGTTTTTGCAATTTTAGTAATGGAATATCTTATTCGTCATGCAGGGGAACACAAAAAGAGCATCCAATTAGAGTAATTTTTCTTTAAAGGAAGCACCCGCCTGAACAGGGACTTGAACCCTGGACCCTCAGATTAAAAGTCTGATGCTCTACCGACTGAGCTATCCAGGCTCTGCTATACTCTGTCTTAAAATCAGCTAAACAAATGTGGACGTACACTGACCTACACTCTGTGTATTAATATGGTAACATATATTAGCAATCAAATTTGTAGAGTTTAATAACAAATTGATGTTTTAACCCCTTCCATGCTCATGACGAGCTCAGCTCGTCATGCAGTACACTTGTCGTGTGCTTATGACGAGCTGAGCTCGTCATGAACAATGGATTTACAGATCATTCAGCACAGGAGGAAAATCTCCTGTAGCATTGAAGGTGTTAAGCATTTGAAATTTCAGCAGCACACGTAATCCATTTTAAATCCTGAAATTTGGACTATCTCATTTTCGGCTGACTTAGAAATCATGTGTCTAAAATGACATTGTGAAATCAATAAAGTGCCAAATACTATTACTACCTACTAAATTACATTTTCAGCAGTATCTTTGGGAATTTCCTCTTGGGCATAGATTATGCAATGTTTTCAAAGCAAACAGTCTCTGTTTAAGTAGACTTTCTTTCACTGCCATGTTGGTAAATGTTTCTGGTGATGCAGACGCAGGCATTGCTTGTTACTGTTTCAATTAGTTATAAAATAAGAGGAGGGATAAAATTGACCCAGCTGGTGTTTGAACACAAAGCCTTTGAATACTTTTGCTACATTCGTCTAGGACTCCAAGCCGCTATCCATTTCACTAGAGATCCGACCTGATTCAACACGCTGATCAGAGATTCACAAATAAAAAGATGACCTATCAGCTGTTGACCAACTTTATCAAGTTAATCGGACACTACCTTACATTTTGAACATTGAATTGGGTAAAAGATAATCAACAAACTACATGATACAGTTTGGGTAAGTCTTCTTAACCCTTGTCAAAGAATGTAGAAGACAGATGGGTATGTAATGACTTGATTAAGACTTTTTTGAAACATCTCTAATAGGACTCCCCATTCATTGGATCCTGAAAAGAGTATGCAATTGATATACCTTTTCTTTAACCAAGCCGCCTGAACAGGGACTTGAACCCTGGGCCCTCAGATTAAAAGTCTGATGCTCTCCCGACTGTGCTATCCAGGCTCGGAGAGGTGGCTCCACAAAATGACCTTATCAACATTTGGAAGTGTCCCAACTATCACTACGTTTCTTAAGATGGTTGCCGGTATTAAGTACTGAATACGCGGAATATAATAATGAATTGGTACTTCAAGCATTTGAAATCTCTTCAGTAAATTTAACCTTATTGTAAGTCCTGAAATTGCTACTATCTCATTTTTTTTGCTGACTTAGAATTCATATGTTTTTATTGACATTGTAAAATTAAGGAAGGGCCCAAAATCTTACTTCTGAGTAAATTACATTTTCATAAGTACAGCTGCCAATTTCCTCTTCTGCAAAGATTGCGTAACTTGAATAGTATCTATTTAAAATAGACTTCCTTTCACTGCCCTTTTTGGTGAAGCAGAAGCATGCATGCACTGTTTATTACTCTTTTAAACAGTTATGAAATAAATAGGGATAAAACTGACTCTGGTGGGATTCGAACCCACAACCTTTGAATATCTTTTTTACATTCACCTAGAAGTCCAATGCGCTATCCATTGCGCCACAGAGCCAATACGCTCTGATGAGGTGCAGAGATATTCTGAAATGAAATAATGTTGATCAGCTTTATAAAGTTCATTTGATACTATAACCATGGATTTATTTTGAATATTGAATTGGGGAAATTATATTCACCGTCTCAAGTTACATGATACCTTAGGTAAATCTACGTACGACTTAAGTTTAGTCAAATGGCACATGATATATGAGGCAGATGTGCATTTCACAACTCCATGAAAGACGTTTTTGCAATTTTAGTAATGGAATATCTTATTCGTCATGCAGGGGAACACAAAAAGAGCATCCAATTAGAGTAATTTTTCTTTAAAGGAAGCACCCGCCTGAACAGGGACTTGAACCCTGGACCCTCAGATTAAAAGTCTGATGCTCTACCAACTGAGCTATCCAGGCTCTGCTATACTCTGTCTTAAAATCAGCTAAACAAATGTGGACGTACACTGACCTACACTCTGTGTATTAATATGGTAACATATATTAGCAATCAAATTTGTAGAGTTTAATAACAAATTGATGTTTTAACCCCTTCCATGCTCATGACGAGCTCAGCTCGTCATGCAGTACACTTGTCGTGTGCTTATGACGAGCTGAGCTCGTCATGAACAATGGATTTACAGATCATTCAGCACAGGAGGAAAATCTCCTGTAGCATTGAAGGTGTTAAGCATTTGAAATTTCAGCAGCACACGTAATCCATTTTAAATCCTGAAATTTGGACTATCTCATTTTCGGCTGACTTAGAAATCATGTGTCTAAAATGACATTGTGAAATCAATAAAGTGCCAAATACTATTACTACCTACTAAATTACATTTTCAGCAGTATCTTTGGGAATTTCCTCTTGGGCATAGATTATGCAATGTTTTCAAAGCAAACAGTCTCTGTTTAAGTAGACTTTCTTTCAATGCCATGTTGGTAAATGTTTCTGGTGATGCAGACGCAGGCATTGCTTGTTACTGTTTCAATTAGTTATAAAATAAGAGGAGGGATAAAATTGACCCAGCTGGTGTTTGAACACAAAGCCTTTGAATACTTTTGCTACATTCGTCTAGGACTCCAAGCCGCTATCCATTTCACTAGAGATCCGACCTGATTCAACACGCTGATCAGAGATTCACAAATAAAAAGATGACCTATCAGCTGTTGACCAACTTTATCAAGTTAATCGGACACTACCTTACATTTTGAACATTGAATTGGGTAAAAGATAATCAACATGTCAAACTACATGATACAGTTTGGGTAAGTCTTCTTAACCCTTGTCAAAGAATGTAGAAGACAGATGGGTATGTAATGACTTGATTAAGACGTTTTTGAAACATCTCTAATAGGACTCCCCATTCATTGGATCCTGAAAAGAGTATACAATTGATATACCTTTTCTTTAACCAAGCCGCCTGAACAGGGACTTGAACCCTGGGCCCTCAGATTAAAAGTCTGATGCTCTCCCGACTGAGCTATCCAGGCTCGGAGAGGTCGCTCCACAAAATGACCTTATCAACATTTGGAAGTGTCCCAACTATCACTACGTTTCTTAAGATGGTTGCCGGTATTAAGTACTGAATACGCGGAATATAATAATGAATTGGTACTTCAAGCATTTGAAATCTCTTCAGTAAATTTAACCTTATTGTAAGTCCTGAAATTGCTACTATCTCATTTTTTTTGCTCACTTAGAAGTCATATGTTTTTATTGACATTGTAAAATTAAGGAAGGGCCCAAAATCTTACTTCTGAGTAAATTACATTTTCATAAGTACAGCTGCCAATTTCCTCTTCTGCAAAGATTGCGTAATTTGAATAGTATCTATTTAAAATAGACTTCCTTTCACTGCCCTTTTTGGTGAAGCAGAAGCATGCATGCACTGTTTATTACTCTTTTAAACAGTTATGAAATAAATAGGGATAAAACTGACTCTGGTGGGATTCGAACCCACAACCTTTGAATATCTTTTTTACATTCACCTAGAAGTCCAATGCGCTATCCATTGCGCCACAGAGCCAATACGCTCTGATGAGGTGCAGAGATATTCTGAAATGAAATAATGTTGATCAGCTTTATAAAGTTCATTTGATACTATAACCATGGATTTATTTTGAATATTGAATTGGGGAAATTATATTCACCGTCTCAAGTTACATGATACCTTAGGTAAATCTACGTACGACTTAAGTTTAGTCAAATGGCACATGATATATGAGGCAGATGTGCATTTCACAACTCCATGAAAGACGTTTTTGCAATTTTAGTAATGGAATATCTTATTCGTCATGCAGGGGAACACAAAAAGAGCATCCAATTAGAGTAATTTTTCTTTAAAGGAAGCACCCGCCTGAACAGGGACTTGAACCCTGGACCCTCAGATTAAAAGTCTGATGCTCTACCAACTGAGCTATCCAGGCTCTGCTATACTCTGTCTTAAAATCAGCTAAACAAATGTGGACGTACACTGACCTACACTCTGTGTATTAATATGGTAACATATATTAGCAATCAAATTTGTAGAGTTTAATAACAAATTGATGTTTTAACCCCTTCTATGCTCATGACGAGCTCAGCTCGTCATGCAGTACACTTGTCGTGTGCTTATGACGAGCTGAGCTCGTCATGAACAATGGATTTACAGATCATTCAGCACAGGAGGAAAATCTCCTGTAGCATTGAAGGTGTTAAGCATTTGAAATTTCAGCAGCACACGTAATCCATTTTAAATCCTGAAATTTGGACTATCTCATTTTCGGCTGACTTAGAAATCATGTGTCTAAAATGACATTGTGAAATCAATAAAGTGCCAAATACTATTACTACCTACTAAATTACATTTTCAGCAGTATCTTTGGGAATTTCCTCTTGGGCATAGATTATGCAATGTTTTCAAAGCAAACAGTCTCTGTTTAAGTAGACTTTCTTTCACTGCCATGTTGGTAAATGTTTCTGGTGATGCAGACGCAGGCATTGCTTGTTACTGTTTCAATTAGTTATAAAATAAGAGGAGGGATAAAATTGACCCAGCTGGTGTTTGAACACAAAGCCTTTGAATGCTTTTGCTACATTCGTCTAGGACTCCAAGCCGCTATCCATTGCACTAGAGATCCGACCTGATTCAACACGGTGATCAGAGATTCACAAATAAAAAGATGACCTATCAGCTGTTGACCAACTTTATCAAGTTAATCGGACACTACCTTACATTTTGAACATTGAATTGGGTAAAAGATAATCAACAAACTACATGATACAGTTTGGGTAAGTCTTCTTAACCCTTGTCAAAGAATGTAGAAGACAGATGGGTATGTAATGACTTGATTAAGACTTTTTTGAAACATCTCTAATAGGACTCCCCATTCATTGGATCCTGAAAAGAGTATGCAATTGATATACCTTTTCTTTAACCAAGCCGCCTGAACAGGGACTTGAACCCTGGGCCCTCAGATTAAAAGTCTGATGCTCTCCCGACTGTGCTATCCAGGCTCGGAGAGGTGGCTCCACAAAATGACCTTATCAACATTTGGAAGTGTCCCAACTATCACTACGTTTCTTAAGATGGTTGCCGGTATTAAGTACTGAATACGCGGAATATAATAATGAATTGGTACTTCAAGCATTTGAAATCTCTTCAGTAAATTTAACCTTATTGTAAGTCCTGAAATTGCTACTATCTCATTTTTTTTGCTGACTTAGAATTCATATGTTTTTATTGACATTGTAAAATTAAGGAAGGGCCCAAAATCTTACTTCTGAGTAAATTACATTTTCATAAGTACAGCTGCCAATTTCCTCTTCTGCAAAGATTGCGTAACTTGAATAGTATCTATTTAAAATAGACTTCCTTTCACTGCCCTTTTTGGTGAAGCAGAAGCATGCATGCACTGTTTATTACTCTTTTAAACAGTTATGAAATAAATAGGGATAAAACTGACTCTGGTGGGATTCGAACCCACAACCTTTGAATATCTTTTTTACATTCACCTAGAAGTCCAATGCGCTATCCATTGCGCCACAGAGCCAATACGCTCTGATGAGGTGCAGAGATATTCTGAAATGAAATAATGTTGATCAGCTTTATAAAGTTCATTTGATACTATAACCATGGATTTATTTTGAATATTGAATTGGGGAAATTATATTCACCGTCTCAAGTTACATGATACCTTAGGTAAGTCTACGTACGACTTAAGTTTAGTCAAATGGCACATGATATATGAGGCAGATGTGCATTTCACAACTCCATGAAAGACGTTTTTGCAATTTTAGTAATGGAATATCTTATTCGTCATGCAGGGGAACACAAAAAGAGCATCCAATTAGAGTAATTTTTCTTTAAAGGAAGCAACCGCCTGAACAGGGACTTAAACCCTGGACCCTCAGATTAAAAGTCTGATGCTCTACCGACTGAGCTATCCAGGCTCTGCTATACTCTGTCTTAAAATCAGCTAAAGAAATGTGGACGTACACTGACTTACACTCTATGTATTAATATGGTTACATATATTAGCAATCAAATTTGTAGAGTTTAATAACAAATTGATGTTTTAACCCCTTCCATGCTCATGACGAGCTCAGCTCGTCGTGCAGTACACTTGTCGTGTGCTTATGACGAGCTGAGCTCGTCATGAACAATGGATTTACAGATCATTCAGCACAGGAGGAAAATCTCCTGTAGCATTGAAGGTGTTAAGCATTTGAAATTTCAGCAGCACACGTAATCCATTTTAAATCCTGAAATTTGGACTATCTCATTTTCGGCTGACTTAGAAATCATGTGTCTAAAATGACATTGTGAAATCAATAAAGTGCCAAATACTATTACTACCTACTAAATTACATTTTCAGCAGTATCTTTGGGAATTTCCTCTTGGGCATAGATTATGCAATGTTTTCAAAGCAAACAGTCTCTGTTTAAGTAGACTTTCTTTCACTGCCATTTTGGTAAATGTTTCTGGTGATGCAGACGCAGGCATTGCTTGTTACTGTTTCAATTAGTTATAAAATAAGAGGAGGGATAAAATTGACCCAGCTGGTGTTTGAACACAAAGCCTTTGAATGCTTTTGCTACATTCGTCTAGGACTCCAAGCCGCTATCCATTGCACTAGAGATCCGACCTGATTCAACACGGTGATCAGAGATTCACAAATAAAAAGATGACCTATCAGCTGTTGACCAACTTTATCAAGTTAATCGGACACTACCTTACATTTTGAACATTGAATTGGGTAAAAGATAATCAACAAACTACATGATACAGTTTGGGTAAGTCTTCTTAACCCTTGTCAAAGAATGTAGAAGACAGATGGGTATGTAATGACTTGATTAAGACTTTTTTGAAACATCTCTAATAGGACTCCCCATTCATTGGATCCTGAAAAGAGTATGCAATTGATATACCTTTTCTTTAACCAAGCCGCCTGAACAGGGACTTGAACCCTGGGCCCTCAGATTAAAAGTCTGATGCTCTCCCGACTGTGCTATCCAGGCTCGGAGAGGTGGCTCCACAAAATGACCTTATCAACATTTGGAAGTGTCCCAACTATCACTACGTTTCTTAAGATGGTTGCCGGTATTAAGTACTGAATACGCGGAATATAATAATGAATTGGTACTTCAAGCATTTGAAATCTCTTCAGTAAATTTAACCTTATTGTAAGTCCTGAAATTGCTACTATCTCATTTTTTTTGCTGACTTAGAATTCATATGTTTTTATTGACATTGTAAAATTAAGGAAGGGCCCAAAATCTTACTTCTGAGTAAATTACATTTTCATAAGTACAGCTGCCAATTTCCTCTTCTGCAAAGATTGCGTAACTTGAATAGTATCTATTTAAAATAGACTTCCTTTCACTGCCCTTTTTGGTGAAGCAGAAGCATGCATGCACTGTTTATTACTCTTTTAAACAGTTATGAAATAAATAGGGATAAAACTGACTCTGGTGGGATTCGAACCCACAACCTTTGAATATCTTTTTTACATTCACCTAGAAGTCCAATGCGCTATCCATTGCGCCACAGAGCCAATACGCTCTGATGAGGTGCAGAGATATTCTGAAATGAAATAATGTTGATCAGCTTTATAAAGTTCATTTGATACTATAACCATGGATTTATTTTGAATATTGAATTGGGGAAATTATATTCACCGTCTCAAGTTACATGATACCTTAGGTAAGTCTACGTACGACTTAAGTTTAGTCAAATGGCACATGATATATGAGGCAGATGTGCATTTCACAACTCCATGAAAGACGTTTTTGCAATTTTAGTAATGGAATATCTTATTCGTCATGCAGGGGAACACAAAAAGAGCATCCAATTAGAGTAATTTTTCTTTAAAGGAAGCAACCGCCTGAACAGGGACTTAAACCCTGGACCCTCAGATTAAAAGTCTGATGCTCTACCGACTGAGCTATCCAGGCTCTGCTATACTCTGTCTTAAAATCAGCTAAAGAAATGTGGACGTACACTGACTTACACTCTATGTATTAATATGGTTACATATATTAGCAATCAAATTTGTAGAGTTTAATAACAAATTGATGTTTTAACCCCTTCCATGCTCATGACGAGCTCAGCTCGTCGTGCAGTACACTTGTCGTGTGCTTATGACGAGCTGAGCTCGTCATGAACAATGGATTTACAGATCATTCAGCACAGGAGGAAAATCTCCTGTAGCATTGAAGGTGTTAAGCATTTGAAATTTCAGCAGCACACGTAATCCATTTTAAATCCTGAAATTTGGACTATCTCATTTTCGGCTGACTTAGAAATCATGTGTCTAAAATGACATTGTGAAATCAATAAAGTGCCAAATACTATTACTACCTACTAAATTACATTTTCAGCAGTATCTTTGGGAATTTCCTCTTGGGCATAGATTATGCAATGTTTTCAAAGCAAACAGTCTCTGTTTAAGTAGACTTTCTTTCACTGCCATTTTGGTAAATGTTTCTGGTGATGCAGACGCAGGCATTGCTTGTTACTGTTTCAATTAGTTATAAAATAAGAGGAGGGATAAAATTGACCCAGCTGGTGTTTGAACACAAAGCCTTTGAATGCTTTTGCTACATTCGTCTAGGACTCCAAGCCGCTATCCATTGCACTAGAGATCCGACCTGATTCAACACGGTGATCAGAGATTCACAAATAAAAAGATGACCTATCAGCTGTTGACCAACTTTATCAAGTTAATCGGACACTACCTTACATTTTGAACATTGAATTGGGTAAAAGATAATCAACAAACTACATGATACAGTTTGGGTAAGTCTTCTTAACCCTTGTCAAAGAATGTAGAAGACAGATGGGTATGTAATGACTTGATTAAGACTTTTTTGAAACATCTCTAATAGGACTCCCCATTCATTGGATCCTGAAAAGAGTATGCAATTGATATACCTTTTCTTTAACCAAGCCGCCTGAACAGGGACTTGAACCCTGGGCCCTCAGATTAAAAGTCTGATGCTCTCCCGACTGTGCTATCCAGGCTCGGAGAGGTGGCTCCACAAAATGACCTTATCAACATTTGGAAGTGTCCCAACTATCACTACGTTTCTTAAGATGGTTGCCGGTATTAAGTACTGAATACGCGGAATATAATAATGAATTGGTACTTCAAGCATTTGAAATCTCTTCAGTAAATTTAACCTTATTGTAAGTCCTGAAATTGCTACTATCTCATTTTTTTTGCTGACTTAGAATTCATATGTTTTTATTGACATTGTAAAATTAAGGAAGGGCCCAAAATCTTACTTCTGAGTAAATTACATTTTCATAAGTACAGCTGCCAATTTCCTCTTCTGCAAAGATTGCGTAACTTGAATAGTATCTATTTAAAATAGACTTCCTTTCACTGCCCTTTTTGGTGAAGCAGAAGCATGCATGCACTGTTTATTACTCTTTTAAACAGTTATGAAATAAATAGGGATAAAACTGACTCTGGTGGGATTCGAACCCACAACCTTTGAATATCTTTTTTACATTCACCTAGAAGTCCAATGCGCTATCCATTGCGCCACAGAGCCAATACGCTCTGATGAGGTGCAGAGATATTCTGAAATGAAATAATGTTGATCAGCTTTATAAAGTTCATTTGATACTATAACCATGGATTTATTTTGAATATTGAATTGGGGAAATTATATTCACCGTCTCAAGTTACATGATACCTTAGGTAAGTCTACGTACGACTTAAGTTTAGTCAAATGGCACATGATATATGAGGCAGATGTGCATTTCACAACTCCATGAAAGACGTTTTTGCAATTTTAGTAATGGAATATCTTATTCGTCATGCAGGGGAACACAAAAAGAGCATCCAATTAGAGTAATTTTTCTTTAAAGGAAGCAACCGCCTGAACAGGGACTTAAACCCTGGACCCTCAGATTAAAAGTCTGATGCTCTACCGACTGAGCTATCCAGGCTCTGCTATACTCTGTCTTAAAATCAGCTAAAGAAATGTGGACGTACACTGACTTACACTCTATGTATTAATATGGTTACATATATTAGCAATCAAATTTGTAGAGTTTAATAACAAATTGATGTTTTAACCCCTTCCATGCTCATGACGAGCTCAGCTCGTCGTGCAGTACACTTGTCGTGTGCTTATGACGAGCTGAGCTCGTCATGAACAATGGATTTACAGATCATTCAGCACAGGAGGAAAATCTCCTGTAGCATTGAAGGTGTTAAGCATTTGAAATTTCAGCAGCACACGTAATCCATTTTAAATCCTGAAATTTGGACTATCTCATTTTCGGCTGACTTAGAAATCATGTGTCTAAAATGACATTGTGAAATCAATAAAGTGCCAAATACTATTACTACCTACTAAATTACATTTTCAGCAGTATCTTTGGGAATTTCCTCTTGGGCATAGATTATGCAATGTTTTCAAAGCAAACAGTCTCTGTTTAAGTAGACTTTCTTTCACTGCCATTTTGGTAAATGTTTCTGGTGATGCAGACGCAGGCATTGCTTGTTACTGTTTCAATTAGTTATAAAATAAGAGGAGGGATAAAATTGACCCAGCTGGTGTTTGAACACAAAGCCTTTGAATGCTTTTGCTACATTCGTCTAGGACTCCAAGCCGCTATCCATTGCACTAGAGATCCGACCTGATTCAACACGGTGATCAGAGATTCACAAATAAAAAGATGACCTATCAGCTGTTGACCAACTTTATCAAGTTAATCGGACACTACCTTACATTTTGAACATTGAATTGGGTAAAAGATAATCAACAAACTACATGATACAGTTTGGGTAAGTCTTAACCCTTGTCAAAGAATGTAGAAGACAGATGGGTATGTAATGACTTGATTAAGACTTTTTTGAAACATCTCTAATAGGACTCCCCATTCATTGGATCCTGAAAAGAGTATGCAATTGATATACCTTTTCTTTAACCAAGCCGCCTGAACAGGGACTTGAACCCTGGGCCCTCAGATTAAAAGTCTGATGCTCTCCCGACTGTGCTATCCAGGCTCGGAGAGGTGGCTCCACAAAATGACCTTATCAACATTTGGAAGTGTCCCAACTATCACTACGTTTCTTAAGATGGTTGCCGGTATTAAGTACTGAATACGCGGAATATAATAATGAATTGGTACTTCAAGCATTTGAAATCTCTTCAGTAAATTTAACCTTATTGTAAGTCCTGAAATTGCTACTATCTCATTTTTTTTGCTGACTTAGAATTCATATGTTTTTATTGACATTGTAAAATTAAGGAAGGGCCCAAAATCTTACTTCTGAGTAAATTACATTTTCATAAGTACAGCTGCCAATTTCCTCTTCTGCAAAGATTGCGTAACTTGAATAGTATCTATTTAAAATAGACTTCCTTTCACTGCCCTTTTTGGTGAAGCAGAAGCATGCATGCACTGTTTATTACTCTTTTAAACAGTTATGAAATAAATAGGGATAAAACTGACTCTGGTGGGATTCGAACCCACAACCTTTGAATATCTTTTTTACATTCACCTAGAAGTCCAATGCGCTATCCATTGCGCCACAGAGCCAATACGCTCTGATGAGGTGCAGAGATATTCTGAAATGAAATAATGTTGATCAGCTTTATAAAGTTCATTTGATACTATAACCATGGATTTATTTTGAATATTGAATTGGGGAAATTATATTCACCGTCTCAAGTTACATGATACCTTAGGTAAGTCTACGTACGACTTAAGTTTAGTCAAATGGCACATGATATATGAGGCAGATGTGCATTTCCCAACTCCATGAAAGACGTTTTTGCAATTTTAGTAATGGAATATCTTATTCGTCATGCAGGGGAACACAAAAAGAGCATCCAATTAGAGTAATTTTTCTTTAAAGGAAGCAACCGCCTGAACAGGGACTTAAACCCTGGACCCTCAGATTAAAAGTCTGATGCTCTACCGACTGAGCTATCCAGGCTCTGCTATACTCTGTCTTAAAATCAGCTAAAGAAATGTGGACGTACACTGACTTACACTCTATGTATTAATATGGTTACATATATTAGCAATCAAATTTGTAGAGTTTAATAACAAATTGATGTTTTAACCCCTTCCATGCTCATGACGAGCTCAGCTCGTCGTGCAGTACACTTGTCGTGTGCTTATGACGAGCTGAGCTCGTCATGAACAATGGATTTACAGATCATTCAGCACAGGAGGAAAATCTCCTGTAGCATTGAAGGTGTTAAGCATTTGAAATTTCAGCAGCACACGTAATCCATTTTAAATCCTGAAATTTGGACTATCTCATTTTCGGCTGACTTAGAAATCATGTGTCTAAAATGACATTGTGAAATCAATAAAGTGCCAAATACTATTACTACCTACTAAATTACATTTTCAGCAGTATCTTTGGGAATTTCCTCTTGGGCATAGATTATGCAATGTTTTCAAAGCAAACAGTCTCTGTTTAAGTAGACTTTCTTTCACTGCCATTTTGGTAAATGTTTCTGGTGATGCAGACGCAGGCATTGCTTGTTACTGTTTCAATTAGTTATAAAATAAGAGGAGGGATAAAATTGACCCAGCTGGTGTTTGAACACAAAGCCTTTGAATGCTTTTGCTACATTCGTCTAGGACTCCAAGCCGCTATCCATTGCACTAGAGATCCGACCTGATTCAACACGGTGATCAGAGATTCACAAATAAAAAGATGACCTATCAGCTGTTGACCAACTTTATCAAGTTAATCGGACACTACCTTACATTTTGAACATTGAATTGGGTAAAAGATAATCAACAAACTACATGATACAGTTTGGGTAAGTCTTCTTAACCCTTGTCAAAGAATGTAGAAGACAGATGGGTATGTAATGACTTGATTAAGACTTTTTTGAAACATCTCTAATAGGACTCCCCATTCATTGGATCCTGAAAAGAGTATGCAATTGATATACCTTTTCTTTAACCAAGCCGCCTGAACAGGGACTTGAACCCTGGGCCCTCAGATTAAAAGTCTGATGCTCTCCCGACTGTGCTATCCAGGCTCGGAGAGGTGGCTCCACAAAATGACCTTATCAACATTTGGAAGTGTCCCAACTATCACTACGTTTCTTAAGATGGTTGCCGGTATTAAGTACTGAATACGCGGAATATAATAATGAATTGGTACTTCAAGCATTTGAAATCTCTTCAGTAAATTTAACCTTATTGTAAGTCCTGAAATTGCTACTATCTCATTTTTTTTGCTGACTTAGAATTCATATGTTTTTATTGACATTGTAAAATTAAGGAAGGGCCCAAAATCTTACTTCTGAGTAAATTACATTTTCATAAGTACAGCTGCCAATTTCCTCTTCTGCAAAGATTGCGTAACTTGAATAGTATCTATTTAAAATAGACTTCCTTTCACTGCCCTTTTTGGTGAAGCAGAAGCATGCATGCACTGTTTATTACTCTTTTAAACAGTTATGAAATAAATAGGGATAAAACTGACTCTGGTGGGATTCGAACCCACAACCTTTGAATATCTTTTTTACATTCACCTAGAAGTCCAATGCGCTATCCATTGCGCCACAGAGCCAATACGCTCTGATGAGGTGCAGAGATATTCTGAAATGAAATAATGTTGATCAGCTTTATAAAGTTCATTTGATACTATAACCATGGATTTATTTTGAATATT
Source organism: Lissotriton helveticus (assembly GCF_964261635.1). Classification (NCBI taxonomy): domain Eukaryota; kingdom Metazoa; phylum Chordata; class Amphibia; order Caudata; family Salamandridae; genus Lissotriton; species Lissotriton helveticus. Next base: position 216,603,546 of record NC_136057.1, on the reverse strand, counting down.
GAATTGGGGAAATTATATTCACCGTCTCAAGTTACATGATACCTTAGGTAAATCTACGTACGACTTAAGTTTAGTCAAATGGCACATGATATATGAGGCAGATGTGCATTTCACAACTCCATGAAAGACGTTTTTGCAATTTTAGTAATGGAATATCTTATTCGTCATGCAGGGGAACACAAAAAGAGCATCCAATTAGAGTAATTTTTCTTTAAAGGAAGCACCCGCCTGAACAGGGACTTGAACCCTGGACCCTCAGATTAAAAGTCTGATGCTCTACCGACTGAGCTATCCAGGCTCTGCTATACTCTGTCTTAAAATCAGCTAAACAAATGTGGACGTACACTGACCTACACTCTGTGTATTAATATGGTAACATATATTAGCAATCAAATTTGTAGAGTTTAATAACAAATTGATGTTTTAACCCCTTCCATGCTCATGACGAGCTCAGCTCGTCATGCAGTACACTTGTCGTGTGCTTATGACGAGCTGAGCTCGTCATGAACAATGGATTTACAGATCATTCAGCACAGGAGGAAAATCTCCTGTAGCATTGAAGGTGTTAAGCATTTGAAATTTCAGCAGCACACGTAATCCATTTTAAATCCTGAAATTTGGACTATCTCATTTTCGGCTGACTTAGAAATCATGTGTCTAAAATGACATTGTGAAATCAATAAAGTGCCAAATACTATTACTACCTACTAAATTACATTTTCAGCAGTATCTTTGGGAATTTCCTCTTGGGCATAGATTATGCAATGTTTTCAAAGCAAACAGTCTCTGTTTAAGTAGACTTTCTTTCACTGCCATGTTGGTAAATGTTTCTGGTGATGCAGACGCAGGCATTGCTTGTTACTGTTTCAATTAGTTATAAAATAAGAGGAGGGATAAAATTGACCCAGCTGGTGTTTGAACACAAAGCCTTTGAATACTTTTGCTACATTCGTCTAGGACTCCAAGCCGCTATCCATTTCACTAGAGATCCGACCTGATTCAACACGCTGGTCAGAGATTCACAAATAAAAAGATGACCTATCAGCTGTTGACCAACTTTATCAAGTTAATCGGACACTACCTTACATTTTGAACATTGAATTGGGTAAAAGATAATCAACATGTCAAACTACATGATACAGTTTGGGTAAGTCTTCTTAACCCTTGTCAAAGAATGTAGAAGACAGATGGGTATGTAATGACTTGATTAAGACGTTTTTGAAACATCTCTAATAGGACTCCCCATTCATTGGATCCTGAAAAGAGTATACAATTGATATACCTTTTCTTTAACCAAGCCGCCTGAACAGGGACTTGAACCCTGGGCCCTCAGATTAAAAGTCTGATGCTCTCCCGACTGAGCTATCCAGGCTCGGAGAGGTCGCTCCACAAAATGACCTTATCAACATTTGGAAGTGTCCCAACTATCACTACGTTTCTTAAGATGGTTGCCGGTATTAAGTACTGAATACGCGGAATATAATAATGAATTGGTACTTCAAGCATTTGAAATCTCTTCAGTAAATTTAACCTTATTGTAAGTCCTGAAATTGCTACTATCTCATTTTTTTTGCTCACTTAGAAGTCATATGTTTTTATTGACATTGTAAAATTAAGGAAGGGCCCAAAATCTTACTTCTGAGTAAATTACATTTTCATAAGTACAGCTGCCAATTTCCTCTTCTGCAAAGATTGCGTAATTTGAATAGTATCTATTTAAAATAGACTTCCTTTCACTGCCCTTTTTGGTGAAGCAGAAGCATGCATGCACTGTTTATTACTCTTTTAAACAGTTATGAAATAAATAGGGATAAAACTGACTCTGGTGGGATTCCAACCCACAACCTTTGAATATCTTTTTTACATTCACCTACAAGTCCAATGCGCTATCCATTGCGCCACAGAGCCAATACGCTCTGATTAGGTGCAGAGATATTCTGAAATGAAATAATGTTGATCAGCTTTATAAAGTTCATTTGATACTATAACCATGGATTTATTTTGAATATTGAATTGGGGAAATTATATTCACCGTCTCAAGTTACATGATACCTTAGGTAAGTCTACGTACGACTTAAGTTTAGTCAAATGGCACATGATATATGAGGCAGATGTGCATTTCACAACTCCATGAAAGACGTTTTTGCAATTTTAGTAATGGAATATCTTATTCGTCATGCAGGGGAACACAAAAAGAGCATCCAATTAGAGTAATTTTTCTTTAAAGGAAGCAACCGCCTGAACAGGGACTTAAACCCTGGACCCTCAGATTAAAAGTCTGATGCTCTACCGACTGAGCTATCCAGGCTCTGCTATACTCTGTCTTAAAATCAGCTAAAGAAATGTGGACGTACACTGACTTACACTCTATGTATTAATATGGTTACATATATTAGCAATCAAATTTGTAGAGTTTAATAACAAATTGATGTTTTAACCCCTTCCATGCTCATGACGAGCTCAGCTCGTCGTGCAGTACACTTGTCGTGTGCTTATGACGAGCTGAGCTCGTCATGAACAATGGATTTACAGATCATTCAGCACAGGAGGAAAATCTCCTGTAGCATTGAAGGTGTTAAGCATTTGAAATTTAAGCAGCACACGTAATCCATTTTAAATCCTGAAATTTGGACTATCTCATTTTCGGCTGACTTAGAAATCATGTGTCTAAAATGACATTGTGAAATCAATAAAGTGCCAAATACTATTACTACCTACTAAATTACATTTTCAGCAGTATCTTTGGGAATTTCCTCTTGGGCATAGATTATGCAATGTTTTCAAAGCAAACAGTCTCTGTTTAAGTAGACTTTCTTTCACTGCCATTTTGGTAAATGTTTCTGGTGATGCAGACGCAGGCATTGCTTGTTACTGTTTCAATTAGTTATAAAATAAGAGGAGGGATAAAATTGACCCAGCTGGTGTTTGAACACAAAGCCTTTGAATGCTTTTGCTACATTCGTCTAGGACTCCAAGCCGCTATCCATTGCACTAGAGATCCGACCTGATTCAACACGGTGATCAGAGATTCACAAATAAAAAGATGACCTATCAGCTGTTGACCAACTTTATCAAGTTAATCGGACACTACCTTACATTTTGAACATTGAATTGGGTAAAAGATAATCAACAAACTACATGATACAGTTTGGGTAAGTCTTCTTAACCCTTGTCAAAGAATGTAGAAGACAGATGGGTATGTAATGACTTGATTAAGACTTTTTTGAAACATCTCTAATAGGACTCCCCATTCATTGGATCCTGAAAAGAGTATGCAATTGATATACCTTTTCTTTAACCAAGCCGCCTGAACAGGGACTTGAACCCTGGGCCCTCAGATTAAAAGTCTGATGCTCTCCCGACTGTGCTATCCAGGCTCGGAGAGGTCGCTCCACAAAATGACCTTATCAACATTTGGAAGTGTCCCAACTATCACTACGTTTCTTAAGATGGTTGCCGGTATTAAGTACTGAATACGCGGAATATAATAATGAATTGGTACTTCAAGCATTTGAAATCTCTTCAGTAAATTTAACCTTATTGTAAGTCCTGAAATTGCTACTATCTCATTTTTTTTGCTGACTTAGAATTCATATGTTTTTATTGACATTGTAAAATTAAGGAAGGGCCCAAAATCTTACTTCTGAGTAAATTACATTTTCATAAGTACAGCTGCCAATTTCCTCTTCTGCAAAGATTGCGTAACTTGAATAGTATCTATTTAAAATAGACTTCCTTTCACTGCCCTTTTTGGTGAAGCAGAAGCATGCATGCACTGTTTATTACTCTTTTAAACAGTTATGAAATAAATAGGGATAAAACTGACTCTGGTGGGATTCGAACCCACAACCTTTGAATATCTTTTTTACATTCACCTAGAAGTCCAATGCGCTATCCATTGCGCCACAGAGCCAATACGCTCTGATGAGGTGCAGAGATATTCTGAAATGAAATAATGTTGATCAGCTTTATAAAGTTCATTTGATACTATAACCATGGATTTATTTTGAATATTGAATTGGGGAAATTATATTCACCGTCTCAAGTTACATGATACCTTAGGTAAATCTACGTACGACTTAAGTTTAGTCAAATGGCACATGATATATGAGGCAGATGTGCATTTCACAACTCCATGAAAGACGTTTTTGCAATTTTAGTAATGGAATATCTTATTCGTCATGCAGGGGAACACAAAAAGAGCATCCAATTAGAGTAATTTTTCTTTAAAGGAAGCACCCGCCTGAACAGGGACTTGAACCCCGGACCCTCAGATTAAAAGTCTGATGCTCTACCGACTGAGCTATCCAGGCTCTGCTATACTCTGTCTTAAAATCAGCTAAACAAATGTGGACGTACACTGACCTACACTCTGTGTATTAATATGGTAACATATATTAGCAATCAAATTTGTAGAGTTTAATAACAAATTGATGTTTTAACCCCTTCCATGCTCATGACGAGCTCATCTCGTCATGCAGTACACTTGTCGTGTGCTTATGACGAGCTGAGCTCGTCATGAACAATGGATTTACAGATCATTCAGCACAGGAGGAAAATCTCCTGTAGCATTGAAGGTGTTAAGCATTTGAAATTTCAGCAGCACACGTAATCCATTTTAAATCCTGAAATTTGGACTATCTCATTTTCGGCTGACTTAGAAATCATGTGTCTAAAATGACATTGTGAAATCAATAAAGTGCCAAATACTATTACTACCTACTAAATTACATTTTCAGCAGTATCTTTGGGAATTTCCTCTTGGGCATAGATTATGCAATGTTTTCAAAGCAAACAGTCTCTGTTTAAGTAGACTTTCTTTCACTGCCATGTTGGTAAATGTTTCTGGTGATGCAGACGCAGGCATTGCTTGTTACTGTTTCAATTAGTTATAAAATAAGAGGAGGGATAAAATTGACCCAGCTGGTGTTTGAACACAAAGCCTTTGAATACTTTTGCTACATTCGTCTAGGACTCCAAGCCGCTATCCATTTCACTAGAGATCCGACCTGATTCAACACGCTGATCAGAGATTCACAAATAAAAAGATGACCTATCAGCTGTTGACCAACTTTATCAAGTTAATCGGACACTACCTTACATTTTGAACATTGAATTGGGTAAAAGATAATCAACATGTCAAACTACATGATACAGTTTGGGTAAGTCTTCTTAACCCTTGTCAAAGAATGTAGAAGACAGATGGGTATGTAATGACTTGATTAAGACGTTTTTGAAACATCTCTAATAGGACTCCCCATTCATTGGATCCTGAAAAGAGTATACAATTGATATACCTTTTCTTTAACCAAGCCGCCTGAACAGGGACTTGAACCCTGGGCCCTCAGATTAAAAGTCTGATGCTCTCCCGACTGAGCTATCCAGGCTCGGAGAGGTCGCTCCACAAAATGACCTTATCAACATTTGGAAGTGTCCCAACTATCACTACGTTTCTTAAGATGGTTGCCGGTATTAAGTACTGAATACGCGGAATATAATAATGAATTGGTACTTCAAGCATTTGAAATCTCTTCAGTAAATTTAACCTTATTGTAAGTCCTGAAATTGCTACTATCTCATTTTTTTTGCTCACTTAGAAGTCATATGTTTTTATTGACATTGTAAAATTAAGGAAGGGCCCAAAATCTTACTTCTGAGTAAATTACATTTTCATAAGTACAGCTGCCAATTTCCTCTTCTGCAAAGATTGCGTAATTTGAATAGTATCTATTTAAAATAGACTTCCTTTCACTGCCCTTTTTGGTGAAGCAGAAGCATGCATGCACTGTTTATTACTCTTTTAAACAGTTATGAAATAAATAGGGATAAAACTGACTCTGGTGGGATTCCAACCCACAACCTTTGAATATCTTTTTTACATTCACCTACAAGTCCAATGCGCTATCCATTGCGCCACAGAGCCAATACGCTCTGATTAGGTGCAGAGATATTCTGAAATGAAATAATGTTGATCAGCTTTATAAAGTTCATTTGATACTATAACCATGGATTTATTTTGAATATTGAATTGGGGAAATTATATTCACCGTCTCAAGTTACATGATACCTTAGGTAAGTCTACGTACGACTTAAGTTTAGTCAAATGGCACATGATATATGAGGCAGATGTGCATTTCACAACTCCATGAAAGACGTTTTTGCAATTTTAGTAATGGAATATCTTATTCGTCATGCAGGGGAACACAAAAAGAGCATCCAATTAGAGTAATTTTTCTTTAAAGGAAGCAACCGCCTGAACAGGGACTTAAACCCTGGACCCTCAGATTAAAAGTCTGATGCTCTACCGACTGAGCTATCCAGGCTCTGCTATACTCTGTCTTAAAATCAGCTAAAGAAATGTGGACGTACACTGACTTACACTCTATGTATTAATATGGTTACATATATTAGCAATCAAATTTGTAGAGTTTAATAACAAATTGATGTTTTAACCCCTTCCATGCTCATGACGAGCTCAGCTCGTCGTGCAGTACACTTGTCGTGTGCTTATGACGAGCTGAGCTCGTCATGAACAATGGATTTACAGATCATTCAGCACAGGAGGAAAATCTCCTGTAGCATTGAAGGTGTTAAGCATTTGAAATTTCAGCAGCACACGTAATCCATTTTAAATCCTGAAATTTGGACTATCTCATTTTCGGCTGACTTAGAAATCATGTGTCTAAAATGACATTGTGAAATCAATAAAGTGCCAAATACTATTACTACCTACTAAATTACATTTTCAGCAGTATCTTTGGGAATTTCCTCTTGGGCATAGATTATGCAATGTTTTCAAAGCAAACAGTCTCTGTTTAAGTAGACTTTCTTTCACTGCCATTTTGGTAAATGTTTCTGGTGATGCAGACGCAGGCATTGCTTGTTACTGTTTCAATTAGTTATAAAATAAGAGGAGGGATAAAATTGACCCAGCTGGTGTTTGAACACAAAGCCTTTGAATGCTTTTGCTACATTCGTCTAGGACTCCAAGCCGCTATCCATTGCACTAGAGATCCGACCTGATTCAACACGGTGATCAGAGATTCACAAATAAAAAGATGACCTATCAGCTGTTGACCAACTTTATCAAGTTAATCGGACACTACCTTACATTTTGAACATTGAATTGGGTAAAAGATAATCAACAAACTACATGATACAGTTTGGGTAAGTCTTCTTAACCCTTGTCAAAGAATGTAGAAGACAGATGGGTATGTAATGACTTGATTAAGACTTTTTTGAAACATCTCTAATAGGACTCCCCATTCATTGGATCCTGAAAAGAGTATGCAATTGATATACCTTTTCTTTAACCAAGCCGCCTGAACAGGGACTTGAACCCTGGGCCCTCAGATTAAAAGTCTGATGCTCTCCCGACTGTGCTATCCAGGCTCGGAGAGGTCGCTCCACAAAATGACCTTATCAACATTTGGAAGTGTCCCAACTATCACTACGTTTCTTAAGATGGTTGCCGGTATTAAGTACTGAATACGCGGAATATAATAATGAATTGGTACTTCAAGCATTTGAAATCTCTTCAGTAAATTTAACCTTATTGTAAGTCCTGAAATTGCTACTATCTCATTTTTTTTGCTGACTTAGAATTCATATGTTTTTATTGACATTGTAAAATTAAGGAAGGGCCCAAAATCTTACTTCTGAGTAAATTACATTTTCATAAGTACAGCTGCCAATTTCCTCTTCTGCAAAGATTGCGTAACTTGAATAGTATCTATTTAAAATAGACTTCCTTTCACTGCCCTTTTTGGTGAAGCAGAAGCATGCATGCACTGTTTATTACTCTTTTAAACAGTTATGAAATAAATAGGGATAAAACTGACTCTGGTGGGATTCGAACCCACAACCTTTGAATATCTTTTTTACATTCACCTAGAAGTCCAATGCGCTATCCATTGCGCCACAGAGCCAATACGCTCTGATGAGGTGCAGAGATATTCTGAAATGAAATAATGTTGATCAGCTTTATAAAGTTCATTTGATACTATAACCATGGATTTATTTTGAATATTGAATTGGGGAAATTATATTCACCGTCTCAAGTTACATGATACCTTAGGTAAATCTACGTACGACTTAAGTTTAGTCAAATGGCACATGATATATGAGGCAGATGTGCATTTCACAACTCCATGAAAGACGTTTTTGCAATTTTAGTAATGGAATATCTTATTCGTCATGCAGGGGAACACAAAAAGAGCATCCAATTAGAGTAATTTTTCTTTAAAGGAAGCACCCGCCTGAACAGGGACTTGAACCCCGGACCCTCAGATTAAAAGTCTGATGCTCTACCGACTGAGCTATCCAGGCTCTGCTATACTCTGTCTTAAAATCAGCTAAACAAATGTGGACGTACACTGACCTACACTCTGTGTATTAATATGGTAACATATATTAGCAATCAAATTTGTAGAGTTTAATAACAAATTGATGTTTTAACCCCTTCCATGCTCATGACGAGCTCATCTCGTCATGCAGTACACTTGTCGTGTGCTTATGACGAGCTGAGCTCGTCATGAACAATGGATTTACAGATCATTCAGCACAGGAGGAAAATCTCCTGTAGCATTGAAGGTGTTAAGCATTTGAAATTTCAGCAGCACACGTAATCCATTTTAAATCCTGAAATTTGGACTATCTCATTTTCGGCTGACTTAGAAATCATGTGTCTAAAATGACATTGTGAAATCAATAAAGTGCCAAATACTATTACTACCTACTAAATTACATTTTCAGCAGTATCTTTGGGAATTTCCTCTTGGGCATAGATTATGCAATGTTTTCAAAGCAAACAGTCTCTGTTTAAGTAGACTTTCTTTCACTGCCATGTTGGTAAATGTTTCTGGTGATGCAGACGCAGGCATTGCTTGTTACTGTTTCAATTAGTTATAAAATAAGAGGAGGGATAAAATTGACCCAGCTGGTGTTTGAACACAAAGCCTTTGAATACTTTTGCTACATTCGTCTAGGACTCCAAGCCGCTATCCATTTCACTAGAGATCCGACCTGATTCAACACGCTGATCAGAGATTCACAAATAAAAAGATGACCTATCAGCTGTTGACCAACTTTATCAAGTTAATCGGACACTACCTTACATTTTGAACATTGAATTGGGTAAAAGATAATCAACATGTCAAACTACATGATACAGTTTGGGTAAGTCTTCTTAACCCTTGTCAAAGAATGTAGAAGACAGATGGGTATGTAATGACTTGATTAAGACGTTTTTGAAACATCTCTAATAGGACTCCCCATTCATTGGATCCTGAAAAGAGTATACAATTGATATACCTTTTCTTTAACCAAGCCGCCTGAACAGGGACTTGAACCCTGGGCCCTCAGATTAAAAGTCTGATGCTCTCCCGACTGAGCTATCCAGGCTCGGAGAGGTCGCTCCACAAAATGACCTTATCAACATTTGGAAGTGTCCCAACTATCACTACGTTTCTTAAGATGGTTGCCGGTATTAAGTACTGAATACGCGGAATATAATAATGAATTGGTACTTCAAGCATTTGAAATCTCTTCAGTAAATTTAACCTTATTGTAAGTCCTGAAATTCCTACTATCTCATTTTTTTTGCTGACTTAGAATTCATATGTTTTTATTGATATTGTAAAATTAAGGAAGGGCCCAAAATCTTACTTCTGAGTAAATTACATTTTCATAAGTACAGCTGCCAATTTCCTCTTCTGCAAAGATTGCGTAACTTGAATAGTATCTATTTAAAATAGACTTCCTTTCACTGCCCTTTTTGGTGAAGCAGAAGCATGCATGCACTGTTTATTACTCTTTTAAACAGTTATGAAATAAATAGGGATAAAAGTGACTCTGGTGGGATTCGAACCCACAACCTTTAAATATTTTTTTTACATTCACCTAGAAGTCCAATGCGCTATCCATTGCGCCACAGAGCCAATACACTCGGAAGAGGTGCAGAGATATTCTGAAATGAAATAATGTTGATCAGCTTTATAAAGTTAATTTGATACTATAACCATGGATTTATTTTGAATATTGAATTGGGGAAATTATATTCACCGTCTCAAGTTACATGATACCTTAGGTAAATCTACGTACGACTTAAGTTTAGTCAAATGGCACATGATATATGAGGCAGATGTGCATTTCACAACTCCATGAAAGACGTTTTTGCAATTTTAGTAATGGAATATCTTATTCGTCATGCAGGGGAACACAAAAAGAGCATCCAATTAGAGTAATTTCTCTTTAAAGGAAGCAACCGTCTGAACAGGGACTTGAACCCTGGACCCTCAGATTAAAAGTCTGATGCTCTACCGACTGAGCTATCCAGGCTCTGCTATACTCTGTCTTAAAATCAGCTAAACAAATGTGGACGTACACTGACCTACACTCTGTGTATTAATATGGTTACATATATTAGCAATCAAATTTGTAGAGTTTAATAACAAATTGATGTTTTAACCCCTTCCATGCTCATGACGAGCTCAGCTCGTCGTGCAGTACACTTGTCGTGTGCTTATGACGAGCTGAGCTCGTCATGAACAATGGATTTACAGATCATTCAGCACAGGAGGAAAATCTCCTGTAGCATTGAAGGTGTTAAGCATTTGAAATTTCAGCAGCACACGTAATCCATTTTAAATCCTGAAATTTGTACTATCTCATTTTCGGCTGACTTAGAAATCATGTGTCTAAAATGACATTGTGAAATCAATAAAGTGCCCAATACTATTACTACCTACTAAATTACATTTTCAGCAGTATCTTTGGGAATTTCCTCTTGGGCATAGATTATGCAATGTTTTCAAAGCAAACAGTCTCTGTTTAAGTAGACTTTCTTTCACTGCCATGTTGGTAAATGTTTCTGGTGATGCAGACGCAGGCATTGCTTGTTACTGTTTCAATTAGTTATAAAATAAGAGGAGGGATAAAATTGACCCAGCTGGTGTTTGAACACAAAGCCTTTGAATGCTTTTGCTACATTCGTCTAGGACTCCAAGCCGCTATCCATTGCACTAGAGATCCGACCTGATTCAACACGGTGATCAGAGATTCACAAATAAAAAGATGACCTATCAGCTGTTGACCAACTTTATCAAGTTAATCGGACACTACCTTACATTTTGAACATTGAATTGGGTAAAAGATAATCAACAAACTACATGATACAGTTTGGGTAAGTCTTCTTAACCCTTGTCAAAGAATGTAGAAGACAGATGGGTATGTAATGACTTGATTAAGACTTTTTTGAAACATCTCTAATAGGACTCCCCATTCATTGGATCCTGAAAAGAGTATGCAATTGATATACCTTTTCTTTAACCAAGCCGCCTGAACAGGGACTTGAACCCTGGGCCCTCAGATTAAAAGTCTGATGCTCTCCCGACTGAGCTAACCAGGCTCGGAGAGGTCGCTCCACAAAATGACCTTATCAACATTTGGAAGTGTCCCAACTATCACTACGTTTCTTAAGATGGTTGCCGGTATTAAGTACTGAATACGCGGAATATAATAATGAATTGGTACTTCAAGCATTTGAAATCTCTTTAGTAAATTTAACCCTATTGTAAGTCCTGAAATTGCTACTATCTCATTTTTTTTGCTGACTTAGAATTCATATGTTTTTATTGACATCGTAAAATTAAGGAAGGGCCCAAAATCTTACTTCTGAGTAAATTACATTTTCATAAGTACAGCTGCCAATTTCCTCTTCTGCAAAGATTGCGTAACTTGAATAGTATCTATTTAAAATAGACTTCCTTACACTGCCCTTTTTGGTGAAGCAGAAGCATGCATGCACTGTTTATTACTCTTTTAAACAGTTATGAAATAAATAGGGATAAAACTGACTCTGGTGGGATTCGAACCCACAACCTTTGAATATCTTTTTTACATTCACCTAGAAGTCCAATGTGCTATCCATTACGCCACAGAGCCAACACGCTCTGATGAGGTGCAGAGATATTCTGAAATGAAATAATGTTGATCAGCTTTATAAAGTTCATTTGATACTATAACCATGGATTTATTTTGAATATTGAATTGGGGAAATTATATTCACCGTCTCAAAGTTACATGATACCTTAGGTAAATCTACGTACGACTTAAGTTTAGTCAAATGGCACATGATATATGAGGCAGATGTGCATTTCACAACTCCATGAAAGACGTTTTTGCAATTTTAGTAATGGAATATCTTATTCGTCATGCAGGGGAACACAAAAAGAGCATCCAATTAGAGTAATTTTTCTTGAAAGGATGCAACTGCCTGAACAGGGACTTGAACCCTGGACCCTCAGATTAAAAGTCTGATGCTCTATCGACTGAGCTATCCAGGCTCTGCTATACTCTGTCTTAAAATCAGCTAAACAAATGTGGACGTACACTGACCTACACTCTGTGTATTAATATGGTTACATATATTAGCAATCAAATTTGTAGAGTTTAATAACAAATTGATGTTTTAACCCCTTCCATGCTCATGACGAGCTCAGCTTTTCGTGCAGTACACTTGTCGTGTGCTTATGACGAGCTGAGCTCGTCATGAACAATGGATTTACAGATCATTCAGCACAGGAGGAAAATCTCCTGTAGCATTGAAGGTGTTAAGCATTTGAAATTTCAGCAGCACACGTAATCCATTTTAAATCCTGAAATTTGGACTATCTCATTTTCGGCTGACTTAGAAATCATGTGTCTAAAATGACATTGTGAAATCAATAAAGTGCCAAATACTATTACTACCTACTAAATTACATTTTCAGCAGTATCTTTGGGAATTTCCTCTTGGGCATAGATTATGCAATGTTTTCAAAGCAAACAGTCTCTGTTTAAGTAGACTTTCTTTCACTGCCATTTTGGTAAATGTTTCTGGTGATGCAGACGCAGGCATTGCTTGTTACTGTTTCAATTAGTTATAAAATAAGAGGAGGGATAAAATTGACCCAGCTGGTGTTTGAACACAAAGCCTTTGAATGCTTTTGCTACATTCGTCTAGGACTCCAAGCCGCTATCCATTGCACTAGAGATCCGACCTGATTCAACACGGTGATCAGAGATTCACAAATAAAAAGATGACCTATCAGCTGTTGACCAACTTTATCAAGTTAATCGGACACTACCTTACATTTTGAACATTAAATTGGGTAAAAGATAATCAACAAACTACATGATACAGTTTGGGTAAGTCTTCTTAACCCTTGTCAAAGAATGTAGAAGACAGCTGGGTATGTAATGTCTTGATTAAGACTTTTTTGAAACATCTCTAATAGGACTCCCCATTCATTGGATCCTGAAAAGAGTATGCAATTGATATACCTTTTCTTTAACCAAGCCGCCTGAACAGGGTCTTGAACCCTGGGCCCTCAGATTAAAAGTCTGATGCTCTCCCGACTGAGCTATCCAGGCTCGGAGAGGTCGCTCCACAAAATGACCTTATCAACATTTGGAAGTGTCCCAACTATCACTACGTTTCTTAAGATGGTTGCCGGTATTAAGTACTGAATACGCGGAATATAATAATGAATTGGTACTTCAAGCATTTGAAATCTCTTCAGTAAATTTAACCTTATTGTAAGTCCTGAAATTGCTACTATCTCATTTTTTTTTGCTGACTTAGAAGTCATATGTTTTTATTGACATTGTAAAATTAAGGAAGGGCCCAAAATCTTACTTCTGAGTAAATTACATTTTCATAAGTACAGCTGCCAATTTCCTCTTCTGCAAAGATTGCGTAATTTGAATAGTATCTATTTAAAATAGACTTCCTTTCACTGCCCTTTTTGGTGAAGCAGAAGCATGCATGCACTGTTTATTACTCTTTTAAACAGTTATGAAATAAATAGGGATAAAACTGACTCTGGTGGGATTCCAACCCACAACCTTTGAATATCTTTTTTACATTCACCTACAAGTCCAATGCGCTATCCATTGCGCCACAGAGCCAATACGCTCTGATTAGGTGCAGAGATATTCTGAAATGAAATAATGTTGATCAGCTTTATAAAGTTCATTTGATACTATAACCATGGATTTATTTTGAATATTGAATTGGGGAAATTATATTCACCGTCTCAAGTTACATGATACCTTAGGTAAGTCTACGTACGACTTAAGTTTAGTCAAATGGCACATGATATATGAGGCAGATGTGCATTTCACAACTCCATGAAAGACGTTTTTGCAATTTTAGTAATGGAATATCTTATTCGTCATGCAGGGGAACACAAAAAGAGCATCCAATTAGAGTAATTTTTCTTTAAAGGAAGCAACCGCCTGAACAGGGACTTAAACCCTGGACCCTCAGATTAAAAGTCTGATGCTCTACCGACTGAGCTATCCAGGCTCTGCTATACTCTGTCTTAAAATCAGCTAAAGAAATGTGGACGTACACTGACTTACACTCTATGTATTAATATGGTTACATATATTAGCAATCAAATTTGTAGAGTTTAATAACAAATTGATGTTTTAACCCCTTCCATGCTCATGACGAGCTCAGCTCGTCGTGCAGTACACTTGTCGTGTGCTTATGACGAGCTGAGCTCGTCATGAACAATGGATTTACAGATCATTCAGCACAGGAGGAAAATCTCCTGTAGCATTGAAGGTGTTAAGCATTTGAAATTTCAGCAGCACACGTAATCCATTTTAAATCCTGAAATTTGGACTATCTCATTTTCGGCTGACTTAGAAATCATGTGTCTAAAATGACATTGTGAAATCAATAAAGTGCCAAATACTATTACTACCTACTAAATTACATTTTCAGCAGTATCTTTGGGAATTTCCTCTTGGGCATAGATTATGCAATGTTTTCAAAGCAAACAGTCTCTGTTTAAGTAGACTTTCTTTCACTGCCATTTTGGTAAATGTTTCTGGTGATGCAGACGCAGGCATTGCTTGTTACTGTTTCAATTAGTTATAAAATAAGAGGAGGGATAAAATTGACCCAGCTGGTGTTTGAACACAAAGCCTTTGAATGCTTTTGCTACATTCGTCTAGGACTCCAAGCCGCTATCCATTGCACTAGAGATCCGACCTGATTCAACACGGTGATCAGAGATTCACAAATAAAAAGATGACCTATCAGCTGTTGACCAACTTTATCAAGTTAATCGGACACTACCTTACATTTTGAACATTGAATTGGGTAAAAGATAATCAACAAACTACATGATACAGTTTGGGTAAGTCTTCTTAACCCTTGTCAAAGAATGTAGAAGACAGATGGGTATGTAATGACTTGATTAAGACTTTTTTGAAACATCTCTAATAGGACTCCCCATTCATTGGATCCTGAAAAGAGTATGCAATTGATATACCTTTTCTTTAACCAAGCCGCCTGAACAGGGACTTGAACCCTGGGCCCTCAGATTAAAAGTCTGATGCTCTCCCGACTGTGCTATCCAGGCTCGGAGAGGTCGCTCCACAAAATGACCTTATCAACATTTGGAAGTGTCCCAACTATCACTACGTTTCTTAAGATGGTTGCCGGTATTAAGTACTGAATACGCGGAATATAATAATGAATTGGTACTTCAAGCATTTGAAATCTCTTCAGTAAATTTAACCTTATTGTAAGTCCTGAAATTGCTACTATCTCATTTTTTTTGCTGACTTAGAATTCATATGTTTTTATTGACATTGTAAAATTAAGGAAGGGCCCAAAATCTTACTTCTGAGTAAATTACATTTTCATAAGTACAGCTGCCAATTTCCTCTTCTGCAAAGATTGCGTAACTTGAATAGTATCTATTTAAAATAGACTTCCTTTCACTGCCCTTTTTGGTGAAGCAGAAGCATGCATGCACTGTTTATTACTCTTTTAAACAGTTATGAAATAAATAGGGATAAAACTGACTCTGGTGGGATTCGAACCCACAACCTTTGAATATCTTTTTTACATTCACCTAGAAGTCCAATGCGCTATCCATTGCGCCACAGAGCCAATACGCTCTGATGAGGTGCAGAGATATTCTGAAATGAAATAATGTTGATCAGCTTTATAAAGTTCATTTGATACTATAACCATGGATTTATTTTGAATATTGAATTGGGGAAATTATATTCACCGTCTCAAGTTACATGATACCTTAGGTAAATCTACGTACGACTTAAGTTTAGTCAAATGGCACATGATATATGAGGCAGATGTGCATTTCACAACTCCATGAAAGACGTTTTTGCAATTTTAGTAATGGAATATCTTATTCGTCATGCAGGGGAACACAAAAAGAGCATCCAATTAGAGTAATTTTTCTTTAAAGGAAGCACCCGCCTGAACAGGGACTTGAACCCCGGACCCTCAGATTAAAAGTCTGATGCTCTACCGACTGAGCTATCCAGGCTCTGCTATACTCTGTCTTAAAATCAGCTAAACAAATGTGGACGTACACTGACCTACACTCTGTGTATTAATATGGTAACATATATTAGCAATCAAATTTGTAGAGTTTAATAACAAATTGATGTTTTAACCCCTTCCATGCTCATGACGAGCTCATCTCGTCATGCAGTACACTTGTCGTGTGCTTATGACGAGCTGAGCTCGTCATGAACAATGGATTTACAGATCATTCAGCACAGGAGGAAAATCTCCTGTAGCATTGAAGGTGTTAAGCATTTGAAATTTCAGCAGCACACGTAATCCATTTTAAATCCTGAAATTTGGACTATCTCATTTTCGGCTGACTTAGAAATCATGTGTCTAAAATGACATTGTGAAATCAATAAAGTGCCAAATACTATTACTACCTACTAAATTACATTTTCAGCAGTATCTTTGGGAATTTCCTCTTGGGCATAGATTATGCAATGTTTTCAAAGCAAACAGTCTCTGTTTAAGTAGACTTTCTTTCACTGCCATGTTGGTAAATGTTTCTGGTGATGCAGACGCAGGCATTGCTTGTTACTGTTTCAATTAGTTATAAAATAAGAGGAGGGATAAAATTGACCCAGCTGGTGTTTGAACACAAAGCCTTTGAATACTTTTGCTACATTCGTCTAGGACTCCAAGCCGCTATCCATTTCACTAGAGATCCGACCTGATTCAACACGCTGATCAGAGATTCACAAATAAAAAGATGACCTATCAGCTGTTGACCAACTTTATCAAGTTAATCGGACACTACCTTACATTTTGAACATTGAATTGGGTAAAAGATAATCAACATGTCAAACTACATGATACAGTTTGGGTAAGTCTTCTTAACCCTTGTCAAAGAATGTAGAAGACAGATGGGTATGTAATGACTTGATTAAGACGTTTTTGAAACATCTCTAATAGGACTCCCCATTCATTGGATCCTGAAAAGAGTATACAATTGATATACCTTTTCTTTAACCAAGCCGCCTGAACAGGGACTTGAACCCTGGGCCCTCAGATTAAAAGTCTGATGCTCTCCCGACTGAGCTATCCAGGCTCGGAGAGGTCGCTCCACAAAATGACCTTATCAACATTTGGAAGTGTCCCAACTATCACTACGTTTCTTAAGATGGTTGCCGGTATTAAGTACTGAATACGCGGAATATAATAATGAATTGGTACTTCAAGCATTTGAAATCTCTTCAGTAAATTTAACCTTATTGTAAGTCCTGAAATTCCTACTATCTCATTTTTTTTGCTGACTTAGAATTCATATGTTTTTATTGATATTGTAAAATTAAGGAAGGGCCCAAAATCTTACTTCTGAGTAAATTACATTTTCATAAGTACAGCTGCCAATTTCCTCTTCTGCAAAGATTGCGTAACTTGAATAGTATCTATTTAAAATAGACTTCCTTTCACTGCCCTTTTTGGTGAAGCAGAAGCATGCATGCACTGTTTATTACTCTTTTAAACAGTTATGAAATAAATAGGGATAAAAGTGACTCTGGTGGGATTCGAACCCACAACCTTTAAATATTTTTTTTACATTCACCTAGAAGTCCAATGCGCTATCCATTGCGCCACAGAGCCAATACACTCTGAAGAGGTGCAGAGATATTCTGAAATGAAATAATGTTGATCAGCTTTATAAAGTTAATTTGATACTATAACCATGGATTTATTTTGAATATTGAATTGGGGAAATTATATTCACCGTCTCAAGTTACATGATACCTTAGGTAAATCTACGTACGACTTAAGTTTAGTCAAATGGCACATGATATATGAGGCAGATGTGCATTTCACAACTCCATGAAAGACGTTTTTGCAATTTTAGTAATGGAATATCTTATTCGTCATGCAGGGGAACACAAAAAGAGCATCCAATTAGAGTAATTTCTCTTTAAAGGAAGCAACCGTCTGAACAGGGACTTGAACCCTGGACCCTCAGATTAAAAGTCTGATGCTCTACCGACTGAGCTATCCAGGCTCTGCTATACTCTGTCTTAAAATCAGCTAAACAAATGTGGACGTACACTGACCTACACTCTGTGTATTAATATGGTTACATATATTAGCAATCAAATTTGTAGAGTTTAATAACAAATTGATGTTTTAACCCCTTCCATGCTCATGACGAGCTCAGCTCGTCGTGCAGTACACTTGTCGTGTGCTTATGACGAGCTGAGCTCGTCATGAACAATGGATTTACAGATCATTCAGCACAGGAGGAAAATCTCCTGTAGCATTGAAGGTGTTAAGCATTTGAAATTTCAGCAGCACACGTAATCCATTTTAAATCCTGAAATTTGTACTATCTCATTTTCGGCTGACTTAGAAATCATGTGTCTAAAATGACATTGTGAAATCAATAAAGTGCCCAATACTATTACTACCTACTAAATTACATTTTCAGCAGTATCTTTGGGAATTTCCTCTTGGGCATAGATTATGCAATGTTTTCAAAGCAAACAGTCTCTGTTTAAGTAGACTTTCTTTCACTGCCATGTTGGTAAATGTTTCTGGTGATGCAGACGCAGGCATTGCTTGTTACTGTTTCAATTAGTTATAAAATAAGAGGAGGGATAAAATTGACCCAGCTGGTGTTTGAACACAAAGCCTTTGAATGCTTTTGCTACATTCGTCTAGGACTCCAAGCCGCTATCCATTGCACTAGAGATCCGACCTGATTCAACACGGTGATCAGAGATTCACAAATAAAAAGATGACCTATCAGCTGTTGACCAACTTTATCAAGTTAATCGGACACTACCTTACATTTTGAACATTGAATTGGGTAAAAGATAATCAACAAACTACATGATACAGTTTGGGTAAGTCTTCTTAACCCTTGTCAAAGAATGTAGAAGACAGATGGGTATGTAATGACTTGATTAAGACTTTTTTGAAACATCTCTAATAGGACTCCCCATTCATTGGATCCTGAAAAGAGTATGCAATTGATATACCTTTTCTTTAACCAAGCCGCCTGAACAGGGACTTGAACCCTGGGCCCTCAGATTAAAAGTCTGATGCTCTCCCGACTGAGCTAACCAGGCTCGGAGAGGTCGCTCCACAAAATGACCTTATCAACATTTGGAAGTGTCCCAACTATCACTACGTTTCTTAAGATGGTTGCCGGTATTAAGTACTGAATACGCGGAATATAATAA
Organism: Lissotriton helveticus; assembly: GCF_964261635.1. Taxonomy (NCBI): domain Eukaryota; kingdom Metazoa; phylum Chordata; class Amphibia; order Caudata; family Salamandridae; genus Lissotriton; species Lissotriton helveticus. The sequence goes on along the minus strand of NC_136057.1, from coordinate 216,583,998 downwards.
TGAATTGGTACTTCAAGCATTTGAAATCTCTTTAGTAAATTTAACCCTATTGTAAGTCCTGAAATTGCTACTATCTCATTTTTTTTGCTGACTTAGAATTCATATGTTTTTATTGACATCGTAAAATTAAGGAAGGGCCCAAAATCTTACTTCTGAGTAAATTACATTTTCATAAGTACAGCTGCCAATTTCCTCTTCTGCAAAGATTGCGTAACTTGAATAGTATCTATTTAAAATAGACTTCCTTACACTGCCCTTTTTGGTGAAGCAGAAGCATGCATGCACTGTTTATTACTCTTTTAAACAGTTATGAAATAAATAGGGATAAAACTGACTCTGGTGGGATTCGAACCCACAACCTTTGAATATCTTTTTTACATTCACCTAGAAGTCCAATGTGCTATCCATTACGCCACAGAGCCAACACGCTCTGATGAGGTGCAGAGATATTCTGAAATGAAATAATGTTGATCAGCTTTATAAAGTTCATTTGATACTATAACCATGGATTTATTTTGAATATTGAATTGGGGAAATTATATTCACCGTCTCAAAGTTACATGATACCTTAGGTAAATCTACGTACGACTTAAGTTTAGTCAAATGGCACATGATATATGAGGCAGATGTGCATTTCACAACTCCATGAAAGACGTTTTTGCAATTTTAGTAATGGAATATCTTATTCGTCATGCAGGGGAACACAAAAAGAGCATCCAATTAGAGTAATTTTTCTTGAAAGGATGCAACTGCCTGAACAGGGACTTGAACCCTGGACCCTCAGATTAAAAGTCTGATGCTCTATCGACTGAGCTATCCAGGCTCTGCTATACTCTGTCTTAAAATCAGCTAAACAAATGTGGACGTACACTGACCTACACTCTGTGTATTAATATGGTTACATATATTAGCAATCAAATTTGTAGAGTTTAATAACAAATTGATGTTTTAACCCCTTCCATGCTCATGACGAGCTCAGCTTGTCGTGCAGTACACTTGTCGTGTGCTTATGACGAGCTGAGCTCGTCATGAACAATGGATTTACAGATCATTCAGCACAGGAGGAAAATCTCCTGTAGCATTGAAGGTGTTAAGCATTTGAAATTTCAGCAGCACACGTAATCCATTTTAAATCCTGAAATTTGGACTATCTCATTTTCGGCTGACTTAGAAATCATGTGTCTAAAATGACATTGTGAAATCAATAAAGTGCCAAATACTATTACTACCTACTAAATTACATTTTCAGCAGTATCTTTGGGAATTTCCTCTTGGGCATAGATTATGCAATGTTTTCAAAGCAAACAGTCTCTGTTTAAGTAGACTTTCTTTCACTGCCATTTTGGTAAATGTTTCTGGTGATGCAGACGCAGGCATTGCTTGTTACTGTTTCAATTAGTTATAAAATAAGAGGAGGGATAAAATTGACCCAGCTGGTGTTTGAACACAAAGCCTTTGAATGCTTTTGCTACATTCGTCTAGGACTCCAAGCCGCTATCCATTGCACTAGAGATCCGACCTGATTCAACACGGTGATCAGAGATTCACAAATAAAAAGATGACCTATCAGCTGTTGACCAACTTTATCAAGTTAATCGGACACTACCTTACATTTTGAACATTAAATTGGGTAAAAGATAATCAACAAACTACATGATACAGTTTGGGTAAGTCTTCTTAACCCTTGTCAAAGAATGTAGAAGACAGCTGGGTATGTAATGTCTTGATTAAGACTTTTTTGAAACATCTCTAATAGGACTCCCCATTCATTGGATCCTGAAAAGAGTATGCAATTGATTTACCTTTTCTTTAACCAAGCCGCCTGAACAGGGTCTTCAACCCTGGGCCCTCAGATTAAAAGTCTGATGCTCTCCCGACTGAGCTATCCAGGCTCGGAGAGGTCGCTCCACAAAATGACCTTATCAACATTTGGAAGTGTCCCAACTATCACTACGTTTCTTAAGATGGTTGCCGGTATTAAGTACTGAATACGCGGAATATAATAATGAATTGGTACTTCAAGCATTTGAAATCTCTTCAGTAAATTTAACCTTATTGTAAGTCCTGAAATTGCTACTATCTCATTTTTTTTTGCTGACTTAGATTTCATATGTTTTTATTGACATTGTAAAATTAAGGAAGGGCCCAAAATCTTACTTCTGAGTAAATTACATTTTCATAAGTACAGCTGCCAATTTCCTCTTCTGCAAAGATTGCGTAACTTGAATAGTATCTATTTAAAATAGACTTCCTTTCACTGCCCTTTTTGGTGAAGCAGAAGCATGCATGCACTGTTTATTACTCTTTTAAACAGTTATGAAATAAATAGGGATAAAACTGACTCTGGTGGGATTCGAACCCACAACCTTTGAATATCTTTTTTACATTCACCTAGAAGTCCAATGCGCTATCCATTGCGCCACAGAGCCAATACGCTCTGATGAGGTGCAGAGATATTCTGAAATGAAATAATGTTGATCAGCTTTATAAAGTTCATTTGATACTATAACCATGGATTTATTTTGAATATTGAATTGGGGAAATTATATTCACCGTCTCAAGTTACATGATACCTTAGGTAAATCTACGTACGACTTAAGTTTAGTCAAATGGCACATGATATATGAGGCAGATGTGCATTTCACAACTCCATGAAAGACGTTTTTGCAATTTTAGTAATGGAATATCTTATTCGTCATGCAGGGGAACACAAAAAGAGAATCCAATTAGAGTAATTTTTCTTTAAAGGAAGCACCCGCCTGAACAGGGACTTGAACCCTGGACCCTCAGATTAAAAGTCTGATGCTCTACCGACTGAGCTATCCAGGCTCTGCTATACTCTGTCTTAAAATCAGCTAAACAAATGTGGACGTACACTGACCTACACTCTGTGTATTAATATGGTTACATATATTAGCAATCAAATTTGTAGAGTTTAATAACAAATTGATGTTTTAACCCCTTCCATGCTCATGACGAGCTCAGCTCGTCGTGCAGTACACTTGTCGTGTGCTTATGACGAGCTGAGCTCGTCATGAACAATGGATTTACAGATCATTCAGCACAGGAGGAAAATCTCCTGTAGCATTGAAGGTGTTAAGCATTTGAAATTTCAGCAGCACACGTAATCCATTTTAAATCCTGAAATTTGGACTATCTCATTTTCGGCTGACTTAGAAATCATGTGTCTAAAATGACATTGTGAAATCAATAAAGTGCCAAATACTATTACTACCTACTAAATTACATTTTCAGCAGTATCTTTGGGAATTTCCTCTTGGGCATAGATTATGCAATGTTTTCAAAGCAAACAGTCTCTGTTTAAGTAGACTTTCTTTCACTGCCATTATGGTAAATGTTTCTGGTGATGCAGACGCAGGCATTGCTTGTTACTGTTTCAATTAGTTATAAAATAAGAGGAGGGATAAAATTGACCCAGCTGGTGTTTGAACACAAAGCCTTTGAATGCTTTTGCTACATTCGTCTAGGACTCCAAGCCGCTATCCATTGCACTAGAGATCCGACCTGATTCAACACGGTGATCAGAGATTCACAAATAAAAAGATGACCTATCAGCTGTTGACCAACTTTATCAAGTTAATCGGACACTACCTTACATTTTGAACATTGAATTGGGTAAAAGATAATCAACAAACTACATGATACAGTTTGGGTAAGTCTTCTTAACCCTTGTCAAAGAATGTAGAAGACAGATGGGTATGTAATGACTTGATTAAGACTTTTTTGAAACATCTCTAATAGGACTCCCCATTCATTGGATCCTGAAAAGAGTATGCAATTGATATACCTTTTCTTTAACCAAGCCGCCTGAACAGGGACTTGAACCCTGGGCCCTCAGATTAAAAGTCTGATGCTCTCCCGACTGTGCTATCCAGGCTCGGAGAGGTCGCTCCACAAAATGACCTTATCAACATTTGGAAGTGTCCCAACTATCACTACGTTTCTTAAGATGGTTGCCGGTATTAAGTACTGAATACGCGGAATATAATAATGAATTGGTACTTCAAGCATTTGAAATCTCTTCAGTAAATTTAACCTTATTGTAAGTCCTGAAATTGCTACTATCTCATTTTTTTTGCTGACTTAGAATTCATATGTTTTTATTGACATTGTAAAATTAAGGAAGGGCCCAAAATCTTACTTCTGAGTAAATTACATTTTCATAAGTACAGCTGCCAATTTCCTCTTCTGCAAAGATTGCGTAACTTGAATAGTATCTATTTAAAATAGACTTCCTTTCACTGCCCTTTTTGGTGAAGCAGAAGCATGCATGCACTGTTTATTACTCTTTTAAACAGTTATGAAATAAATAGGGATAAAACTGACTCTGGTGGGATTCGAACCCACAACCTTTGAATATCTTTTTTACATTCACCTAGAAGTCCAATGCGCTATCCATTGCGCCACAGAGCCAATACGCTCTGATGAGGTGCAGAGATATTCTGAAATGAAATAATGTTGATCAGCTTTATAAAGTTCATTTGATACTATAACCATGGATTTATTTTGAATATTGAATTGGGGAAATTATATTCACCGTCTCAAGTTACATGATACCTTAGGTAAATCTACGTACGACTTAAGTTTAGTCAAATGGCACATGATATATGAGGCAGATGTGCATTTCACAACTCCATGAAAGACGTTTTTGCAATTTTAGTAATGGAATATCTTATTCGTCATGCAGGGGAACACAAAAAGAGCATCCAATTAGAGTAATTTTTCTTTAAAGGAAGCACCCGCCTGAACAGGGACTTGAACCCCGGACCCTCAGATTAAAAGTCTGATGCTCTACCGACTGAGCTATCCAGGCTCTGCTATACTCTGTCTTAAAATCAGCTAAACAAATGTGGACGTACACTGACCTACACTCTGTGTATTAATATGGTAACATATATTAGCAATCAAATTTGTAGAGTTTAATAACAAATTGATGTTTTAACCCCTTCCATGCTCATGACGAGCTCATCTCGTCATGCAGTACACTTGTCGTGTGCTTATGACGAGCTGAGCTCGTCATGAACAATGGATTTACAGATCATTCAGCACAGGAGGAAAATCTCCTGTAGCATTGAAGGTGTTAAGCATTTGAAATTTCAGCAGCACACGTAATCCATTTTAAATCCTGAAATTTGGACTATCTCATTTTCGGCTGACTTAGAAATCATGTGTCTAAAATGACATTGTGAAATCAATAAAGTGCCAAATACTATTACTACCTACTAAATTACATTTTCAGCAGTATCTTTGGGAATTTCCTCTTGGGCATAGATTATGCAATGTTTTCAAAGCAAACAGTCTCTGTTTAAGTAGACTTTCTTTCACTGCCATGTTGGTAAATGTTTCTGGTGATGCAGACGCAGGCATTGCTTGTTACTGTTTCAATTAGTTATAAAATAAGAGGAGGGATAAAATTGACCCAGCTGGTGTTTGAACACAAAGCCTTTGAATACTTTTGCTACATTCGTCTAGGACTCCAAGCCGCTATCCATTTCACTAGAGATCCGACCTGATTCAACACGCTGATCAGAGATTCACAAATAAAAAGATGACCTATCAGCTGTTGACCAACTTTATCAAGTTAATCGGACACTACCTTACATTTTGAACATTGAATTGGGTAAAAGATAATCAACATGTCAAACTACATGATACAGTTTGGGTAAGTCTTCTTAACCCTTGTCAAAGAATGTAGAAGACAGATGGGTATGTAATGACTTGATTAAGACGTTTTTGAAACATCTCTAATAGGACTCCCCATTCATTGGATCCTGAAAAGAGTATACAATTGATATACCTTTTCTTTAACCAAGCCGCCTGAACAGGGACTTGAACCCTGGGCCCTCAGATTAAAAGTCTGATGCTCTCCCGACTGAGCTATCCAGGCTCGGAGAGGTCGCTCCACAAAATGACCTTATCAACATTTGGAAGTGTCCCAACTATCACTACGTTTCTTAAGATGGTTGCCGGTATTAAGTACTGAATACGCGGAATATAATAATGAATTGGTACTTCAAGCATTTGAAATCTCTTCAGTAAATTTAACCTTATTGTAAGTCCTGAAATTCCTACTATCTCATTTTTTTTGCTGACTTAGAATTCATATGTTTTTATTGATATTGTAAAATTAAGGAAGGGCCCAAAATCTTACTTCTGAGTAAATTACATTTTCATAAGTACAGCTGCCAATTTCCTCTTCTGCAAAGATTGCGTAACTTGAATAGTATCTATTTAAAATAGACTTCCTTTCACTGCCCTTTTTGGTGAAGCAGAAGCATGCATGCACTGTTTATTACTCTTTTAAACAGTTATGAAATAAATAGGGATAAAAGTGACTCTGGTGGGATTCGAACCCACAACCTTTAAATATTTTTTTTACATTCACCTAGAAGTCCAATGCGCTATCCATTGCGCCACAGAGCCAATACACTCTGAAGAGGTGCAGAGATATTCTGAAATGAAATAATGTTGATCAGCTTTATAAAGTTAATTTGATACTATAACCATGGATTTATTTTGAATATTGAATTGGGGAAATTATATTCACCGTCTCAAGTTACATGATACCTTAGGTAAATCTACGTACGACTTAAGTTTAGTCAAATGGCACATGATATATGAGGCAGATGTGCATTTCACAACTCCATGAAAGACGTTTTTGCAATTTTAGTAATGGAATATCTTATTCGTCATGCAGGGGAACACAAAAAGAGCATCCAATTAGAGTAATTTCTCTTTAAAGGAAGCAACCGTCTGAACAGGGACTTGAACCCTGGACCCTCAGATTAAAAGTCTGATGCTCTACCGACTGAGCTATCCAGGCTCTGCTATACTCTGTCTTAAAATCAGCTAAACAAATGTGGACGTACACTGACCTACACTCTGTGTATTAATATGGTTACATATATTAGCAATCAAATTTGTAGAGTTTAATAACAAATTGATGTTTTAACCCCTTCCATGCTCATGACGAGCTCAGCTCGTCGTGCAGTACACTTGTCGTGTGCTTATGACGAGCTGAGCTCGTCATGAACAATGGATTTACAGATCATTCAGCACAGGAGGAAAATCTCCTGTAGCATTGAAGGTGTTAAGCATTTGAAATTTCAGCAGCACACGTAATCCATTTTAAATCCTGAAATTTGTACTATCTCATTTTCGGCTGACTTATTAATCATGTGTCTAAAATGACATTGTGAAATCAATAAAGTGCCCAATACTATTACTACCTACTAAATTACATTTTCAGCAGTATCTTTGGGAATTTCCTCTTGGGCATAGATTATGCAATGTTTTCAAAGCAAACAGTCTCTGTTTAAGTAGACTTTCTTTCACTGCCATGTTGGTAAATGTTTCTGGTGATGCAGACGCAGGCATTGCTTGTTACTGTTTCAATTAGTTATAAAATAAGAGGAGGGATAAAATTGACCCAGCTGGTGTTTGAACACAAAGCCTTTGAATGCTTTTGCTACATTCGTCTAGGACTCCAAGCCGCTATCCATTGCACTAGAGATCCGACCTGATTCAACACGGTGATCAGAGATTCACAAATAAAAAGATGACCTATCAGCTGTTGACCAACTTTATCAAGTTAATCGGACACTACCTTACATTTTGAACATTGAATTGGGTAAAAGATAATCAACAAACTACATGATACAGTTTGGGTAAGTCTTCTTAACCCTTGTCAAAGAATGTAGAAGACAGATGGGTATGTAATGACTTGATTAAGACTTTTTTGAAACATCTCTAATAGGACTCCCCATTCATTGGATCCTGAAAAGAGTATGCAATTGATATACCTTTTCTTTAACCAAGCCGCCTGAACAGGGACTTGAACCCTGGGCCCTCAGATTAAAAGTCTGATGCTCTCCCGACTGAGCTAACCAGGCTCGGAGAGGTCGCTCCACAAAATGACCTTATCAACATTTGGAAGTGTCCCAACTATCACTACGTTTCTTAAGATGGTTGCCGGTATTAAGTACTGAATACGCGGAATATAATAATGAATTGGTACTTCAAGCATTTGAAATCTCTTTAGTAAATTTAACCCTATTGTAAGTCCTGAAATTGCTACTATCTCATTTTTTTTGCTGACTTAGAATTCATATGTTTTTATTGACATCGTAAAATTAAGGAAGGGCCCAAAATTTTACTTCTGAGTAAATTACATTTTCATAAGTACAGCTGCCAATTTCCTCTTCTGCAAAGATTGCGTAACTTGAATAGTATCTATTTAAAATAGACTTCCTTACACTGCCCTTTTTGGTGAAGCAGAAGCATGCATGCACTGTTTATTACTCTTTTAAACAGTTATGAAATAAATAGGGATAAAACTGACTCTGGTGGGATTCGAACCCACAACCTTTGAATATCTTTTTTACATTCACCTAGAAGTCCAATGTGCTATCCATTACGCCACAGAGCCAACACGCTCTGATGAGGTGCAGAGATATTCTGAAATGAAATAATGTTGATCAGCTTTATAAAGTTCATTTGATACTATAACCATGGATTTATTTTGAATATTGAATTGGGGAAATTATATTCACCGTCTCAAAGTTACATGATACCTTAGGTAAATCTACGTACGACTTAAGTTTAGTCAAATGGCACATGATATATGAGGCAGATGTGCATTTCACAACTCCATGAAAGACGTTTTTGCAATTTTAGTAATGGAATATCTTATTCGTCATGCAGGGGAACACAAAAAGAGCATCCAATTAGAGTAATTTTTCTTGAAAGGATGCAACTGCCTGAACAGGGACTTGAACCCTGGACCCTCAGATTAAAAGTCTGATGCTCTATCGACTGAGCTATCCAGGCTCTGCTATACTCTGTCTTAAAATCAGCTAAACAAATGTGGACGTACACTGACCTACACTCTGTGTATTAATATGGTTACATATATTAGCAATCAAATTTGTAGAGTTTAATAACAAATTGATGTTTTAACCCCTTCCATGCTCATGACGAGCTCAGCTTGTCGTGCAGTACACTTGTCGTGTGCTTATGACGAGCTGAGCTCGTCATGAACAATGGATTTACAGATCATTCAGCACAGGAGGAAAATCTCCTGTAGCATTGAAGGTGTTAAGCATTTGAAATTTCAGCAGCACACGTAATCCATTTTAAATCCTGAAATTTGGACTATCTCATTTTCGGCTGACTTAGAAATCATGTGTCTAAAATGACATTGTGAAATCAATAAAGTGCCAAATACTATTACTACCTACTAAATTACATTTTCAGCAGTATCTTTGGGAATTTCCTCTTGGGCATAGATTATGCAATGTTTTCAAAGCAAACAGTCTCTGTTTAAGTAGACTTTCTTTCACTGCCATTTTGGTAAATGTTTCTGGTGATGCAGACGCAGGCATTGCTTGTTACTGTTTCAATTAGTTATAAAATAAGAGGAGGGATAAAATTGACCCAGCTGGTGTTTGAACACAAAGCCTTTGAATGCTTTTGCTACATTCGTCTAGGACTCCAAGCCGCTATCCATTGCACTAGAGATCCGACCTGATTCAACACGGTGATCAGAGATTCACAAATAAAAAGATGACCTATCAGCTGTTGACCAACTTTATCAAGTTAATCGGACACTACCTTACATTTTGAACATTAAATTGGGTAAAAGATAATCAACAAACTACATGATACAGTTTGGGTAAGTCTTCTTAACCCTTGTCAAAGAATGTAGAAGACAGCTGGGTATGTAATGTCTTGATTAAGACTTTTTTGAAACATCTCTAATAGGACTCCCCATTCATTGGATCCTGAAAAGAGTATGCAATTGATATACCTTTTCTTTAACCAAGCCGCCTGAACAGGGTCTTGAACCCTGGGCCCTCAGATTAAAAGTCTGATGCTCTCCCGACTGAGCTATCCAGGCTCGGAGAGGTCGCTCCACAAAATGACCTTATCAACATTTGGAAGTGTCCCAACTATCACTACGTTTCTTAAGATGGTTGCCGGTATTAAGTACTGAATACGCGGAATATAATAATGAATTGGTACTTCAAGCATTTGAAATCTCTTCAGTAAATTTAACCTTATTGTAAGTCCTGAAATTGCTACTATCTCATTTTTTTTTGCTGACTTAGATTTCATATGTTTTTATTGACATTGTAAAATTAAGGAAGGGCCCAAAATCTTACTTCTGAGTAAATTACATTTTCATAAGTACAGCTGCCAATTTCCTCTTCTGCAAAGATTGCGTAACTTGAATAGTATCTATTTAAAATAGACTTCCTTTCACTGCCCTTTTTGGTGAAGCAGAAGCATGCATGCACTGTTTATTACTCTTTTAAACAGTTATGAAATAAATAGGGATAAAACTGACTCTGGTGGGATTCGAACCCACAACCTTTGAATATCTTTTTTACATTCACCTAGAAGTCCAATGCGCTATCCATTGCGCCACAGAGCCAATACGCTCTGATGAGGTGCAGAGATATTCTGAAATGAAATAATGTTGATCAGCTTTATAAAGTTCATTTGATACTATAACCATGGATTTATTTTGAATATTGAATTGGGGAAATTATATTCACCGTCTCAAGTTACATGATACCTTAGGTAAATCTACGTACGACTTAAGTTTAGTCAAATGGCACATGATATATGAGGCAGATGTGCATTTCACAACTCCATGAAAGACGTTTTTGCAATTTTAGTAATGGAATATCTTATTCGTCATGCAGGGGAACACAAAAAGAGAATCCAATTAGAGTAATTTTTCTTTAAAGGAAGCACCCGCCTGAACAGGGACTTGAACCCTGGACCCTCAGATTAAAAGTCTGATGCTCTACCGACTGAGCTATCCAGGCTCTGCTATACTCTGTCTTAAAATCAGCTAAACAAATGTGGACGTACACTGACCTACACTCTGTGTATTAATATGGTTACATATATTAGCAATCAAATTTGTAGAGTTTAATAACAAATTGATGTTTTAACCCCTTCCATGCTCATGACGAGCTCAGCTCGTCGTGCAGTACACTTGTCGTGTGCTTATGACGAGCTGAGCTCGTCATGAACAATGGATTTACAGATCATTCAGCACAGGAGGAAAATCTCCTGTAGCATTGAAGGTGTTAAGCATTTGAAATTTCAGCAGCACACGTAATCCATTTTAAATCCTGAAATTTGGACTATCTCATTTTCGGCTGACTTAGAAATCATGTGTCTAAAATGACATTGTGAAATCAATAAAGTGCCAAATACTATTACTACCTACTAAATTACATTTTCAGCAGTATCTTTGGGAATTTCCTCTTGGGCATAGATTATGCAATGTTTTCAAAGCAAACAGTCTCTGTTTAAGTAGACTTTCTTTCACTGCCATTTTGGTAAATGTTTCTGGTGATGCAGACGCAGGCATTGCTTGTTACTGTTTCAATTAGTTATAAAATAAGAGGAGGGATAAAATTGACCCAGCTGGTGTTTGAACACAAAGCCTTTGAATGCTTTTGCTACATTCGTCTAGGACTCCAAGCCGCTATCCATTGCACTAGAGATCCGACCTGATTCAACACGGTGATCAGAGATTCACAAATAAAAAGATGACCTATCAGCTGTTGACCAACTTTATCAAGTTAATCGGACACTACCTTACATTTTGAACATTGAATTGGGTAAAAGATAATCAACAAACTACATGATACAGTTTGGGTAAGTCTTCTTAACCCTTGTCAAAGAATGTAGAAGACAGATGGGTATGTAATGACTTGATTAAGACTTTTTTGAAACATCTATAATAGGACTCCCCATTCATTGGATCCTGAAAAGAGTATGCAATTGATATACCTTTTCTTTAACCAAGCCGCCTGAACAGGGTCTTGAACCCTGGGCCCTCAGATTAAAAGTCTGATGCTCTCCCGACTGAGCTATCCAGGCTCGGAGAGGGCGTTCCACAAAATGACCTTATCAACATTTGGAAGTGTCCCAACTATCACTACGTTTCTTAAGATGGTTGCCGGTATTAAGTACTGAATACGCGGAATATAATAATGAATTGGTACTTCAAGCATTTGAAATCTCTTCAGTAAATTTAACCTTATTGTAAGTCCTGAAATTCCTACTATCTCATTTTTTTTGCTGACTTAGAATTCATATGTTTTTATTGATATTGTAAAATTAAGGAAGGGCCCAAAATCTTACTTCTGAGTAAATTACATTTTCATAAGTACAGCTGCCAATTTCCTCTTCTGCAAAGATTGCGTAACTTGAATAGTATCTATTTAAAATAGACTTCCTTTCACTGCCCTTTTTGGTGAAGCAGAAGCATGCATGCACTGTTTATTACTCTTTTAAACAGTTATGAAATAAATAGGGATAAAAGTGACTCTGGTGGGATTCGAACCCACAACCTTTAAATATTTTTTTTACATTCACCTAGAAGTCCAATGCACTATCCATTGCGCCACAGAGCCAATACACTCTGAAGAGGTGCAGAGATATTCTGAAATGAAATAATGTTGATCAGCTTTATAAAGTTCATTTGATACTATAACCATGGATTTATTTTGAATATTGAATTGGGGAAATTATATTCACCGTCTCAAGTTACATGATACCTTAGGTAAATCTACGTACGACTTAAGTTTAGTCAAATGGCACATGATATATGAGGCAGATGTGCATTTCACAACTCCATGAAAGACGTTTTTGCAATTTTAGTAATGGAATATCTTATTCGTCATGCAGGGGAACACAAAAAGAGCATCCAATTAGAGTAATTTCTCTTTAAAGGAAGCAACCGCCTGAACAGGGACTTGAACCCTGGACCCTCAGATTAAAAGTCTGATGCTCTACCGACTGAGCTATCCAGGCTCTGCTATACTCTGTCTTAAAATCAGCTAAACAAATGTGGACGTACACTGACCTACACTCTGTGTATTAATATGGTTACATATATTAGCAATCAAATTTGTAGAGTTTAATAACAAATTGATGTTTTAACCCCTTCCATGCTCATGACGAGCTCAGCTCGTCGTGCAGTACACTTGTCGTGTGCTTATGACGAGCTGAGCTCGTCATGAACAATGGATTTACAGATCATTCAGCACAGGAGGAAAATCTCCTGTAGCATTGAAGGTGTTAAGCATTTGAAATTTCAGCAGCACACGTAATCCATTTTAAATCCTGAAATTTGTACTATCTCATTTTCGGCTGACTTAGAAATCATGTGTCTAAAATGACATTGTGAAATCAATAAAGTGCCAAATACTATTACTACCTACTAAATTACATTTTCAGCAGTATCTTTGGGAATTTCCTCTTGGGCATAGATTATGCAATGTTTTCAAAGCAAACAGTCTCTGTTTAAGTAGACTTTCTTTCACTGCCATGTTGGTAAATGTTTCTGGTGATACAGACGCAGGCATTGCTTGTTACTGTTTCAATTAGTTATAAAATAAGAGGAGGGATAAAATTGACCCAGCTGGTGTTTGAACACAAAGCCTTTGAATGCTTTTGCTACATTCGTCCAGGACTCCAAGCCGCTATCCATTGCACTAGAGATCCGACCTGATTCAACACGGTGATCAGAGATTCACAAATAAAAAGATGACCTATCAGCTGTTGACCAACTTTATCAAGTTAATCGGACACTACCTTACATTTTGAACATTGAATTGGGTAAAAGATAATCAACAAACTACATGATACAGTTTGGGTAAGTCTTCTTAACCCTTGTCAAAGAATGTAGAAGACAGATGGGTATGTAATGACTTGATTAAGACTTTTTTGAAACATCTCTAATAGGACTCCCCATTCATTGGATCCTGAAAAGAGTATGCAATTGATATACCTTTTCTTTAACCAAGCCGCCTGAACAGGGACTTGAACCCTGGGCCCTCAGATTAAAAGTCTGATGCTCTCCTGACTGAGCTATCCAGGCTCGGAGAGGTCGCTCCACAAAATGACCTTATCAACATTTGGAAGTGTCCCAACTATCACTACGTTTCTTAAGATGGTTGCCGGTATTAAGTACTGAATACGCGGAATATAATAATGAATTGGTACTTCAAGCATTTGAAATCTCTTCAGTAAATTTAACCTTATTGTAAGTCCTGAAATTGCTACTATCTCATTTTTTTTGCTGACTTAGATTTCATATGTTTTTATTGACATTGTAAAATTAAGGAAGGGCCCAAAATCTTACTTCTGAGTAAATTACATTTTCATAAGTACAGCTGCCAATTTCCTCTTCTGCAAAGATTGCGTAACTTGAATAGTATCTATTTAAAATAGACTTCCTTTCACTGCCCTTTTTGGTGAAGCAGAAGCATGCATGCACTGTTTATTACTCTTTTAAACAGTTATGAAATAAATAGGGATAAAACTGACGCTGGTGGGATTCGAACCCACAACCTTTGAATATCTTTTTTACATTCACCTAGAAGTCCAATGCGCTATCCATTGCGCCACAGAGCCAATACGCTCTGATGAGGTGCAGAGATATTCTGAAATGAAATAATGTTGATCAGCTTTATAAAGTTCATTTGATACTATAACCATGGATTTATTTTGAATATTGAATTGGGGAAATTATATTCACCGTCTCAAGTTACATGATACCTTAGGTAAATCTACGTACGACTTAAGTTTAGTCAAATGGCACATGATATATGAGGCAGATGTGCATTTCACAACTCCATGAAAGACGTTTTTGCAATTTTAGTAATGGAGTATCTTATTCGTCATGCAGGGGAACACAAAAAGAGCATCCAATTAGAGTAATTTTTCTTTAAAGGAAGCACCCGCCTGAACAGGGACTTGAACCCTGGACCCTCAGATTAAAAGTCTGATGCTCTACCGACTGAGCTATCCAGGCTCTGCTATACTCTGTCTTAAAATCAGCTAAACAAATGTGGACGTACACTGACCTACACTCTGTGTATTAATATGGTTACATATATTAGCAATCAAATTTGTAGAGTTTAATAACAAATTGATGTTTTAACCCCTTCCATGCTCATGACGAGCTCAGCTCGTCGTGCAGTACACTTGTCGTGTGCTTATGACGAGCTGAGCTCGTCATGAACAATGGATTTACAGATCATTCAGCACAGGAGGAAAATCTCCTGTAGCATTGAAGGTGTTAAGCATTTGAAATTTCAGCAGCACACGTAATCCATTTTAAATCCTGAAATTTGGACTATCTCATTTTCGGCTGACTTAGAAATCATGTGTCTAAAATGACATTGTGAAATCAATAAAGTGCCAAATACTATTACTACCTACTAAATTACATTTTCAGCAGTATCTTTGGGAATTTCCTCTTGGGCATAGATTATGCAATGTTTTCAAAGCAAACAGTCTCTGTTTAAGTAGACTTTCTTTCACTGCCATGTTGGTAAATGTTTCTGGTGATGCAGACGCAGGCATTGCTTGTTACTGTTTCAATTAGTTATAAAATAAGAGGAGGGATAAAATTGACCCAGCTGGTGTTTGAACACAAAGCCTTTGAATGCTTTTGCTACATTCGTCTAGGACTCCAAGCCGCTATCCATTGCACTAGAGATCCGACCTGATTCAACACGGTGATCAGAGATTCACAAATAAAAAGATGACCTATCAGCTGTTGACCAACTTTATCAAGTTAATTGGACACTACCTTACATTTTGAACATTGAATTGGGTAAAAGATAATCAACAAACTACATGATACAGTTTGGGTAAGTCTTCTTAACCCTTGTCAAAGAATGTAGAAGACAGATGGGTATGTAATGACTTGATTAAGACTTTTTTGAAACATCTCTAATAGGACTCCCCATTCATTGGATCCTGAAAAGAGTATGCAATTGATATACCTTTTCTTTAACCAAGCCGCCTGAACAGGGACTTGAACCCTGGGCCCTCAGATTAAAAGTCTGATGCTCTCCCGACTGAGCTATCCAGGCTCGGAGAGGTCGCTCCACAAAATGACCTTATCAACATTTGGAAGTGTCCCAACTATCACTACGTTTCTTAAGATGGTTGCCGGTATTAAGTACTGAATACGCGGAATATAATAATGAATTGGTACTTCAAGCATTTGAAATCTCTTCAGTAAATTTAACCTTATTGTAAGTCCTGAAATTCCTACTATCTCATTTTTTTTGCTGACTTAGAATTCATATGTTTTTATTGATATTGTAAAATTAAGGAAGGGCCCAAAATCTTACTTCTGAGTAAATTACATTTTCATAAGTACAGCTGCCAATTTCCTCTTCTGCAAAGATTGCGTAACTTGAATAGTATCTATTTAAAATAGACTTCCTTTCACTGCCCTTTTTGGTGAAGCAGAAGCATGCATGCACTGTTTATTACTCTTTTAAACAGTTATGAAATAAATAGGGATAAAACTGACTCTGGTGGGATTCGAACCCACAACCTTTGAATATCTTTTTTACATTCACCTAGAAGTCCAATGCGCTATCCATTGCGCCACAGAGCCAATACGCTCTGATGAGGTGCAGAGATATTCTGAAATGAAATAATGTTGATCAGCTTTATAAAGTTCATTTGATACTATAACCATGGATTTATTTTGAATATTGAATTGGGGAAATTATATTCACCGTCTCAAGTTACATGACACCTTAGGTAAATCTACGTACGACTTAAGTTTAGTCAAATGGCACATGATATATGAGGCAGATGTGCATTTCACAACTCCATGAAAGACGTTTTTGCAATTTTAGTAATGGAATATCTTATTCGTCATGCAGGGGAACACAAAAAGAGCATCCAATTAGAGTAATTTTTCTTTAAAGGAAGCACCCGCCTGAACAGGGACTTGAACCCTGGACCCTCAGATTAAAAGTCTGATGCTCTACCGACTGAGCTATCCAGGCTCTGCTATACTCTGTCTTAAAATCAGCTAAACAAATGTGGACGTACACTGACCTACACTCTGTGTATTAATATGGTTACATATATTAGCAATCAAATTTGTAGAGTTTAATAACAAATTGATGTTTTAACCCCTTCCATGCTCATGACGAGCTCAGCTCGTCGTGCAGTACACTTGTCGTGTGCTTATGACGAGCTGAGCTCGTCATGAACAATGGATTTACAGATCATTCAGCACAGGAGGAAAATCTCCTGTAGCATTGAAGGTGTTAAGCATTTGAAATTTCAGCAGCACACGTAATCCATTTTAAATCCTGAAATTTGGACTATCTCATTTTCGGCTGACTTAGAAATCATGTGTCTAAAATGACATTGTGAAATCAATAAAGTGCCAAATACTATTACTACCTACTAAATTACATTTTCAGCAGTATCTTTGGGAATTTCCTCTTGGGCATAGATTATGCAATGTTTTCAAAGCAAACAGTCTCTGTTTAAGTAGACTTTCTTTCACTGCCATTTTGGTAAATGTTTCTGGTGATGCAGACGCAGGCATTGCTTGTTACTGTTTCAATTAGTTATAAAATAAGAGGAGGGATAAAATTGACCCAGCTGGTGTTTGAACACAAAGCCTTTGAATGCTTTTGCTACATTCGTCTAGGACTCCAAGCCGCTATCCATTGCACTAGAGATCCGACCTGATTCAACACGGTGATCAGAGATTCACAAATAAAAAGATGACCTATCAGCTGTTGACCAACTTTATCAAGTTAATCGGACACTACCTTACATTTTGAACATTGAATTGGGTAAAAGATAATCAACAAACTACATGATACAGTTTGGGTAAGTCTTCTTAACCCTTGTCAAAGAATGTAGAAGACAGATGGGTATGTAATGTCTTTATTAAGACTTTTTTGAAACATCTCTAATAGGACTCCCCATTCATTGGATCCTGAAAAGAGTATGCAATTGATATACCTTTTCTTTAACCAAGCCGCCTGAACAGGGTCTTGAATCCGGGGCCCTCAGATTAAAAGTCTGATGCTCTCCCGACTGAGCTATCCAGGCTCGGAGAGGGCGCTCCACAAAATGACCTTATCAACATTTGGAAGTGTCCCAACTATCACTACGTTTCTTAAGATGGTTGCCGGTATTAAGTACTGAATACGCGGAATATAATAATGAATTGGTACTTCAAGCATTTGAAATCTCTTCAGTAAATTTAACCTTATTGTAAGTCCTGAAATTCCTACTATCTCATTTTTTTTGCTGACTTAGAATTCATATGTTTTTATTGATATTGTAAAATTAAGGAAGGGCCCAAAATCTTACTTCTGAGTAAATTACATTTTCATAAGTACAGCTGCCAATTTCCTCTTCTGCAAAGATTGCGTAACTTGAATAGTATCTATTTAAAATAGACTTCCTTTCACTGCCCTTTTTGGTGAAGCAGAAGCATGCATGCACTGTTTATTACTCTTTTAAACAGTTATGAAATAAATAGGGATAAAAGTGACTCTGGTGGGATTCGAACCCACAACCTTTAAATATTTTTTTTACATTCACCTAGAAGTCCAATGCGCTATCCATTGCGCCACAGAGCCAATACACTCTGAAGAGGTGCAGAGATATTCTGAAATGAAATAATGTTGATCAGCTTTATAAAGTTCATTTGATACTATAACCATGGATTTATTTTGAATATTGAATTGGGGAAATTATATTCACCGTCTCAAGTTACATGATACCTTAGGTAAATCTACGTACGACTTAAGTTTAGTCAAATGGCACATGATATATTAGGCAGATATGCATTTCACAACTCCATGAAAGACGTTTTTGCAATTTTAGTAATGGAATATCTTATTCGTCATGCAGGGGAACACAAAAAGAGCATCCAATTAGAGTAATTTCTCTTTAAAGGAAGCAACCGCCTGAACAGGGACTTGAACCCTGGACCCTCAGATTAAAAGGCTGATGCTCTACCGACTGAGCTATCCAGGCTCTGCTATACTCTGTCTTAAAATCAGCTAAACAAATGTGGACGTACACTGACCTACACTCTGTGTATTAATATGGTTACATATATTAGCAATCAAATTTGTAGAGTTTAATAACAAATTGATGTTTTAACCCCTTCCATGCTCATGACGAGCTCAGCTCGTCGTGCAGTACACTTGTCGTGTGCTTATGACGAGCTGAGCTCGTCATGAACAATGGATTTACAGATCATTCAGCACAGGAGGAAAATCTCCTGTAGCATTGAAGGTGTTAAGCATTTGAAATTTCAGCAGCACACGTAATCCATTTTAAATCCTGAAATTTGGACTATCTCATTTTCGGCTGACTTAGAAATCATGTGTCTAAAATGACATTGTGAAATCAATAAAGTGCCAAATACTATTACTACCTACTAAATTACATTTTCAGCAGTATCTTTGGGAATTTCCTCTTGGGCATAGATTATGCAATGTTTTCAAAGCAACAGTCTCTGTTTAAGTAGACTTTCTTTCACTGCCATTTTGGTAAATGTTTCTGGTGATGCAGACGCAGGCATTGCTTGTTACTGTTTCAATTAGTTATAAAATAAGAGGAGGGATAAAATTGACCCAGCTGGTGTTTGAACACAAAGCCTTTGAATGCTTTTGCTACATTCGTCTAGGACTCCAAGCCGCTATCCATTGCACTAGAGATCCGACCTGATTCAACACGGTGATCAGAGATTCACAAATAAAAAGATGACCTATCAGCTGTTGACCAACTTTATCAAGTTAATCGGACACTACCTTACATTTTGAACATTGAATTGGGTAAAAGATAATCAACAAACTACATGATACAGTTTGGGTAAGTCTTCTTAACCCTTGTCAAAGAATGTAGAAGACAGATGGGTATGTAATGACTTGATTAAGACTTTTTTGAAACATCTCTAATAGGACTCCCCATTCATTGGATCCTGAAAAGAGTATGCAATTGATATACCTTTTCTTTAACCAAGCCGCCTGAACAGGGACTTGAACCCTGGGCCCTCAGATTAAAAGTCTGATGCTCTCCCGACTGAGCTATCCAGGCTCGGAGAGGTCGCTCCACAAAATGACCTTATCAACATTTGGAAGTGTCCCAACTATCACTACATTTCTTAAGATGGTTGCCGGTATTAAGTACTGAATACGCGGAATATAATAATGAATTGGTACTTCAAGCATTTGAAATCTCTTCAGTAAATTTAACCTTATTGTAAGTCCTGAAATTCCTACTATCTCATTTTTTTTGCTGACTTAGAATTCATATGTTTTTATTGATATTGTAAAATTAAGGAAGGGCCCAAAATCTTACTTCTGAGTAAATTACATTTTCATAAGTACAGCTGCCAATTTCCTCTTCTGCAAAGATTGCGTAACTTGAATAGTATCTATTTAAAATAGACTTCCTTTCACTGCCCTTTTTGGTGAAGCAGAAGCATGCATGCACTGTTTATTACTCTTTTCAACAGTTATGAAATAAATAGGGATAAAAGTGACTCTGGTGGGATTCGAACCCACAACCTTTAAATATTTTTTTTACATTCACCTAGAAGTCCAATGCG
Organism: Lissotriton helveticus; assembly: GCF_964261635.1. Classification (NCBI taxonomy): domain Eukaryota; kingdom Metazoa; phylum Chordata; class Amphibia; order Caudata; family Salamandridae; genus Lissotriton; species Lissotriton helveticus. Next base: position 216,563,540 of record NC_136057.1, on the reverse strand, counting down.
CTATCCATTGCGCCACAGAGCCAATACACTCTGAAGAGGTGCAGAGATATTCTGAAATGAAATAATGTTGATCAGCTTTATAAAGTTAATTTGATACTATAACCATGGATTTATTTTGAATATTGAATTGGGGAAATTATATTCACCGTCTCAAGTTACATGATACCTTAGGTAAATCTACGTACGACTTAAGTTTAGTCAAATGGCACATGATATATGAGGCAGATGTGCATTTCACAACTCCATGAAAGACGTTTTTGCAATTTTAGTAATGGAATATCTTATTCGTCATGCAGGGGAACACGAAAAGAGCATCCAATTAGAGTAATTTCTCTTTAAAGGAAGCAACCTTCTGAACAGGGACTTGAACCCTGGACCCTCAGATTAAAAGTCTGATGCTCTACCGACTGAGCTATCCAGGCTCTGCTATACTCTGTCTTAAAATCAGCTAAACAAATGTGGACGTACACTGACCTACACTCTGTGTATTAATATGGTTACATATATTAGCAATCAAATTTGTAGAGTTTAATAACAAATTGATGTTTTAACCCCTTCCATGCTCATGACGAGCTCAGCTCGTCGTGCAGTACACTTGTCGTGTGCTTATGACGAGCTGAGCTCGTCATGAACAATGGATTTACAGATCATTCAGCACAGGAGGAAAATCTCCTGTAGCATTGAAGGTGTTAAGCATTTGAAATTTCAGCAGCACACGTAATCCATTTTAAATCCTGAAATTTGTACTATCTCATTTTCGGCTGACTTAGAAATCATGTGTCTAAAATGACATTGTGAAATCAATAAAGTGCCCAATACTATTACTACCTACTAAATTACATTTTCAGCAGTATCTTTGGGAATTTCCTCTTGGGCATAGATTATGCAATGTTTTCAAAGCAAACAGTCTCTGTTTAAGTAGACTTTCTTTCACTGCCATGTTGGTAAATGTTTCTGGTGATGCAGACGCAGGCATTGCTTGTTACTGTTTCAATTAGTTATAAAATAAGAGGAGGGATAAAATTGACCCAGCTGGTGTTTGAACACAAAGCCTTTGAATGCTTTTGCTACATTCGTCTAGGACTCCAAGCCGCTATCCATTGCACTAGAGATCCGACCTGATTCAACACGGTGATCAGAGATTCACAAATAAAAAGATGACCTATCAGCTGTTGACCAACTTTATCAAGTTAATCGGACACTACCTTACATTTTGAACATTGAATTGGGTAAAAGATAATCAACAAACTACATGATACAGTTTGGGTAAGTCTTCTTAACCCTTGTCAAAGAATGTAGAAGACAGATGGGTATGTAATGACTTGATTAAGACTTTTTTGAAACATCTCTAATAGGACTCCCCATTCATTGGATCCTGAAAAGAGTATGCAATTGATATACCTTTTCTTTAACCAAGCCGCCTGAACAGGGACTTGAACCCTGGGCCCTCAGATTAAAAGTCTGATGCTCTCCCGACTGAGCTATCCAGGCTCGGAGAGGTCACTCCACAAAATGACCTTATCAACATTTGGAAGTGTCCCAACTATCACTACGTTTCTTAAGATGGTTGCCGTTATTAAGTACTGAATACGCGGAATATAATAATGAATTGGTACTTCAAGCATTTGAAATCTCTTTAGTAAATTTAACCTTATTGTAAGTCCTGAAATTGCTACTATCTCATTTTTTTTGCTGACTTAGAATTCATATGTTTTTATTGACATCGTAAAATTAAGGAAGGGCCCAAAATCTTACTTCTGAGTAAATTACATTTTCATAAGTACAGCTGCCAATTTCCTCTTCTGCAAAGATTGCGTAACTTGAATAGTATCTATTTAAAATAGACTTCCTTACACTGCCCTTTTTGGTGAAGCAGAAGCATGCATGCACTGTTTATTACTCTTTTAAACAGTTATGAAATAAATAGGGATAAAACTGACTCTGGTGGGATTCGAACCCACAACCTTTGAATATCTTTTTTACATTCACCTAGAAGTCCAATGTGCTATCCATTACGCCACAGAGCCAATACGCTCTGATGAGGTGCAGAGATATTCTGAAATGAAATAATGTTGATCAGCTTTATAAAGTTCATTTGATACTATAACCATGGATTTATTTTGAATATTGAATTGGGGAAATTATATTCACCGTCTCAAAGTTACATGATACCTTAGGTAAATCTACGTACGACTTAAGTTTAGTCAAATGGCACATGATATATGAGGCAGATGTGCATTTCACAACTCCATGAAAGACGTTTTTGCAATTTTAGTAATGGAATATCTTATTCGTCATGCAGGGGAACACAAAAAGAGCATCCAATTAGAGTAATTTTTCTTGAAAGGAAGCAACTGCCTGAACAGGGACTTGAACCCTGGACCCTCAGATTAAAAGTCTGATGCTCTATCGACTGAGCTATCCAGGCTCTGCTATACTCTGTCTTAAAATCAGCTAAACAAATGTGGACGTACACTGACCTACACTCTGTGTATTAATATGGTTACATATATTAGCAATCAAATTTGTAGAGTTTAATAACAAATTGATGTTTTAACCCCTTCCATGCTCATGACGAGCTCAGCTCGTCGTGCAGTACACTTGTCGTGTGCTTATGACGAGCTGAGCTCGTCATGAACAATGGATTTACAGATCATTCAGCACAGGAGGAAAATCTCCTGTAGCATTGAAGGTGTTAAGCATTTGAAATTTCAGCAGCACACGTAATCCATTTTAAATCCTGAAATTTGGACTATCTCATTTTCGGCTGACTTAGAAATCATGTGTCTAAAATGATATTGTGAAATCAATAAAGTGCCAAATACTATTACTACCTACTAAATTACATTTTCAGCAGTATCTTTGGGAATTTCCTCTTGGGCATAGATTATGCAATGTTTTCAAAGCAAACAGTCTCTGTTTAAGTAGACTTTCTTTCACTGCCATTTTGGTAAATGTTTCTGGTGATGCAGACGCAGGCATTGCTTGTTACTGTTTCAATTAGTTATAAAATAAGAGGAGGGATAAAATTGACCCAGCTGGTGTTTGAACACAAAGCCTTTGAATGCTTTTGCTACATTCGTCTAGGACTCCAAGCCGCTATCCATTGCACTAGAGATCCGACCTGATTCAACACGGTGATCAGAGATTCACAAATAAAAAGATGACCTATCAGCTGTTGACCAACTTTATCAAGTTAATCGGACACTACCTTACATTTTGAACATTAAATTGGGTAAAAGATAATCAACAAACTACATGATACAGTTTGGGTAAGTCTTCTTAACCCTTGTCAAAGAATGTAGAAGACAGATGGGTATGTAATGTCTTGATTAAGACTTTTTTGAAACATCTCTAATAGGACTCCCCATTCATTGGATCCTGAAAAGAGTATGCAATTGATATACCTTTTCTTTAACCAAGCCGCCTGAACAGGGTCTTGAACCCTGGGCCCTCAGATTAAAAGTCTGATGCTCTCCCGACTGAGCTATCCAGGCTCGGAGAGGGCGCTCCACAAAATGACCTTATCAACATTTGGAAGTGTCCCAACTATCACTACGTTTCGTAAGATGGTTGCCGGTATTAAGTACTGAATACGCGGAATATAATAATGAATTGGTACTTCAAGCATTTGAAATCTCTTCAGTAAATTTAACCTTATTGTAAGTCCTGAAATTCCTACTATCTCATTTTTTTTGCTGACTTAGAATTCATATGTTTTTATTGATATTGTAAAATTAAGGAAGGGCCCAAAATCTTACTTCTGAGTAAATTACATTTTCATAAGTACAGCTGCCAATTTCCTCTTCTGCAAAGATTGCGTAACTTGAATAGTATCTATTTAAAATAGACTTCCTTTCACTGCCCTTTTTGGTGAAGCAGAAGCATGCATGCACTGTTTATTACTCTTTTAAACAGTTATGAAATAAATAGGGATAAAAGTGACTCTGGTGGGATTCGAACCCACAACCTTTAAATATTTTTTTTACATTCACCTAGAAGTCCAATGCGCTATCCATTGCGCCACAGAGCCAATACACTCTGAAGAGGTGCAGAGATATTCTGAAATGAAATAATGTTGATCAGCTTTATAAAGTTCATTTGATACTATAACCATGGATTTATTTTGAATATTGAATTGGGGAAATTATATTCACCGTCTCAAGTTACATGATACCTTAGGTAAATCTACGTACGACTTAAGTTTAGTCAAATGGCACATGATATATGAGGCAGATGTGCATTTCACAACTCCATGAAAGACGTTTTTGCAATTTTAGTAATGGAATATCTTATTCGTCATGCAGGGGAACACAAAAAGAGCATCCAATTAGAGTAATTTCTCTTTAAAGGAAGCAACCGCCTGAACAGGGACTTGAACCCTGGACCCTCAGATTAAAAGTCTGATGCTCTACCGACTGAGCTATCCAGGCTCTGCTGTACTCTGTCTTAAAATCAGCTAAACAAATGTGGACGTACACTGACCTACACTCTGTGTATTAATATGGTTACATATATTAGCAATCAAATTTGTAGAGTTTAATAACAAATTGATGTTTTAACCCCTTCCATGCTCATGACGAGCTCAGCTCGTCGTGCAGTACACTTGTCGTGTGCTTATGACGAGCTGAGCTTGTCATGAACAATGGATTTACAGATCATTCAGCACAGGAGGAAAATCTCCTGTAGCATTGAAGGTGTTAAGCATTTGAAATTTCAGCAGCACACGTAATCCATTTTAAATCCTGAAATTTGTACTATCTCATTTTCGGCTGACTTAGAAATCATGTGTCTAAAATGACATTGTGAAATCAATAAAGTGCCAAATACTATTACTATCTACTAAATTACATTTTCAGCAGTATCTTTGGGAATTTCCTCTTGGGCATAGATTATGCAATGTTTTCAAAGCAAACAGTCTCTGTTTAAGTAGACTTTCTTTCACTGCCATTTTGGTAAATGTTTCTGGTGATGCAGACGCAGGCATTGCTTGTTACTGTTTCAATTAGTTATAAAATAAGAGGAGGGATAAAATTGACCCAGCTGGTGTTTGAACACAAAGCCTTTGAATGCTTTTGCTACATTCGTCTAGGACTCCAAGCCGCTATCCATTGCACTAGAGATCCGACCTGATTCAACACGGTGATCAGAGATTCACAAATAAAAAGATGACCTATCAGCTGTTGACCAACTTTATCAAGTTAATCGGACACTACCTTACATTTTGAACATTAAATTGGGTAAAAGATAATCAACAAACTACATGATACAGTTTGGGTAAGTCTTCTTAACCCTTGTCAAAGAATGTAGAAGACAGATGGGTATGTAATGTCTTTATTAAGACTTTTTTGAAACATCTCTAATAGGACTCCCCATTCATTGGATCCTGAAAAGAGTATGCAATTGATATACCTTTTCTTTAACCAAGCCGCCTGAACAGGGTCTTGAATCCTGGGCCCTCAGATTAAAAGTCTGATGCTCTCCCGACTGAGCTATCCAGGCTCGGAGAGGGCGCTCCACAAAATGACCTTATCAACATTTGGAAGTGTCCCAACTATCACTACGTTTCTTAAGATGGTTGCCGGTATTAAGTACTGAATACGCGGAATATAATAATGAATTGGTACTTCAAGCATTTGAAATCTCTTCAGTAAATTTAACCTTATTGTAAGTCCTGAAATTCCTACTATCTCATTTTTTTTGCTGACTTAGAATTCATATGTTTTTATTGATATTGTAAAATTAAGGAAGGGCCCAAAATCTTACTTCTGAGTAAATTACATTTTCATAAGTACAGCTGCCAATTTCCTCTTCTGCAAAGATTGCGTAACTTGAATAGTATCTTGTTAAAATAGACTTCCTTTCACTGCCCTTTTTGGTGAAGCAGAAGCATGCATGCACTGTTTATTACTCTTTTAAACAGTTATGAAATAAATAGGGATAAAAGTGACTCTGGTGGGATTCGAACCCACAACCTTTAAATATTTTTTTTACATTCACCTAGAAGTCCAATGCGCTATCCATTGCGCCACAGAGCCAATACACTCTCAAGAGGTGCAGAGATATTCTGAAATGAAATAATGTTGATCAGCTTTATAAAGTTAATTTGATACTATAACCATGGATTTATTTTGAATATTGAATTGGGGAAATTATATTCACCGTCTCAAGTTACATGATACCTTAGGTAAATCTACGTACGACTTAAGTTTAGTCAAATGGCACATGATATATGAGGCAGATATGCATTTCACAACTCCATGAAAGACGTTTTTGCAATTTTAGTAATGGAATATCTTATTCGTCATGCAGGGGAACACAAAAAGAGCATCCAATTAGAGTAATTTCTCTTTAAAGGAAGCAACCGCCTGAACAGGGACTTGAACCCTGGACCCTCAGATTAAAAGGCTGATGCTCTACCGACTGAGCTATCCAGGCTCTGCTATACTCTGTCTTAAAATCAGCTAAACAAATGTGGACGTACACTGACCTACACTCTGTGTATTAATATGGTTACATATATTAGCAATCAAATTTGTAGAGTTTAATAACAAATTGATGTTTTAACCCCTTCCATGCTCATGACGAGCTCAGCTCGTCGTGCAGTACACTTGTCGTGTGCTTATGACGAGCTGAGCTCATCATGAACAATGGATTTACAGATCATTCAGCACAGGAGGAAAATCTCCTGTAGCATTGAAGGTGTTAAGCATTTGAAATTTCAGCAGCACACGTAATCCATTTTAAATCCTGAAATTTGGACTATCTCATTTTCGGCTGACTTAGAAATCATGTGTCTAAAATGACATTGTGAAATCAATAAAGTGCCAAATACTATTACTATCTACTAAATTACATTTTCAGCAGTATCTTTGGGAATTTCCTCTTGGGCATAGATTATGCAATGTTTTCAAAGCAAACAGTCTCTGTTTAAGTAGACTTTCTTTCACTGCCATTTTGGTAAATGTTTCTGGTGATGCAGACGCAGGCATTGCTTGTTACTGTTTCAATTAGTTATAAAATAAGAGGAGGGATAAAATTGACCCAGCTGGTGTTTGAACACAAAGCCTTTGAATGCTTTTGCTACATTCATCTAGGACTCCAAGCCGCTATCCATTGCACTAGAGATCCGACCTGATTCAACACGGTGATCAGAGATTCACAAATAAAAAGATGACCTATCAGCTGTTGACCAACTTTATCAAGTTAATCGGACACTACCTTACATTTTGAACATTAAATTGGGTAAAAGATAATCAACAAACTACATGATACAGTTTGGGTAAGTCTTCTTAACCCTTGTCAAAGAATGTAGAAGACAGATGGGTATGTAATGTCTTTATTAAGACTTTTTTGAAACATCTCTAATAGGACTCCCCATTCATTGGATCCTGAAAAGAGTATGCAATTGATATACCTTTTCTTTAACCAAGCCGCCTGAACAGGGTCTTGAATCCTGGGCCCTCAGATTAAAAGTCTGATGCTCTCCCGACTGAGCTATCCAGGCTCGGAGAGGGCGCTCCACAAAATGACCTTATCAACATTTGGAAGTGTCCCAACTATCACTACGTTTCTTAAGATGGTTGCCGGTATTAAGTACTGAATACGCGGAATATAATAATGAATTGGTACTTCAAGCATTTGAAATCTCTTCAGTAAATTTAACCTTATTGTAAGTCCTGAAATTCCTACTATCTCATTTTTTTTGCTGACTTAGAATTCATATGTTTTTATTGATATTGTAAAATTAAGGAAGGGCCCAAAATCTTACTTCTGAGTAAATTACATTTTCATAAGTACAGCTGCCAATTTCCTCTTCTGCAAAGATTGCGTAACTTGAATAGTATCTATTTAAAATAGACTTCCTTTCACTGCCCTTTTTGGTGAAGCAGAAGCATGCATGCACTGTTTATTACTCTTTTAAACAGTTATGAAATAAATAGGGATAAAAGTGACTCTGGTGGGATTCGAACCCACAACCTTTAAATATTTTTTTTACATTCACCTAGAAGTCCAATGCGCTATCCATTGCGCCACAGAGCCAATACACTCTGAAGAGGTGCAGAGATATTCTGAAATGAAATAATGTTGATCAGCTTTATAAAGTTCATTTGATACTATAACCATGGATTTATTTTGAATATTGAATTGGGGAAATTATATTCACCGTCTCAAGTTACATGATACCTTAGGTAAATCTACGTACGACTTAAGTTTAGTCAAATGGCACATGATATATGAGGCAGATATGCATTTCACAACTCCATGAAAGACGTTTTTGCAATTTTAGTAATGGAATATCTTATTCGTCATGCAGGGGAACACAAAAAGAGCATCCAATTAGAGTAATTTCTCTTTAAAGGAAGCAACCGCCTGAACAGGGACTTGAACCCTGGACCCTCAGATTAAAAGGCTGATGCTCTACCGACTGAGCTATCCAGGCTCTGCTATACTCTGTCTTAAAATCAGCTAAACAAATGTGGACGTACACTGACCTACACTCTGTGTATTAATATGGTTACATATATTAGCAATCAAATTTGTAGAGTTTAATAACAAATTGATGTTTTAACCCCTTCCATGCTCATGACGAGCTCAGCTCGTCGTGCAGTACACTTGTCGTGTGCTTATGACGAGCTGAGCTCGTCATGAACAATGGATTTACAGATCATTCAGCACAGGAGGAAAATCTCCTGTAGCATTGAAGGTGTTAAGCATTTGAAATTTCAGCAGCACACGTAATCCATTTTAAATCCTGAAATTTGGACTATCTCATTTTCGGCTGACTTAGAAATCATGTGTCTAAAATGACATTGTGAAATCAATAAAGTGCCAAATACTATTACTACCTACTAAATTACATTTTCAGCAGTATCTTTGGGAATTTCCTCTTGGGCATAGATTATGCAATGTTTTCAAAGCAAACAGTCTCTGTTTAAGTAGACTTTCTTTCACTGCCATTTTGGTAAATGTTTCTGGTGATGCAGACGCAGGCATTGCTTGTTACTGTTTCAATTAGTTATAAAATAAGAGGAGGGATAAAATTGACCCAGCTGGTGTTTGAACACAAAGCCTTTGAATGCTTTTGCTACATTCGTCTAGGACTCCAAGCCGCTATCCATTGCACTAGAGATCCGACCTGATTCAACACGGTGATCAGAGATTCACAAATAAAAAGATGACCTATCAGCTGTTGACCAACTTTATCAAGTTAATCGGACACTACCTTACATTTTGAACATTAAATTGGGTAAAAGATAATCAACAAACTACATGATACAGTTTGGGTAAGTCTTCTTAACCCTTGTCAAAGAATGTAGAAGACAGCTGGGTATGTAATGTCTTGATTAAGACTTTTTTGAAACATCTCTAATAGGACTCCCCATTCATTGGATCCTGAAAAGAGTATGCAATTGATATACCTTTTCTTTAACCAAGCCGCCTGAACAGGGTCTTGAACCCTGGGCCCTCAGATTAAAAGTCTGATGCTCTCCCGACTGAGCTATCCAGGCTCGGAGAGGGCGCTCCACAAAATGACCTTATCTACATTTGGAAGTGTCCCAACTATCACTACGTTTCTTAAGATGGTTGCCGGTATTAAGTACTGAATACGCGGAATATAATAATGAATTGGTACTTCAAGCATTTGAAATCTCTTCAGTAAATTTAACCTTATTGTAAGTCCTGAAATTCCTACTATCTCATTTTTTTTGCTGACTTAGAATTCATATGTTTTTATTGATATTGTAAAATTAAGGAAGGGCCCAAAATCTTACTTCTGAGTAAATTACATTTTCATAAGTACAGCTGCCAATTTCCTCTTCTGCAAAGATTGCGTAACTTGAATAGTATCTATTTAAAATAGACTTCCTTTCACTGCCCTTTTTGGTGAAGCAGAAGCATGCATGCACTGTTTATTACTCTTTTAAACAGTTATGAAATAAATAGGGATAAAAGTGACTCTGGTGGGATTCGAACCCACAACCTTTAAATATTTTTTTTACATTCACCTAGAAATCCAATGCGCTATCCATTGCGCCACAGAGCCAATACACTCTGAAGAGGTGCAGAGATATTCTGAAATGAAATAATGTTGATCAGCTTTATAAAGTTCATTTGATACTATAACCATGGATTTATTTTGAATATTGAATTGGGGAAATTATATTCACCGTCTCAAGTTACATGATACCTTAGGTAAATCTACGTACGACTTAAGTTTAGTCAAATGGCACATGATATATGAGGCAGATGTGCATTTCACAACTCCATGGAAGACGTTTTTGCAATTTTAGTAATGGAATATCTTATTCGTCATGCAGGGGAACACAAAAAGAGCATCCAATTAGAGTAATTTCTCTTTAAAGGAAGCAACCGCCTGAACAGGGACTTGAACCCTGGACCCTCAGATTAAAAGTCTGATGCTCTACCGACTGAGCTATCCAGGCTCTGCTATACTCTGTCTTAAAATCAGCTAAACAAATGTGGACGTACACTGACCTACACTCTGTGTATTAATATGGTTACATATATTAGCAATCAAATTTGTAGAGTTTAATAACAAATTGATGTTTTAACCCCTTCCATGCTCATGACGAGCTCAGCTCGTCGTGCAGTACACTTGTCGTGTGCTTATGACGAGCTGAGCTCGTCATGAACAATGGATTTACAGATCATTCAGCACAGGAGGAAAATCTCCTGTAGCATTGAAGGTGTTAAGCATTTGAAATTTCAGCAGCACACGTAATCCATTTTAAATCCTGAAATTTGGACTATCTCATTTTCGGCTGACTTAGAAATCATGTGTCTAAAATGACATTGTGAAATCAATGAAGTGCCAAATACTATTACTACCTACTAAATTACATTTTCAGCAGTATCTTTGGGAATTTCCTCTTGGGCATAGATTATGCAATGTTTTCAAAGCAAACAGTCTCTGTTTAAGTAGACTTTCTTTCACTGCCATTTTGGTAAATGTTTCTGGTGATGCAGACGCAGGCATTGCTTGTTACTGTTTCAATTAGTTATAAAATAAGAGGAGGGATAAAATTGACCCAGCTGGTGTTTGAACACAAAGCCTTTGAATGCTTTTGCTACATTCGTCTAGGACTCCAAGCCGCTATCCATTGCACTAGAGATCCGACCTGATTCAACACGGTGATCAGAGATTCACAAATAAAAAGATGACCTATCAGCTGTTGACCAACTTTATCAAGTTAATCGGACACTACCTTACATTTTGAACATTAAATTGGGTAAAAGATAATCAACAAACTACATGATACAGTTTGGGTAAGTCTTCTTAACCCTTGTCAAAGAATGTAGAAGACAGCTGGGTATGTAATGTCTTGATTAAGACTTTTTTGAAACATCTCTAATAGGACTCCCCATTCATTGGATCCTGAAAAGAGTATGCAATTGATATACCTTTTCTTTAACCAAGCCGCCTGAACAGGGTCTTGAACCCTGGGCCCTCAGATTAAAAGTCTGATGCTCTCCCGACTGAGCTATCCAGGCTCGGAGAGGTAGCTCCACAAAATGACCTTATCAACATTTGGAAGTGTCCCAACTATCACTACGTTTCTTAAGATGGTTGCCGGTATTAAGTACTGAATACGCGGAATATAATAATGAATTGGTACTTCAAGCATTTGAAATCTCTTCAGTAAATTTAACCTTATTGTAAGTCCTGAAATTGCTACTATCTCATTTTTTTTGCTGACTTAGAAGTCATATGTTTTTATTGACATTGTAAAATTAAGGAAGGGCCCAAAATCTTACTTCTGAGTAAATTACATTTTCATAAGTACAGCTGCCAATTTCCTCTTCTGCAAAGATTGCGTAATTTGAATAGTATCTATTTAAAATAGACTTCCTTTCACTGCCCTTTTTGGTGAAGCAGAAGCATGCATGCACTGTTTATTACTCTTTTAAACAGTTATGAAATAAATAGGGATAAAACTGACTCTGGTGGGATTCCAACCCACAACCTTTGAATATCTTTTTTACATTCACCTAGAAGTCCAATGCGCTATCCATTGCGCCACAGAGCCAATACGCTATGATTAGGTGCAGAGATATTCTGAAATGAAATAATGTTGATCAGCTTTATAAAGTTCATTTGATACTATAACCATGGATTTATTTTGAATATTGAATTGGGGAAATTATATTCACCGTCTCAAGTTACATGATACCTTAGGTAAGTCTACGTACGACTTAAGTTTAGTCAAATGGCACATGATATATGAGGCAGATGTGCATTTCACAACTCCATGAAAGACGTTTTTGCAATTTTAGTAATGGAATATCTTATTCGTCATGCAGGGGAACACAAAAAGAGCATCCAATTAGAGTAATTTTTCTTTAAAGGAAGCAACCGCCTGAACAGGGACTTAAACCCTGGACCCTCAGATTAAAAGTCTGATGCTCTACCGACTGAGCTATCCAGGCTCTGCTATACTCTGTCTTAAAATCAGCTAAAGAAATGTGGACGTACACTGACCTACACTCTATGTATTAATATGGTTACATATATTAGCAATCAAATTTGTAGAGTTTAATAACAAATTGATGTTTTAACCCCTTCCATGCTCATGACGAGCTCAGCTCGTCGTGCAGTACACTTGTCGTGTGCTTATGACGAGCTGAGCTCGTCATGAACAATGGATTTACAGATCATTCAGCACAGGAGGAAAATCTCCTGTAGCATTGAAGGTGTTAAGCATTTGAAATTTCAGCAGCACACGTAATCCATTTTAAACCCTGAAATTTGGACTATCTCATTTTCGGCTGACTTAGAAATCATGTGTCTAAAATGACATTGTGAAATCAATAAAGTGCCAAATACTATTACTACCTACTAAATTACATTTTCAGCAGTATCTTTGGGAATTTCCTCTTGGGCATAGATTATGCAATGTTTTCAAAGCAAACAGTCTCTGTTTAAGTAGACTTTCTTTCACTGCCATTTTGGTAAATGTTTCTGGTGATGCAGACGCAGGCATTGCTTGTTACTGTTTCAATTAGTTATAAAATAGGAGGAGGGATAAAATTGACCCAGCTGGTGTTTGAACACAAAGCCTTTGAATGCTTTTGCTACATTTGTCTAGGACTCCAAGCCGCTATCCATTGCACTAGAGATCCGACCTGATTCAACACGGTGATCAGAGATTCACAAATAAAAAGATGACCTATCAGCTGTTGACCAACTTTATCAAGTTAATCGGACACTACCTTACATTTTGAACATTGAATTGGGTAAAAGATAATCAACAAACTACATGATACAGTTTGGGTAAGTCTTCTTAACCCTTGTCAAAGAATGTAGAAGACAGATGGGTATGTAATGACTTGATTAAGACTTTTTTGAAACATCTCTAATAGGACTCCCCATTCATTGGATCCTGAAAAGAGTATGCAATTGATATACCTTTTCTTTAACCAAGCCGCCTGAACAGGGACTTGAACCCTGGGCCCTCAGATTAAAAGTCTGATGCTCTCCCGACTGTGCTATCCAGGCTCGGAGATGTTGCTCCACAAAATGACCTTATCAACATTTGGAAGTGTCCCAACTATCACTACGTTTCTTAAGATGGTTGCCGGTATTAAGTACTGAATACGCGGAATATAATAATGAATTGGTACTTCAAGCATTTGAAATCTCTTCAGTAAATTTAACCTTATTGTAAGTCCTGAAATTGCTACTATCTCATTTTTTTTTGCTGACTTAGAATTCATATGTTTTTTTGACATTGTAAAATTAAGGAAGGGCCCACAATCTTACTTCTGAGTAAATTACATTTTCATAAGTACAGCTGCCAATTTCCTCTTCTGCAAAGATTGCGTAACTTGAATAGTATCTATTTAAAATAGACTTCCTTTCACTGCCCTTTTTGGTGAAGCAGAAGCATGCATGCACTGTTTATTACTCTTTTAAACAGTTATGAAATAAATAGGGATAAAACTGACTCTGGTGGGATTCGAACCCACAACCTTTGAATATCTTTTTTACATTCACCTAGAAGTCCAATGCGCTATCCATTGCGCCACAGAGCCAATACGCTCTGATGAGGTGCAGAGATATTCTGAAATGAAATAATGTTGATCAGCTTTATAAAGTTCATTTGATACTATAACCATGGATTTATTTTGAATATTGAATTGGGGAAACTATATTCACCGTCTCAAGTTACATGATACCTTAGGTAAATCTACGTACGACTTAAGTTTAGTCAAATGGCACATGATATATGAGGCAGATGTGCATTTCACAACTCCATGAAAGACGTTTTTGCAATTTTAGTAATGGAATATCTTATTCGTCATGCAGGGGAACACAAAAAGAGCATCCAATTAGAGTAATTTTTCTTTAAAGGAAGCACCCGCCTGAACAGGGACTTGAACCCTGGACCCTCAGATTAAAAGTCTGATGCTCCACCGACTGAGCTATCCAGGCTCTGCTATACTCTGTCTTAAAATCAGCTAAACAAATGTGGACGTACACTGACCTACACTCTGTGTATTAATATGGTAACATATATTAGCAATCAAATTTGTAGAGTTTAATAACAAATTGATGTTTTAACCCCTTCCATGCTCATGACGGGCTCAGCTCGTCGTGCAGTACACTTGTCGTGTGCTTATGACGAGCTGAGCTCGTCATGAACAATGGATTTACAGATCATTCAGCACAGGAGGAAAATCTCCTGTAGCATTGAAGGTGTTAAGCATTTGAAATTTCAGCAGCACACGTAATCCATTTTAAATCCTGAAATTTGGACTATCTCATTTTCGGCTGACTTAGAAATCATGTGTCTAAAATGACATTGTGAAATCAATAAAGTGCCAAATACTATTACTACCTACTAAATTACATTTTCAGCAGTATCTTTGGGAATTTCCTCTTGGGCATAGATTATGCAATGTTTTCAAAGCAAACAGTCTCTGTTTAAGTAGACTTTCTTTCACTGCCATGTTGGTAAATGTTTTTGGTGATGCAGACGCAGGCATTGCTTGTTACTGTTTCAATTAGTTATAAAATAAGAGGAGGGATAAAATTGACCCAGCTGGTGTTTGAACACAAAGCCTTTGAATGCTTTTGCTACATTCGTCTAGGACTCCAAGCCGCTATCCATTGCACTAGAGATCCGACCTGATTCAACACGGTGATCAGAGATTCACAAATAAAAAGATGACCTATCAGCTGTTGACCAACTTTATCAAGTTAATCGGACACTACCTTACATTTTGAACATTAAATTGGGTAAAAGATAATCAACAAACTACATGATACAGTTTGGGTAAGTCTTCTTAACCCTTGTCAAAGAATGTAGAAGACAGATGGGTATGTAATGTCTTGATTAAGACTTTTTTGAAACATCTCTAATAGGACTCCCCATTCATTGGATCCTGAAAAGAGTATGCAATTGATATACCTTTTCTTTAACCAAGCAGCCTAAACAGGGTCTTGAACCCTGGGCCCTCAGATTAAAAGTCTGATGCTCTCCCGACTGAGCTATCCAGGCTCGGAGAGGGCGCTCCACAAAATGACCTTATCAACATTTGGAAGTGTCCCAACTATCACTACGTTTCTTAAGATGGTTGCCGGTATTAAGTACTGAATACGCGGAATATAATAATGAATTGGTACTTCAAGCATTTGAAATCTCTTCAGTAAATTTAACCTTATTGTAAGTCCTGAAATTCCTACTATCTCATTTTTTTTGCTGACTTAGAATTCATATGTTTTTATTGATATTGTAAAATTAAGGAAGGGCCCAAAATCTTACTTCTGAGTAAATTACATTTTCATAAGTACAGCTGCCAATTTCCTCTTCTGCAAAGATTGCGTAACTTGAATAGTATCTATTTAAAATAGACTTCCTTTCACTGCCCTTTTTGGTGAAGCAGAAGCATGCATGCACTGTTTATTACTCTTTTAAACAGTTATGAAATAAATAGGGATAAAAGTGACTCTGGTGGGATTCGAACCCACAACCTTTAAATATTTTTTTTACATTCACCTAGAACAGGGGTGCCCAAACCTGTCCTGGCGGGCCGTATCCATGCCAGATTTTTGGGATATCCCCATCTGGTGATCACGGTTCGATCCCCGGCGCCGGCGGCAGATCAGAGTGCCCAGGACGGGGTCCATGTGACCCGGGCAGTCCTATCCCCTGGGTGTACGTGGTTGTCCGACATGTCGGTCGTATTTGATTTTACGTACCGGATCGGAATCGGCCCCCATAAAATCGTACGTAAAGTATATAGCAAATCAACCTGAAATCTGCTGGGTCAGAAAGGGCTCGATTCCGATCCGTGTCGGAAGGTTAGGAGTCCGTACGAATTTGTCGGGACGGCATGGCAGAGTGCCCGGGATGGGCTCCATGGCTCTTGGGCAGTCGTCCCCCGGGCGTCCGGGGCTCCATCCAGGCCGACGGCATGGCAGAGTGCCCGGGACGGGCTCCATGCGTCCCGGGCATTCGTCCCCCGGGCGTCCGGGGCTCCATCCAGGCCGGCGGCAAGGCAGTGTGCCCGGGTCGGGCTCCATGCGTCCCGGGCATTCGTCCCCCGGGCGCCTGAAACTGCTGGGTCAGAGAGGGCTCGATTCCGATCCGTGTCGTAAGGTTAGGAGTCCGTACGAATTTGTCGGGACGGCATGGCAGAGTGCCCGGGACGGGCTCCATGCGTCCCGGGCATTCGTCCCCCGGGCGTCCGGGGCTACATCCAGGCTGACGGTATGGCAGAGTGCCCGGGTCGGGCTCCATGGTTTTCACGGTGGTCCTCCCCTGGGTGTCAGGGGGCTCCTGGCCGACGGCATGGAAAAGTACCCAGGACGGGCTCCATGCGTCCCGGGCATTTGTCCCCCGGGCGTCCGGGGCTCCATCCAGGCCGACGGCATGGCAGAGTGCCCGGGTCGGGCTCCATGGTTTCCAGGGTGGTCCTCCCCAGGGTGTCGGGGCGCTCCAGGCCGAAGGCATGGAAAAGTGCCCAGGACGGGCTCCATGCGTCCCGGGCATTTGTCCCCCGGGCGTCCGGGGCTCCATCCAGGCCGACGGCATGGCAGAGTGCCCGGGTCGGGCTCCATGGCTTTCACGGTGGTCCTCCCCTGGGTGTCTGGGGGCTCCAGGCCGAAGGCATGGAAAAGTGCCCAGGACGGGCTCCATGTGTCCCGGGCACGGGCACGGGGACGGGGACAGGGTCGGGAGAGTCCAGGCGGCTTCACTTCCGTGTCCAGCCATCTGATCGCCCAGATTCCCTCGGCCATCTGGTCGCCCGGATCCCCTCGGGCATCTGGTCGCCCGCAACGCTTTCCTATGGGGCGACCAGATGGCCGAACTTCCCTGGAAGTCCCGATGAGGTGCCATTCGCCGCCCGGATCCCAGCGAGGGCTCCAGGAGGTTGGGTACATTCGCGCCTTGGGTCCCCTCTGTCACCTCGCGTGCACAGATTACAAGAAAAGGGGGTAATTTTCCTCCGGATTACTAGGGAGAAGGGTACGCCCGGACACCCCTCCGAGGCTGGTGGTTCTCTGCCATGGGGACCAGATGGGCTATGCCTGGGCAACACCTCCCTAGGCCACCCGGGGCTTCCTTCCTCCAGGCCAACTGCATGTCAAATTGCCCAGGACGGGCTCCATGGCTCCTGGGCAGTCGTCCCCCGGGCGTCCGGGGCTCCATCCAGGCTGACGGCATTGAAAAGTGCCCAGGACGGGCTCCATGCGTCCCGGGCATTCGTCCCCTGGGCGTCCGGGGCTCCATCTAGGCTGACGGTATGGCAGAGTGCCCGGGTCGGGCTCCATGGTTTTCACGGTGGTCCTCCCCTGGGTGTCTGGGGGCTCCAGGCCGAAGGCATGGAAAAGTGCCCAGGACGGGCTCCATGCGTCCCGGGCATTCGTCCCCCGGGCGTCCGGGGCACCCATCTCCATGAGGCCAACGGCATTGGCAAAGTATCCAGGACGGGCTCCATGGGTCCCGGGCAGACCTCCCCCCGGGCGTCCGGGGCTCCCACCTCCAGGCCGACGGAATGTCAAAGTACCCAGGACGGGCTCCATGGGTCCCGGGCAGCTTCCCCCGGGGCGTCCGGGGCACCCACCTCCAGGCCGACGGCATGTCAAAGTACCCAGGACGGGCTCCACGGGTCCCGGGCATTCCTCCCCCAGGTCGTCCGGGCCCTAGAGCTCCGGTGGTCCAACCTGCGCCTGAGGCCCAGCCGGGGTCCAAGAGCCCTGCCTTGCGTGGGCAGGCAGTCAGGAACCCTACCGCGAAGGCTTGGGATGGATGGGGAGCTGGGAGTCCTTTCGATCCCGGCCCTCTGGTCGCCCGCGATGCTTTCCAATGGGGCGACCAGATGGCCGGGCTTCCCTGGAAGTCCCGATGAGGTGCCATTCGGCTCCTGGATCCCAGCTAGGTCTCCATGAGGTCGGGTTCTTTTACGCCTTGGGTCCCCTCTGTCACCTCGCGTGCACGGATTGCAAGAAAGGGGGGTAATTTCCCTCCGGATTACTAGGGGCAGGGTACGCCCGGACACCTCTCCAGGGCTGGTGGTTCTCAGCCCGGGGGACCAGATGAGATATGCCTGGGCAACACCTCCCCCGGGCATCTGGGGGCTCCATTCTCCGGGCCAACGGCATGGCTCAATGCCCAGGACGGGCTCCACGTGTCCCGGACAGACCTCCCCTGGGCGTCCGGGGCACCCATCTCCATGAGGCCAACGGGATGGCAAAGTACCCGGGAAGGGCTCCACGGGTCCCGGGCAGCCTTCCCCCGGGCGTCCGGGGCTCCCACCTTTAGGCCGACGGCATGTCACACTGCCCAGGACGGGCTCCATGGGCCCCGGACAGACCTCCCCCGGGCGTCCGGGGAACCCATCTCCAGGAGGCCAACGGGATGGCAAAGTACCCGGAAAGGACTCCACGGGTACCGGGCAGTCCTCCCCCGGGCGTCCGGGGCACCCATCTCCATGAGGCCAACGGCATTGGCAAAGTACCCGGGAGGGGCTCCACGGGTCCCGAGCAGGCCTCCCCCGGGCGTCCAGGGCACCCACCTCCAGGCCGACGGCATGTAAAAGTGCCCAGGACGGGCTCCATGGGTCCCGGGCAGCCCACCCCCGGGCATCTGGGGCACCCATCTCCAGGAGGCCAACGGCGTTGCAAAGTACCCGGGAAGGGCTCCAAGGGTACCGGGCAGTCCTCCCCCGGGCGTCCGGGGGCTCCCTTCTCCAGGCCGACGGCATGGTTCAATGCCCAGGACGGGACGTCAAGTGGCCAGGACGGGCTCCATGCGTCCCGGGCATTCGTCCCGGGACGGGGACGGGGTGGGGAAGAGTCCAGGCGGCTTCACCTCCATGCCCAGCCATCTGGTCGCCCGGATTCCCTCGGCCATCTGGTCGCCCAGATCCCCTCGGGCATCTGGTCGCCCGCAACGCTTTCCTATGGGGGGGACCAGATGGCCGAACTTCCCTGGAAGTCTTAATGAGGTGCCATTCGCCTCCCGGATCCCAGCGAGGGCTCCATGAGGTCGGGTTCTTTCACGCCTTGGGTCCCCTCTGTCACCTCGTGTGCACAGATTGCAAGAAAGGGGGGTAATTTGCCTCCGGAT
Organism: Lissotriton helveticus; assembly: GCF_964261635.1. Lineage (NCBI taxonomy): Eukaryota > Metazoa > Chordata > Amphibia > Caudata > Salamandridae > Lissotriton > Lissotriton helveticus. The sequence continues at coordinate 216,543,939 of NC_136057.1, read as the reverse complement.
TACTATGGGGCAGGGTATGCCCGGACACCCCTCCAGGGTTGGTGGTTCTCTGCCATGGGGACCAGATGGGATATGCCTGGGCAACACCTCCCTAGGCCACCCGGAGCTTCCTTCCTCCAGGCCAACTGCATGTCAAATTGCCCAGGACGGGCTCCATGGCTCTTGGGCAGTCGTCCCCCGGGCGTCCGGTGCTCCATCCAGGCCGACGGCATGGCAGAGTGCCCGGGACAGGCTCCTTGCGTCCCGGGCCTTCGCCCCCCCCGGGCGTCCGGGGCTCCATCCAGGCTGACGGCATGGCAGAGTGCCCGGGACGGGCTCCACGGGCCCCGGGCGTCCGGGGCTCCCTTCCCCGGGCCAGCGGCATGTCAGAGTGCCCAGGACCAGTTCCACGGGTCCCGGGCAGTCCTCCCCCCCGGGCGTCCGGGGCTCCCTTCCCCGGGCCAAAGCATTTCAGAGTGCCCAGGACGGGCTCCACGGGTTCCGGGCGTCCAGATCTCCCTTCCCCGGGCCAACGGCTTGTCAGAGTGCCCAGGACGGGCTCCACGGGCCCCGGGCGTCCGGGGCACCCTTCCCCGGGCCAGCGGCATGTCAGAGTGCCCAGGACGAGTTCCACGGGTCCCGGGCAGTCCTCCCCCCCGGGTGTCCGGGGCTCCCTTCCCCGGGCCAAAGCATTTCAGAGTGCCCAGGACGGGCTCCACGGGTCCCGGACGTCCGGGGCTCCCTTCCCCGGGCCAACGGCATACAGGAGTGCCCAGGACGGGCTCCATGGGTCCCGGACGTCCGGGGCTCCCTTCCCCGGGCCAACGGCATACAGGAGTGCCCAGGACGGGCTCCACAGGTCCCGGTCGTCTGGGGCTCCCTTCCCCGGGCCAACGGCTTGTCAGAGTGCCAAGGACGGGCTCCACGGGTCCCGGTCGTCTGGGGTCCCTCCCCCGGGCCAACAGCAGGTCAGAGTGCCCAGGACGGGCTCCACGGGTCCCGGGCAGCCCACCCCCCCGGGCGTTCGGGGCACCCATCTCCAGGAGGCCAACGGCGTTGCAAAGTACCCGGGAAGGGCTCCACGGGTACCGGGCAGTCCTCCCCCGGGCGTCCGGGGCTCCCTTCTCCAGGCCAACGGCATGGTTCAATGCCCAGGACGGGCTCCATGTGTCCCAGACAGACCTCCCCCGGGCGTCCGGGGCACCCATCTCCAGGCCAACGGCATGGCTCAATGCCCAGGACGGGCTCCATGGGTCCGGGGAGGCGTCCCATGCGCCTCCGGGCTTGGGAGCCCCGGCTGGGTCCAGGGGCCCGGGCGGGCCCCGGGTCGGGTGCTCCGGCCCTGGTCCCTGTCTCCCAGCCTACCGCACTGCCATGGGCCTAGGAATGGGTTCCGTTGTTCCCGGGGAGCCTCCCCTTGCTTGGCTGGGTTCAGGAGCAGTGGCTAGGGCCCCTGAGGGCCCGGGGAGGGCGGCCTCCCCACCCCGGGCTCTGTCCTTGGTCCTGCTGCGTGGCAGGGTGCCCGGGACGGGGTCCGGAGGGACCGGGGAGGCGTCCCATGAGCCTCCGGGCTTGGGAGCCCCGGCTGGGTCCAGGGGCCCGGGCGGGCCCCGGGTCGGGTGCTCCGGCCCTGGGCCCTGTCTCACAGCCTGCCGCACGGCCAAGGGCCCGGGAAGGGGTTCCGTGTGCCCGGGGAGCCTCCCCTTGCTTGGCTGGGTTCAGGAGCAGTGGCTAGGGCCCCTGAGGGCCCGGGGAGGGCGGCCTCCCCACCCCGGGCTCTGTCCTTGGTCCTGCTGCGTGGCAGGGTGCCCGGGACGGGGTCCGGAGGGACCGGGGAGGCGTCCCATGCGCCTCCGGGCTTGGGAGCCCCGGCTGGGTCCAGGGGCCCGGGCGGGCCCCGGGTCGGGTGCTCAGGCCCTGGGCCCTGTCTCCCAGCCTGCCGCACTGCCAAGGGCCCGGAAAGGGGTTCCGATGTGCCCGGGGAGCCTCCCCTTGCTTGTCTGTGTTCAGGAGCTCCATCCGGGGCCCCTGAGGGCCCCGGGGAGGGTGGCCTCCCCACCCCGGGCTCTGTCCTGGGTCCTGCCGCGGGGCAGGGTGCCCGGGACGGGGTCCGGCGGGCCCGGGGAGGCTTCCCCTGTGCCTCCGGGCCTGGGAGCCCCGGCTGGGTCCAGGGGCCCGGTCGGGGCCCCGGGTCGGGCGCTCCGGCCCTGGGCCCGGTCCCCCGGGCTGCCGCTCCACCCAGGGCCCAGGACAGGGGTCCGTCGGTCCCTTGCAGGCCTCCCCTGCTTGTCAAGGTGTAAGTGGGCCCCGGGTCGGAGGGCCCGCCGGCCCCTGGCAGCCTCCATGGCTGTGGCCCGGCTGGGGCCCCGGGCCTCCGGCCCGCCATGCCCCGGGCGCCCGCTCCCTCCTTCGTGGGGGCACGGGGCGACCGGATGGCGTCCCTTTCGTGCCCGGCCATCTGGTCGCCCGGATCCCCTCGGCCATCTGGTCTCCCGGATCCCCTGGGCCATCTGGTCTCCAGGATCCCCTCGGCCATCTGGTCTCCCGGATCACCTCGGCCATCTGGTCGCCCGCAATGCTTTCCAATGGGGGCGACCAGATGGCCGAACTTCCCTGGAAGTCCCGATGAGGTGCCATTTGCCTCCCGGATCCCAGCGAGGGCTCCAGGAGGTCGGGTACTTTCGCGCCTTGGGTCCCCTCTGTCACCTCTAGTGCACGGATTACAAGAAAGGGGGGTAATTTTCCTCCGGATTACTAGGGAGAGGGTCAGTCAGACCTCCGTGTGGTCTGGCGATTCTGAATCAGGGGAAGGCAGGACCCGGGCCCTCCCGCCGGGGCCCCCAGGGGCCTGGGTACGCACCTGCTGCTTAGCCCCCTTTCCTATGGGCCTTTTCCTCCGAGTTTGCTCAGGCAGGTCCCCGCGAGGTCTGGCCATGCTGAGACGGGGCCAGGCAGCACCCGGGCCCGCCCGCCGGGGCCCCCAGGGGCCCGGGAATGCACCTGCCTCTCAGCCCTTTCCCGATGGTCCTTTTTCTCCGAGTTTTTTTCCACAGTCTGACCTCCGATAGGTCCGGCGGTTCCGAATCAGGGGAAGGCAGGACCCGGGCCCGCCCGCCGGGGCCCCCAGGGGCCCGGGTACGCACCTGCCGCTCAGCCCCCTTGCCTATGGGCCTTTTCCTCCGAGTTTTCTCAGGCAGGCCTCCCCGAGGTCTGGCCATGCCGAGACAGGGACAGGCAGCACCCGGGCCCGCCT
>NC_136057.1:216170707-216530707 GCF_964261635.1 Lissotriton helveticus | reverse complement strand
TGCCATTCGCCTCCCGGATCCCAGCGAGGGCTCCAGGAGGTCGGGTACTTTCGCGCCTTGGGTCCCCTCTGTCACCTCGTGTGCACAGATTGCAAGAAAGTCAGGTAATTTCCCTCCGGATTACTAGGGACAGGGTACGCCCGGACACCCCTCCAAGGTTGGTGGTTCTCTCCTAGGGGGACCAGATGGGCTATGCCTGGGTAACACCTCCCTAGGCCACCCGGGGCTTCCTTCCTCCAGGCCAACGGCTTGTCAAATTGCCCAGGACGGGCTCCATGGCTCTTGGGCAGCCGTCCCCCGGGCGTCCGGGGCTCCATCCCTGCCGACGGCATGGAAAAGTGCCCGGGACGGGCTCCATACGTCCCGGGCAGTCCTCCCCCGGGCATCCGGGGCTTCCATCTCCAGGCCAACGGCAGGTCAAAGTGCCCAGGACGGGCTCCACGGGTCCCTGGCAGTCCTCCCCCACCGGGCGTCCGGGGCTCCCTTCCCCAGGCCAACGGCATGCCAGAGTGCCCAGGACGGGCTCCACGAGTCCCGGGCGTCCGGGGCTCCCTTCCCCGGGACACCGGCTTGTCAGAGTGCCCATGACGGGCTCCACGGGTCCCGGGTATCTGGGACTCCCTTCCCTGGGCCAACGGCATGCCGGAGTTCCCAGGACAGGCTCCACGGGTCCCGGGCGTCCGGGGCTCCCTTCCCCGGTCCGACGGCTTGTCAGAGTGCCCAGGACGGGCTCCACGGCTCCCGGGCGTCCGGGGTTCCCTTCCCCGGGTCAGCGGGATGTCAGAGTGCCCAGGACGAGTTCCACGGGTCCCGGGCAGTCCTCCCCCGGGCGTCCGGGGCTCCCTTCCCCGGGCCGTCGGCAGGCCAGAGTGCCCAGGACGGGCTCCATGGGTCCCGGGCAGTCCTCCCCCCGGGCGTCCGGGGCTCCCTTCCCCGGGCAGACGGCAGGTCAGAGTGCCCAGGACGGGCTCCATGGGTCCCGGGCAGTCCTCCCCCCGGGCGTCCGGGGCTCCCTTCCCCGGGCAGACGGCAGGTCAGAGTGACCAGGACGGGCTCCACGGGTCCCGGGCAGTCCTCTCCCGGGCGTACGTGGTTGTCCGACAGATTCGGGCAGATGAGCTTTTACGAACCGGATCGGAATCGGCCCAAATAATAATAATAATAATAATCCACATTTGTAAGGCGCACAATCACCGGTAAGGGTCTCTAGGCGCTAGGGGCCGTTGGGAAGATTAAGCAAGCTATTGCCCAGAGTCACATGGTGCTGGGCTAATCTGCCGCCGGTGCCGGGGATCGAACCGTGATCCCCAGATTCCGGAGTCAGCCGCTCTAGCCGCGGCGCCAGCTATTTCCCAGAGTCACGTGGTGCTGGGCTAATCTGCGGCCGGTGCCGGGGATCGAACCCTGATCTCTGGGATGCTCGAGGGTTACTACGCGCTCTACAAAAACCTTAAATAAAAAAATCTCCAGATTCCGGAGTCAGCCGCCCTAGCCGCGGCGCCAGCTATTTCCCAGAGTCACCTGGTGCTGGGCTAATCTGCCGCCGGTGCCGGGGATCGAACCGTGATCTCCAGATTCCGGAGTCAGCCTCCCTAGCCGCGGCGCCAGCTATTTCCCAGAGTCACGTGGTGCTGGGCTAATCTGCGGCCGGTGCCGGGGATCGAACCCTGATCTCTGGGATGCTCGAGGGTTACTACGCGCTCTACAAAAACCTTAAATAAAAAAATCTCCAGATTCCGGAGTCAGCCGCCCTAGCCGCGGCGCCAGCTATTTCCCAGAGTCACCTGGTGCTGGGCTAATCTGCCGCCGGTGCCGGGGATCGAACCGTGATCCCCAGATGGGGATATCCCAAAAATCTGGCATGGATACGGCCCGCCAGGACTGGTTTGGGCACCCCTGACCTAGAAGTCCAATGCGCTATCCATTGCGCCACAGAGCCAATACACTCTGAAGAGGTGCAGAGATATTCTGAAATGAAATAATGTTGATCAGCTTTATAAAGTTCATTTGATACTATAACCATGGATTTATTTTGAATATTGAATTGGGGAAATTATATTCACCGTCTCAAGTTACATGATACCTTAGGTAAATCTACGTACGACTTAAGTTTAGTCAAATGGCACATGATATATGAGGCAGATGTGCATTTCACAACTCCATGAAAGACGTTTTTGCAATTTTAGTAATGGAATATCTTATTCGTCATGCAGGGGAATACAAAAAGAGCATCCAATTAGAGTAATTTCTCTTTAAAGGAAGCAACCGCCTGAACAGGGACTTGAACCCTGGACCCTCAGATTAAAAGTCTGATGCTCTACCGACTGAGCTATCCAGGCTCTGCTATACTCCATCTTAAAATCAGCTAAACAAATGTGGACGTACACTGACCTACACTCTGTGTATTAATATGGTTACATATATTAGCAATCAAATTTGTAGAGTTTAATAACAAATTGATGTTTTAACCCCTTCCATGCTCATGACGAGCTCAGCTCGTCGTGCAGTACACTTGTCGTGTGCTTATGACGAGCTGAGCTCGTCATGAACAATGGATTTACAGATCATTCAGCACAGGAGGAAAATCTCCTGTAGCATTGAAGGTGTTAAGCATTTGAAATTTCAGCAGCACACGTAATCCATTTTAAATCCTGAAATTTGGACTATCTCATTTTCGGCTGACTTAGAAATCATGTGTCTAAAATGACTTTGTGAAATCAATAAAGTGCCAAATACTATTACTACCTACTAAATTACATTTTCAGCAGTATCTTTGGGAATTTCCTCTTGGGCATAGATTATGCAATGTTTTCAAAGCAAACAGTCTCTGTTTAAGTAGACTTTCTTTCACTGCCATTTTGGTAAATGTTTCTGGTGATGCAGACGCAGGCATTGCTTGTTACTGTTTCAATTAGTTATAAAATAAGAGGAGGGATAAAATTGACCCAGCTGGTGTTTGAACACAAAGCCTTTGAATGCTTTTGCTACATTCGTCTAGGACTCCAAGCCGCTATCCATTGCACTAGAGATCCGACCTGATTCAACACGCTGATCAGAGATTCACAAATAAAAAGATGACCTATCAGCTGTTGACCAACTTTATCAAGTTAATCGGACACTACCTTACATTTTGAACATTGAATTGGGTAAAAGATAATCAACATGTCAAACTACATGATACAGTTTGGGTAAGTCTTCTTAACCCTTGTCAAAGAATGTAGAAGACAGATGGGTATGTAATGACTTGATTAAGACGTTTTTGAAACATCTCTAATAGGACTCCCCATTCATTGGATCCTGAAAAGAGTATGCAATTGATATACCTTTTCTTTAACCAAGCCGCCTGAACAGGGACTTGAACCCTGGGCCCTCAGATTAAAAGTCTGATGCTCTCCCGACTGAGCTATCCAGGCTCGGAGAAGTCGCTCCACCAAATGACCTTATCAAAATTTGGAAGTGTCCCAACTATCACTACGTTTCTTAAGATGGTTGCCGGTATTAAGTACTGAATACGCGGAATATAATAATGAATTGGTACTTCAAGCATTTGAAATCTCTTCAGTAAATTTAACCTTATTGTAAGTCCTGAAATTGCTACTATCTAATTTTTTTTGCTCACTTAGAAGTCATATGTTTTTATTGACATTGTAAAATTAAGGAAGGGCCCAAAATCTTACTTCTGAGTAAATTACATTTTCATAAGTACAGCTGCCAATTTCCTCTTCTGCAAAGATTGCGTAATTTGAATAGTATCTATTTAAAATAGACTTCCTTTCACTGCCCTTTTTGGTGAAGCAGAAGCATGCATGCACTGTTTATTACTCTTTTAAACAGTTATGAAATAAATAGGGATAAAACTGACTCTGGTGGGATTCGAACCCACAACCTTTGAATATCTTTTTTACATTCACCTAGAAGTTCAATGCGCTATCCATTGCGCCACAGAGCCAATACGCTCTGATTAGGTGCAGAGATATTCTGAAATGAAATAATGTTGATCAGCTTTATAAAGTTCATTTGATACTATAACCATGGATTTATTTTGAATATTGAATTGGGGAAATTATATTCACCGTCTCAAGTTACATGATACCTTAGGTAAATCTACGTACGACTTAAGTTTAGTCAAATGGCACATGATATATGAGGCAGATGTGCATTTCACAACTCCATGAAAGACGTTTTTGCAATTTTAGTAATGGAATATCTTATTCGTCATGCAGGGGAACACAAAAAGAGCATCCAATTAGAGTAATTTTTCTTTAAAGGAAGCACCCGCCTGAACAGGGACTTGAACCCTGGACCCTCAGATTAAAAGTCTGATGCTCTACCGACTGAGCTATCCAGGCTCTGCTATACTCTGTCTTAAAATCAGCTAAACAAATGTGGACGTACACTGACCTACACTCTGTGTATTAATATGGTAACATATATTAGCAATCAAATTTGTAGAGTTTAATAACAAATTGATGTTTTAACCCCTTCCATGCTCATGACGAGCTCAGCTCGTCGTGCAGTACACTTGTCGTGTGCTTATGACGAGCTGAGCTCGTCATGAACAATGGATTTACAGATCATTCAGCACAGGAGGAAAATCTCCTGTAGCATTGAAGGTGTTAAGCATTTGAAATTTCAGCAGCACACGTAATCCATTTTAAATCCTGAAATTTGGACTATCTCATTTTCGGCTGACTTAGAAATCATGTGTCTAAAATGACATTGTGAAATCAATAAAGTGCCAAATACTATTACTACCTACTAAATTACATTTTCAGCAGTATCTTTGGGAATTTCCTCTTGGGCATAGATTATGCAATGTTTTCAAAGCAAACAGTCTCTGTTTAAGTAGACTTTCTTTCACTGCCATGTTGGTAAATGTTTCTGGTGATGCAGACGCAGGCATTGCTTGTTACTGTTTCAATTAGTTATAAAATAAGAGGAGGGATAAAATTGACCCAGCTGGTGTTTGAACACAAAGCCTTTGAATGCTTTTGCTACATTCGTCTAGGACTCCAAGCCGCTATCCATTGCACTAGAGATCCGACCTGATTCAACACGCTGATCAGAGATTCACAAATAAAAAGATGACCTATCAGCTGTTGACCAACTTTATCAAGTTAATCGGACACTACCTTACATTTTGAACATTAAATTGGGTAAAAGATAATCAACAAACTACATGATACAGTTTGGGTAAGTCTTCTTAACCCTTGTCAAAGAATGTAGAAGACAGATGGGTATGTAATGTCTTGATTAAGACTTTTTTGAAACATCTCTAATAGGACTCCCCATTCATTGGATCCTGAAAAGAGTATGCAATTGATATACCTTTTCTTTAACCACTTGGCTGCTAAGGCACCTCTGGCCCCTCAATGTAATTTCCATTGAAATCAATGGAAACTCCATGACGAGTTACCCTTGTCATTAGCACTGAAGGGGTTAACCAAGCAGCCTGAACAGGGTCTTGAACCCTGGGCCCTCAGATTAAAAGTCTTATGCTCTCCCGACTGAGCTATCCAGGCTCGGAGAGGGCGCTCCACAAAATGACCTTATCAACATTTGGAAGTGTCCCAACTATCACTACGTTTCTTAAGATGGTTGCCGGTATTAAGTACTGAATACGCGGAATATAATAATGAATTGGTACTTCAAGCATTTGAAATCTCTTCAGTAAATTTAACCTTATTGTAAGTCCTGAAATTCCTACTATCTCATTTTTTTTGCTGACTTAGAATTCATATGTTTTTATTGATATTGTAAAATTAAGGAAGGGCCCAAAATCTTACTTCTGAGTAAATTACATTTTCATAAGTACAGCTGCCAATTTCCTCTTCTGCAAAGATTGCGTAACTTGAATAGTATCTATTTAAAATAGACTTCCTTTCACTGCCCTTTTTGGTGAAGCAGAAGCATGCATGCACTGTTTATTACTCTTTTAAACAGTTATGAAATAAATAGGGATAAAAGTGACTCTGGTGGGATTCGAACCCACAACCTTTAAATATTTTTTTTACATTCACCTAGAAGTCCAATGCGCTATCCATTGCGCCACAGAGCCAATACACTCTGAAGAGGTGCAGAGATATTCTGAAATGAAATAATGTTGATCAGCTTTATAAAGTTCATTTGATACTATAACCATGGATTTATTTTGAATATTGAATTGGGGAAATTATATTCACCGTCTCAAGTTACATGATACCTTAGGTAAATCTACGTACGACTTAAGTTTAGTCAAATGGCACATGATATATGAGGCAGATGTGCATTTCACAACTCCATGAAAGACGTTTTTGCAATTTTAGTAATGGAATATCTTATTCGTCATGCAGGGGAACACAAAAAGAGCATCCAATTAGAGTAATTTCTCTTTAAAGGAAGCAACCGCCTGAACAGGGACTTGAACCCTGGACCCTCAGATTAAAAGTCTGATGCTCTACCGACTGAGCTATCCAGGCTCTGCTATACTCTGTCTTAAAATCAGCTAAACAAATGTGGAAGTACACTGACCTACACTCTGTGTATTAATATGGTTACATATATTAGCAATCAAATTTGTAGAGTTTAATAACAAATTGATGTTTTAACCCCTTCCATGCTCATGACGAGCTCAGCTCGTCGTGCAGTACACTTGTCGTGTGCTTATGACGAGCTGAGCTCGTCATGAACAATGGATTTACAGATCATTCAGCACAGGAGGAAAATCTCCTGTAGCATTGAAGGTGTTAAGCATTTGAAATTTCAGCAGCACACGTAATCCATTTTAAATCCTGAAATTTGGACTATCTCATTTTCGGCTGACTTAGAAATCATGTGTCTAAAATGACATTGTGAAATCAATAAAGTGCCAAATACTATTACTACCTACTAAATTACATTTTCAGCAGTATCTTTGGGAATTTCCTCTTGGGCATAGATTATGCAATGTTTTCAAAGCAAACAGTCTCTGTTTAAGTAGACTTTCTTTCACAGCCATTTTGGTAAATGTTTCTGGTGATGCAGACGCAGGCATTGCTTGTTACTGTTTCAATTAGTTATAAAATAAGAGGAGGGATAAAATTGACCCAGCTGGTGTTTGAACACAAAGCCTTTGAATGCTTTTGCTACATTCGTCTAGGACTCCAAGCCGCTATCCATTGCACTAGAGATCCGACCTGATTCAACACGGTGATCAGAGATTCACAAATAAAAAGATGACCTATCAGCTGTTGACCAACTTTATCAAGTTAATCGGACACTAACCTTACATTTTGAACATTGAATTGGGTAAAAGATAATCAACAAACTACATGATACAGTTTGGGTAAGTCTTCTTAACCCTTGTCAAAGAATGTAGAAGACAGATGGGTATGTAATGACTTGATTAAGACTTTTTTGAAACATCTCTAATAGGACTCCCCATTCATTGGATCCTGAAAAGAGTATGCAATTGATATACCTTTTCTTTAACCAAGCCGCCTGAACAGGGACTTGAACCCTGGGCCCTCAGATTAAAAGTCTGATGCTCTCCCGACTGTGCTATCCAGGCTCGGAGAGGTTGCTCCACAAAATGACCTTATCAACATTTGGAAGTGTCCCAACTATCACTACGTTTCTTAAGATGGTTGCCGGTATTAAGTACTGAATACGCGGAATATAATAATGAATTGGTACTTCAAGCATTTGAAATTTCTTCAGTAAATTTAACCTTATTGTAAGTCCTGAAATTGCTACTATCTAATTTTTTTTTGCTGACTTAGAATTCATATGTTTTTATTGACATTGTAAAATTAAGGAAGGGCCCAAAATCTTACTTCTGAGTAAATTACATTTTCATAAGTACAGCTGCCAATTTCCTCTTCTGCAAAGATTGCGTAACTTGAATAGTATCTATTTAAAATAGACTTCCTTTCACTGCCCTTTTTGGTGAAGCAGAAGCATGCATGCACTGTTTATTACTCTTTTAAACAGTTATGAAATAAATAGGGATAAAACTGACTCTGGTGGGATTCGAACCCACAACCTTTGAATATCTTTTTTACATTCACCTAGAAGTCCAATGCGCTATCCTTTGCGCCACAGAGCCAATACGCTCTGATTAGGTGCAGAGATATTCTGAAATGAAATAATGTTGATCAGCTTTATAAAGTTCATTTGATACTATAACCATGGATTTATTTTGAATATTGAATTGGGGAAATTATATTCACCGTCTCAAGTTACATGATACCTTAGGTAAATCTACGTACGACTTAAGTTTAGTCAAATGGCACATGATATATGAGGCAGATGTGCATTTCACAACTCCATGAAAGACGTTTTTGCAATTTTAGTAATGGAATATCTTATTCGTCATGCAGGGGAACACAAAAAGAGCATCCAATTAGAGTAATTTTTCTTTAAAGGAAGCATCCTCCTGAACAGGGACTTGAACCCTGGACCCTCAGATTAAAAGTCTGATGCTCTACCGACTGAGCTATCCAGGCTCTGCTATACTCTGTCTTAAAATCAGCTAAACAAATGTGGACGTACACTGACCTACACTCTGTGTATTAATATGGTAACATATATTAGCAATCAAATTTGTAGAGTTTAATAACAAATTGATGTTTTAACCCCTTCCATGCTCATGACGAGCTCAGCTCGTCGTGCAGTACACTTGTCGTGTGCTTATGACGAGCTGAGCTCGTCATGAACAATGGATTTACAGATCATTCAGCACAGGAGGAAAATCTCCTGTAGCATTGAAGGTGTTAAGCATTTGAAATTTCAGCAGCACACGTAATCCATTTTAAATCCTGAAATTTGGACTATCTCATTTTCGGCTGACTTAGAAATCATGTGTCTAAAATGACATTGTGAAATCAATAAAGTGCCAAATACTATTACTACCTACTAAATTACATTTTCAGCAGTATCTTTGGGAATTTCCTCTTGGGCATAGATTATGCAATGTTTTCAAAGCAAACAGTCTCTGTTTAAGTAGACTTTCTTTCACTGCCATGTTGGTAAATGTTTCTGGTGATGCAGACGCAGGCATTGCTTGTTACTGTTTCAATTAGTTATAAAATAAGAGGAGGGATAAAATTGACCCAGCTGGTGTTTGAACACAAAGCCTTTGAATGCTTTTGCTACATTCGTCTAGGACTCCAAGCCGCTATCCATTGCACTAGAGATCCGACCTGATTCAACACGGTGATCAGAGATTCACAAATAAAAAGATGACCTATCAGCTGTTGACCAACTTTATCAAGTTAATCGGACACTACCTTACATTTTGAACATTAAATTGGGTAAAAGATAATCAACAAACTACATGATACAGTTTGGGTAAGTCTTCTTAACCCTTGTCAAAGAATGTAGAAGACAGATGGGTATGTAATGTCTTGATTAAGACTTTTTTGAAACATCTCTAATAGGACTCCCCATTCATTGGATCCTGAAAAGAGTATGCAATTGATATACCTTTTCTTTAACCACTTGGCTGCTAAGGCACCTCTGGCCCCTCAATGTAATTTCCATTGAAATCAATGGAAACTCCATGACGAGTTACCCTTGTCATTAGCACTGAAGGGGTTAACCAAGCAGCCTGAACAGGGTCTTGAACCCTGGGCCCTCAGATTAAAAGTCTGATGCTCTCCCGACTGAGCTATCCAGGCTCGGAGAGGGCGCTCCACAAAATGACCTTATCAACATTTGGAAGTGTCCCAACTATCACTACGTTTCTTAAGATGGTTGCCGGTATTAAGTACTGAATACGCGGAATATAATAATGAATTGGTACTTCAAGCATTTGAAATCTCTTCAGTAAATTTAACCTTATTGTAAGTCCTGAAATTCCTACTATCTCATTTTTTTTGCTGACTTAGAATTCATATGTTTTATTGATATTGTAAAATTAAGGAAGGGCCCAAAATCTTACTTCTGAGTAAATTACATTTTCATAAGTACAGCTGCCAATTTCCTCTTCTGCAAAGATTGCGTAACCTGAATAGTATCTATTTAAAATAGACTTCCTTTCACTGCCCTTTTTGGTGAAGCAGAAGCATGCATGCACTGTTTATTACTCTTTTAAACAGTTATGAAATAAATAGGGATAAAACTGACTGTGGTGGGATTCGAACCCACAACCTTTGAATATCTTTTTTACATTCACCTAGAAGTCCAATGCGCTATCCTTTGCGCCACAGAGCCAATACGCTCTGATTAGGTGCAGAGATATTCTGAAATGAAATAATGTTGATCAGCTTTATAAAGTTCATTTGATACTATAACCATGGATTTATTTTGAATATTGAATTGGGGAAATTATATTCACCGTCTCAAGTTACATGATACCTTAGGTAAATCTACGTACGACTTAAGTTTAGTCAAATGGCACATGATATATGAGGCAGATGTGCATTTCACAACTCCATGAAAGACGTTTTTGCAATTTTAGTAATGGAATATCTTATTCGTCATGCAGGGGAACACAAAAAGAGCATCCAATTAGAGTAATTTTTCTTTAAAGGAAGCACCCGCCTGAACAGGGACTTGAACCCTGGACCCTCAGATTAAAAGTCTGATGCTCTACCGACTGAGCTATCCAGGCTCTGCTATACTCTGTCTTAAAATCAGCTAAACAAATGTGGACGTACACTGACCTACACTCTGTGTATTAATATGGTAACATATATTAGCAATCAAATTTGTAGAGTTTAATAACAAATTGATGTTTTAACCCCTTCCATGCTCATGACGAGCTCAGCTCGTCGTGCAGTACACTTGTCGTGTGCTTATGACGAGCTGAGCTCGTCATGAACAATGGATTTACAGATCATTCAGCACAGGAGGAAAATCTCCTGTAGCATTGAAGGTGTTAAGCATTTGAAATTTCAGCAGCACACGTAATCCATTTTAAATCCTGAAATTTGGACTATCTCATTTTCGGCTGACTTAGAAATCATGTGTCTAAAATGACATTGTGAAATCAATAAAGTGCCAAATACTATTACTACCTACTAAATTACATTTTCAGCAGTATCTTTGGGAATTTCCTCTTGGGCATAGATTATGCAATGTTTTCAAAGCAAACAGTCTCTGTTTAAGTAGACTTTCTTTCACTGCCATTTTGGTAAATGTTTCTGGTGATGCAGACGCAGGCATTGCTTGTTACTGTTTCAATTAGTTATAAAATAAGAGGAGGGATAAAATTGACCCAGCTGGTGTTTGAACACAAAGCCTTTGAATGCTTTTGCTACATTCGTCTAGGACTCCAAGCCGCTATCCATTGCACTAGAGATCCGACCTGATTCAACACGGTGATCAGAGATTCACAAATAAAAAGATGACCTATCAGCTGTTGACCAACTTTATCAAGTTATTCGGACACTACCTTACATTTTGAACATTGAATTGGGTAAAAGATAATCAACAAACTACATGATACAGTTTGGGTAAGTCTTCTTAACCCTTGTCAAAGAATGTAGAAGACAGATGGGTATGTAATGACTTGATTAAGACTTTTTTGAAACATCTCTAATAGGACTCCCCATTCATTGGATCCTGAAAAGAGTATGCAATTGATATACCTTTTCTTTAACCAAGCCGCCTGAACAGGGACTTGAACCCTGGGCCCTCAGATTAAAAGTCTGATGCTCTCCCGACTGTGCTATCCAGGCTCGGAGAGGTTGCTCCACAAAATGACCTTATCAACATTTGGAAGTGTCCCAACTATCACTACGTTTCTTAAGATGGTTGCCGGTATTAAGTACTGAATACGCGGAATATAATAATGAATTGGTACTTCAAGCATTTGAAATTTCTTCAGTAAATTTAACCTTATTGTAAGTCCTGAAATTGCTACTATCTAATTTTTTTTTGCTGACTTAGAATTCATATGTTTTTATTGACATTGTAAAATTAAGGAAGGGCCCAAAATCTTACTTCTGAGTAAATTACATTTTCATAAGTACAGCTGCCAATTTCCTCTTCTGCAAAGATTGCGTAACTTGAATAGTATCTATTTAAAATAGACTTCCTTTCACTGCCCTTTTTGGTGAAGCAGAAGCATGCATGCACTGTTTATTACTCTTTTAAACAGTTATGAAATAAATAGGGATAAAACTGACTGTGGTGGGATTCGAACCCACAACCTTTGAATATCTTTTTTACATTCACCTAGAAGTCCAATGCGCTATCCTTTGCGCCACAGAGCCAATATGCTCTGATTAGGTGCAGAGATATTCTGAAATGAAATAATGTTGATCAGCTTTATAAAGTTCATTTGATACTATAACCATGGATTTATTTTGAATATTGAATTGGGGAAATTATATTCACCGTCTCAAGTTACATGATACCTTAGGTAAATCTACGTACGACTTAAGTTTAGTCAAATGGCACATGATATATGAGGCAGATGTGCATTTCACAACTCCATGAAAGACGTTTTTGCAATTTTAGTAATGGAATATCTTATTCGTCATGCAGGGGAACACAAAAAGAGCATCCAATTAGAGTAATTTTTCTTTAAAGGAAGCACCCGCCTGAACAGGGACTTGAACCCTGGACCCTCAGATTAAAAGTCTGATGCTCTACCGACTGAGCTATCCAGGCTCTGCTATACTCTGTCTTAAAATCAGCTAAACAAATGTGGACGTACACTGACCTACACTCTGTGTATTAATATGGTAACATATATTAGCAATCAAATTTGTAGAGTTTAATAACAAATTGATGTTTTAACCCCTTCCATGCTCATGACGAGCTCAGCTCGTCGTGCAGTACACTTGTCGTGTGCTTATGACGAGCTGAGCTCGTCATGAACAATGGATTTACAGATCATTCAGCACAGGAGGAAAATCTCCTGTAGCATTGAAGGTGTTAAGCATTTGAAATTTCAGCAGCACACGTAATCCATTTTAAATCCTGAAATTTGGACTATCTCATTTTCGGCTGACTTAGAAATCATGTGTCTAAAATGACATTGTGAAATCAATAAAGTGCCAAATACTATTACTACCTACTAAATTACATTTTCAGCAGTATCTTTGGGAATTTCCTCTTGGGCATAGATTATGCAATGTTTTCAAAGCAAACAGTCTCTGTTTAAGTAGACTTTCTTTCACTGCCATGTTGGTAAATGTTTCTGGTGATGCAGACGCAGGCATTGCTTGTTACTGTTTCAATTAGTTATAAAATAAGAGGAGGGATAAAATTGACCCAGCTGGTGTTTGAGCACAAAGCCTTTGAATGCTTTTGCTACATTCGTCTAGGACTCCAAGCCGCTATCCATTGCACTAGAGATCCTACCTGATTCAACACGGTGATCAGAGATTCACAAATAAAAAGATGACCTATCAGCTGTTGACCAACTTTATCAAGTTAATCGGACACTACCTTACATTTTGAACATTAAATTGGGTAAAAGATAATCAACAAACTACATGATACAGTTTGGGTAAGTCTTCTTAACCCTTGTCAAAGAATGTAGAAGACAGATGGGTATGTAATGTCTTGATTAAGACTTTTTTGAAACATCTCTAATAGGACTCCCCATTCATTGGATCCTGAAAAGAGTATGCGATTGATATACCTTTTCTTTAACCAAGCAGCCTGAACAGGGTCTTGAACCCTGGGCCCTCAGATTAAAAGTCTGATGCTCTCCCGACTGAGCTATCCAGGCTCGGAGAGGGCGCTCCACAAAATGACCTTATCAACATTTGGAAGTGTCCCAACTATCACTACGTTTCTTAAGATGGTTGCCGGTATAAAGTACTGAATACGCGGAATATAATAATGAATTGGTACTTCAAGCATTTGAAATTTCTTCAGTAAATTTAACCTTATTGTAAGTCCTGAAATTGCTACTATCTAATTTTTTTTTGCTGACTTAGAATTCATATGTTTTTATTGACATTGTAAAATTAAGGAAGGGCCCAAAATCTTACTTCTGAGTAAATTACATTTTCATAAGTACAGCTGCCAATTTCCTCTTCTGCAAAGATTGCGTAACTTGAATAGTATCTATTTAAAATAGACTTCCTTTCACTGCCCTTTTTGGTGAAGCAGAAGCATGCATGCACTGTTTATTACTCTTTTAAACAGTTATGAAATAAATAGGGATAAAACTGACTCTGGTGGGATTCGAACCCACAACCTTTGAATATCTTTTTTACATTCACCTAGAAGTCCAATGCGCTATCCTTTGCGCCACAGAGCCAATACGCTCTGATTAGGTGCAGAGATATTCTGAAATGAAATAATGTTGATCAGCTTTATAAAGTTCATTTGATACTATAACCATGGATTTATTTTGAATATTGAATTGGGGAAATTATATTCACCGTCTCAAGTTACATGATACCTTAGGTAAATCTACGTACGACTTAAGTTTAGTCAAATGGCACATGATATATGAGGCAGATGTGCATTTCACAACTCCATGAAAGACGTTTTTGCAATTTTAGTAATGGAATATCTTATTCGTCATGCAGGGGAACACAAAAAGAGCATCCAATTAGAGTAATTTTTCTTTAAAGGAAGCACCCGCCTGAACAGGGACTTGAACCCTGGACCCTCAGATTAAAAGTCTGATGCTCTACCGACTGAGCTATCCAGGCTCTGCTATACTCTGTCTTAAAATCAGCTAAACAAATGTGGACGTACACTGACCTACACTCTGTGTATTAATATGGTAACATATATTAGCAATCAAATTTGTAGAGTTTAATAACAAATTGATGTTTTAACCCCTTCCATGCTCATGACGAGCTCAGCTCGTCGTGCAGTACACTTGTCGTGTGCTTATGACGAGCTGAGCTCGTCATGAACAATGGATTTACAGATCATTCAGCACAGGAGGAAAATCTCCTGTAGCATTGAAGGTGTTAAGCATTTGAAATTTCAGCAGCACACGTAATCCATTTTAAATCCTGAAATTTGGACTATCTCATTTTCGGCTGACTTAGAAATCATGTGTCTAAAATGACATTGTGAAATCAATAAAGTGCCAAATACTATTACTACCTACTAAATTACATTTTCAGCAGTATCTTTGGGAATTTCCTCTTGGGCATAGATTATGCAATGTTTTCAAAGCAAACAGTCTCTGTTTAAGTAGACTTTCTTTCACTGCCATGTTGGTAAATGTTTCTGGTGATGCAGACGCAGGCATTGCTTGTTACTGTTTCAATTAGTTATAAAATAAGAGGAGGGATAAAATTGACCCAGCTGGTGTTTGAACACAAAGCCTTTGAATGCTTTTGCTACATTCGTCTAGGACTCCAAGCCGCTATCCATTGCACTAGAGATCCGACCTGATTCAACACGCTGATCAGAGATTCACAAATAAAAAGATGACCTATCAGCTGTTGACCAACTTTATCAAGTTAATCGGACACTACCTTACATTTTGAACATTGAATTGGGTAAAAGATAATCAACATGTCAAACTACATGATACAGTTTGGGTAAGTCTTCTTAACCCTTGTCAAAGAATGTAGAAGACAGATGGGTATGTAATGACTTGATTAAGACGTTTTTGAAACATCTCTAATAGGACTCCCCATTCATTGGATCCTGAAAAGAGTATGCAATTGATATACCTTTTCTTTAACCAAGCCGCCTGAACAGGGACTTGAACCCTGGGCCCTCAGATTAAAAGTCTGATGCTCTCCCGACTGAGCTATCCAGGCTCGGAGAGGTCGCTCCACCAAATGACCTTATCAAAATTTGGAAGTGTCCCAACTATCACTACGTTTCTTAAGATGGTTGCCGGTATTAAGTACTGAATACGCGGAATATAATAATGAATTGGTACTTCAAGCATTTGAAATCTCTTCAGTAAATTTAACCTTATTGTAAGTCCTGAAATTGCTACTATCTCATTTTTTTTGCTCACTTAGAAGTCATATGTTTTTATTGACATTGTAAAATTAAGGAAGGGCCCAAAATCTTACTTCTGAGTAAATTACATTTTCATAAGTACAGCTGCCAATTTCCTCTTCTGCAAAGATTGCGTAATTTGAATAGTATCTATTTAAAATAGACTTCCTTTCACTGCCCTTTTTGGTGAAGCAGAAGCATGCATGCACTGTTTATTACTCTTTTAAACAGTTATGAAATAAATAGGGATAAAACTGACTCTGGTGGGATTCGAACCCACAACCTTTGAATATCTTTTTTACATTCACCTAGAAGTCCAATGCGCTATCCATTGCGCCACAGAGCCAATACACTCTGATGAGGTGCAGAGATATTCTGAAATGAAATAATGTTGATCAGCTTTATAAAGTTCATTTGATACTATAACCATGGATTTATTTTGAATATTGAATTGGGGAAATTATATTCACCGTCTCAAGTTACATGATACCTTAGGTAAATCTACGTACGACTTAAGTTTAGTCAAATGGCACATGATATATGAGGCAGATGTGCATTTCACAACTCCATGAAAGACGTGTTTGCAATTTTAGTAATGGAATATCTTATTCGTCATGCAGGGGAACACAAAAAGAGCATCCAATTAGAGTAATTTTTCTTTAAAGGAAGCACCCGCCTGAACAGGGACTTGAACCCTGGACCCTCAGATTAAAAGTCTGATGCTCTACCGACTGAGCTATCCAGGCTCTGCTATACTCTGTCTTAAAATCAGCTAAACAAATGTGGACGTACACTGACCTACACTCTGTGTATTAATATGGTTACATATATTAGCAATCAAATTTGTAGAGTTTAATAACAAATTGATGTTTTAACCCCTTCCATGCTCATGACGAGCTCAGCTCGTCGTGCAGTACACTTGTCGTGTGCTTATGACGAGCTGAGCTCGTCATGAACAATGGATTTACAGATCATTCAGCACAGGAGGAAAATCTCCTGTAGCATTGAAGGTGTTAAGTATTTGAAATTTCAGCAGCACACGTAATCCATTTTAAATCCTGAAATTTGGACTATCTCATTTTCGGCTGACTTAGAAATCATGTGTCTAAAATGACATTGTGAAATCAATAAAGTGCCAAATACTATTACTACCTACTAAATTACATTTTCAGCAGTATCTTTGGGAATTTCCTCTTGGGCATAGATTATGCAATGTTTTCAAAGCAAACAGTCTCTGTTTAAGTAGACTTTCTTTCACTGCCATGTTGGTAAATGTTTCTGGTGATGCAGACGCAGGCATTGCTTGTTACTGTTTCAATTAGTTATAAAATAAGAGGAGGGATAAAATTGACCCAGCTGGTGTTTGAACACAAAGCCTTTGAATGCTTTTGCTACATTCGTCTAGGACTCCAAGCCGCTATCCATTGCACTAGAGATCCGACCTGATTCAACACGCTGATCAGAGATGCACAAATAAATAGATGACCTATCAGCTGTTGACCAACTTTATCAAGTTAATCGGACACTACCTTACATTTTGAACATTGAATTGGGTAAAAGATAATCAACATGTCAAACTACATGATACAGTTTGGGTAAGTCTTCTTAACCCTTGTCAAAGAATGTAGAAGACAGATGGGTATGTAATGACTTGATTAAGACGTTTTTGAAACATCTCTAATAGGACTCCCCATTCATTGGATCCTGAAAAGAGTATGCAATTGATATACCTTTTCTTTAACCAAGCAGCCTGAACAGGGTCTTGAACCCTGGGCCCTCAGATTAAAAGTCTGATGCTCTCCCGACTGAGCTATCCAGGCTCGGAGAGGGCGCTCCACAAAATGACCTTATCAACATTTGGAAGTGTCCCAACTATCACTACGTTTCTTAAGATGGTTGCCGGTATTAAGTACTCAATACGCGGAATATAATAATGAATTGGTACTTCAAGCATTTGAAATCTCTTCAGTAAATTTAACCTTATTGTAAGTCCTGAAATTGCTACTATCTCATTTTTTTTGCTGACTTAGAATTCATATGTTTTTATTGACATTGTAAAATTAAGGAAGGGCCCAAAATCTTACTTCTGAGTAAATTACATTTTCATAAGTACAGCTGCCAATTTCCTCTTCTGCAAAGATTGCGTAACTTGAATAGTATCTATTTAAAATAGACTTCCTTTCACTGCCCTTTTTGGTGAAGCAGAAGCATGCATGCACTGTTTATTACTCTTTTAAACAGTTATGAAATAAATAGGGATAAAAGTGACTCTGGTGGGATTCGAACCCACAACCTTTGAATATCTTTTTTACATTCACCTAGAAGTCCAATGCGCTATCCATTGCGCCACAGAGCCAATACACTCTGATGAGGTGCAGAGATATTCTGAAATGAAATAATGTTGATCAGCTTTATAAAGTTCATTTGATACTATAACCATGGATTTATTTTGAATATTGAATTGGGGAAATTATATTCACCGTCTCAAGTTACATGATACCTTAGGTAAATCTACGTACGACTTAAGTTTAGTCAAATGGCACATGATATATGAGGCAGATGTGCATTTCACAACTCCATGAAAGACGTTTTTGCAATTTTAGTAATGGAATATCGTATTCGGCATGCAGGGGATCACAAAAAGAGCATCCAATTAGAGTAATTTTTCTTTAAGGGAAGCAACCACCTGAACAGGGACTTGAACCCTGGACCCTCAGATTAAAAGTCTGATGCTCTACCGACTGAGCTATCCAGGCTCTGCTATACTCTGTCTTAAAATCAGCTAAACAAATGTGGACGTACACTGACCTACACTCTGTGTATTAATATGGTTACATATATTAGCAATCAAATTTGTAGAGTTTAATAACAAATTGATGTTTTAACCCCTTCCATGCTCATGACGAGCTCAGCTCGTCGTGCAGTACACTTGTCGTGTGCTTATGACGAGCTGAGCTCGTCATGAACAATGGATTTACAGATCATTCAGCACAGGAGGAAAAACTCCTGTAGCATTGAAGGTGTTAAGCATTTGAAATTTCAGCAGCACACGTAATCCATTTTAAATCCTGAAATTTGTACTATCTCATTTTCGGCTGACTTAGAAATCATGTGTCTAAAATGACACTGTGAAATCAATAAAGTGCCAAATACTATTACTACCTACTAAATTACATTTTCAGCAGTATCTTTGGGAATTTCCTCTTGGGCATAGATTATGCAATGTTTTCAAAGCAAACAGTCTCTGTTTAAGTAGACTTTCTTTCACTGCCATTTTGGTAAATGTTTCTGGTGATGCAGACGCAGGCATTGCTTGTTACTGTTTCAATTAGTTATAAAATAAGAGGAGGGATAAAATTGACCCAGCTGGTGTTTGAACACAAAGCCTTTGAATGCTTTTGCTACATTCGTCTAGGACTCCAAGCCGCTATCCATTGCACTAGAGATCCGACCTGATTCAACAGGGTGATCAGAGATTCACAAATAAAAAGATGACCTATCAGCTGTTGACCAACTTTATCAAGTTAATCGGACACTACCTTACATTTTGAACATTGAATTGGGTAAAAGATAATCAACAAACTACATGATACAGTTTGGGTAAGTCTTCTTAACCCTTGTCAAAGAATGTAGAAGACAGATGGGTATGTAATGACTTGATTAAGACTTTTTTGAAACATCTCTAATAGGACTCCCCATTCATTGGATCCTGAAAAGAGTATGCAATTGATATACCTTTTCTTTAACCAAGCCGCCTGAACAGGGACTTGAACCCTGGGCCCTCAGATTAAAAGTCTGATGCTCTCCCGACTGAGCTATCCAGGCTCGGAGAGGTCGCTCCACAAAATGACCTTATCAACATTTGGAAGTGTCCCAACTATCACTACGTTTCTTAAGATGGTTGCCGGTATTAAGTACTGAATACGCGGAATATAATAATGAATTGGTACTTCAAGCATTTGAAATCTCTTCAGTAAATTTAACCTTATTGTAAGTCCTGAAATTGCTACTATCTCATTTTTTTTGCTGACTTAGAATTCATATGTTTTTATTGACATTGTAAAATTAAGGAAGGGCCCAAAATCTTACTTCTGAGTAAATTACATTTTCATAAGTACAGGTGCCAATTTCCTCTTCTGCAAAGATTGCGTAACTTGAATAGTATCTATTTAAAATAGACTTCCTTTCACTGCCCTTTTTGGTGAAGCAGAAGCATGCATGCACTGTTTATTACTTTTTTAAACAGTTATGAAATAAATAGGGATAAAACTGACTCTGGTGGGATTCGAACCCACAACCTTTGAATATCTTTTTTACATTCACCTAGAAGTCCAATGAGCTAGCCATTGCGCCACAGAGCCAATACGCTCTGATTAGGTGCAGAGATATTCTGAAATGAAATAATGTTGATTAGGGGTGGGCGTAGTGTGCGTAGTCGCGCTACGCGAAGCTACGCGAAGACGTTCTCGCACTACGCGAGCTTCGCGTAGCTTCGCGAGCATGCGTAGTAGCCAGCTGGTCCCGTTCGCGAGCCGTTTTCTTGCTCGGGAGCGCGTAGTGCGTGGTCGGGGCGCTGTCTGCGTGTTCGGGGAATTGTAGCGTGCGACCTTACCCTTGTGGTTGGGCTATGGGCGCGGCCATCTTGTTTTTTCAATTGTCCCGCCCGCCCGCGCCCCCTATTTCCTCTTCCGGGTCGCGAATAACGCGTTCGCGCGGTGCACGTCTTGTTCGGGAACACAACAACTTGTTTGCACTGACAAAGTGCGTGTTCGCGTGAAATCTCGCGCGAACTTACCCACGTGGTCGCGATGGGCGCGGCCATCTTGGTTTTCACACTCTATGCTATGGTTCTGGGCCTAGTTCTCTATCCACCTTATATCTCTTCAATCCTTACCTCTTTTCACAGTTTTTCTTTCTTTTTTTACTTATCATCTATCTCTCTCTGTCCCTAAGTTTATATTTTTCATTTTATTTCTACTTTTCCACCTTTTTTTAGCTTTTTTACTGTTTTATTTTATTCCTTTATTTAAGCTCCTACTGCTCCCCCCTAACTTTCTTTTCAACCTCCACCTCCACCCCAGAACCATGGCAAAGGGGAGCAGCAGAACCGGCTCGAAGGGCAAGGCGCCTGCGCCCAAGAGCCGGCTGCCTTGCGGCAGAATGCGCCCATCAGGGGTGAAGGCCCGGAATCTTTTCGGGGAGGCGGAGGTGGCCGCCCTTGTTTTTTTCATGCAGCGCCACCTCCCCTTGACCTTGGCAGCAGGCGGCAGGCCAGGGACTGGTTACCTGCCAGAGGAGCGTCACCGGCGGTGGGCGAAGGTGCGCCGGGCAGTCTACCGTCGCTCAGGAATCCGGCGCACCCACCAGCAGCTGGCCCACCGGTGGGCAGACATCCTAGACAGGGAGCAGGACCTGTTGGACCTGATAGGTGTTGAAGTCGTGGGGCTTGGTGAGTATCTAGTAATATTAATAATTTAATATATATTATAGTAGTACAAGTATTGTGTAGAATTCTTTGATGAATAAGGAATGTTTGCGGGTAAAAATAAAATTGAAATGCCAACGTACTGACCAATTGGCCCATCTGCATTATTGAATAGGTGGTGTAGGTCAGGTGGTACTGACTTCGTTAGTATTCTGCAATCAGAATGTTTATGGCACATTTGATTAGTGTTCTATAAGTAGACGGTCTGTGGATCTTGCAAGCCAGTAGTCATCACTTCGAAGTCAATTTTATTGGAATTGTTGTTTCCTAAAATCTTTGAGAGGATGTTTGAATGAGGTCTTTGTTTCACAGCACTTAATGTTTTTCTTTCTTTATTATTTCTTACATGGTCAGCACCACCGAAGGGCAAGAAGAAGACGGGGTCCGAGTTGGCGGGACAACCACAGGAGGCGCGCTCCTCTACCGCGGATCCTGCTGCTGGCCCCAGTAAGTCCTACAGTGCTTATATTATTAACAATTATATTTCCCTAACTTTTTAACGCACCTTATTTTTTCCAACCTATGAATGCTCCTTCGTAATTCAATGTTAGCAAAACCTTCTTTGGTCTTACATTTGTTTTCCAAATTTTGCGTAACTATCCAATGCCATCCCTGACTTTCAGTTCCTTCAAACTGCCTCTGCCCCTAGAGTCTCTGTGCTACTACTATTAGACTGTATGTAGCTAAGCTTGCCCTGTTGGCCACTCTTTAGTTAAGGACCGGTATTCTTTTGAATGATAGAATAGCTGTAGCCATTGGGTCCACTCCTGTCTTTTGCGTTGTCCTCTGTAATCTCCAGTCTCTCAATTCCCACCAACAAAAATGCACAACCAGATGTTTACCTACTAATTTTTGTTCAGCTAGTATACTTCTACTACTGTTGTGGTTATTATTATTCTCTCTCTGCACATACACAACTATGTACAAGAAGAAAATAGGATGTTGTTGATGTTGGTGATAGGGAGGTTGGACCTTACACCCTGGTCACAGAAGAACTCTGTCAGAAGAACCCATTATCCAATGACCATCTAGTCTACCTACCTAAGTGTCTCGGTCATAGCCAATTGTCCCACTCCCGCCCCCCACACGAAGATAGTTAGATATACCCAATGTTAATACACAACCCACGCCACAACAGAAGAAGAAGAGTAGAAGACCCTTTCGCTCACTCACTCGTTTCAGTCCCCAGCACCCCAGACACTGAAAATATACCACAGAGTCTACGTGCAAGTTCAAAAACTTTATTTTTTGTAATAATTAACAAGCTTTGTAATGTTGAAACCTGGAAGTATTTCAATGAGAAACATCCTGCTCCACCATGCAAAATGAGGAAGATAAAATTCTGTACATTTTGTACATCTAGTCAGTGCACGATAGAGTAATGTGTGAATTGTGGGAGACATCTTTCGAAAGCTCTGCAAATCCCTTGGTTCGTAGAAGGCGATCTTCTCTTCTCATCTGCCTATGAGAAAAATGTTGCACGTTAGACAGTGAATACAACTATGCCAGTTTTTAGCAGTAATCATCACATGGCAACAAGTGCAACATTATGGACTAACAATACTGGTTTGTCAATTGTATGCCAGACTCATCATGTGCCCTCAATGGTGTCTTTCTTACCGTGCAACAAGCTGCAAGGTAACATCGGCAAAGCAGTAGACACGGATCAAAAAATGGTTATATGGCTCAGGCTAACTTTCCAAAGACTATAGTAGGAGTAGATTAGATGACCCTAGGGACCATCTAATAAATTAAAACTAAACTCTGTCTAATGTGAGTGCTGTAAATTGGACGCAATTTGGACAAGTTACACTGCCACAACGATTGTTGTTGTACGTAACTGTTTTTTCAATCTTCCTTCCTGGTGAAAAAAGTACAACTAGTAAAATAGGGGGCGGTGTGCAGGCATCTAAAAAGCTGTACTTGTTTTTACAGGTACACAATCAATACTAACGACCAGTGCTGACGGGGCCAGCGGCGAAGAGATTGGCATCCAGGAGGGGACAGAGGACGCGGCGCCTGCAGGAGCATCAGTGGGGGAGGAAAGTTCAGCGGTGGGCGGTGGTAAGTTATATTGATAACTTATTTGCATTACTAGATGGGTGGGGGACATTTTTTTCCTCACTGTGCTATGAGACTTATTAGGAAATTATGAATTTGAAGTTGTACTGGACAAAATAGTTACAATGGTTGAAGAACACACCCTTTGTAGCATTACCAGTTTGCGTTGAGTAAACAAGGCCTCTTCCATCAGACTCCAACTCAGCTGTGTAACTTTTGGAGAAGACTAAAAGTCAGATCACATGACCTGAGGGATGTGTTGAACAAAAAAAAGAAGTTAACTAGGGTGGAAGGAGGTGGAAGGATAGACATTGACTTTTAATGGGTGGATGCCCCCTAAATGTATTTGTACATTCATCATAGGTGAAGACTGTCACTGGAACCAGAGTCTTACTTTGAACATCTAAAAGGATACAAAAAATACTTTTGTTCTTCTTATGTGTACTCAAGGCCACCCAGTACTAGGGCAAGTAGAATGCCGGAAAAAACTTCAACAAATGCTACAGGCAGGGGAAGCAGGAGGACAGATTAGATAGATACTAAAAGTAGACACCAATTGTATGTACTGCGCTCGGTAGTGCTACTATGCCGAAATGTACTGTTGAATTAATTATGAAGAGTTTCAGTTACAATTCTGTTTCTTTTTTTATAGATACTCATACTCCTTCCTCAAAACCATCGCGGAAGGAGTTGGCAGCCAGGGCCCGGCAACGGAAACTGCAGGCCATTGTGGAGGAGTACCGCAAGCTGGTGGCTGAGGCTGAGGAGGAGGAGGAGGAGGAGGCGGCTGCCTCTTCCAATGCGTCTGGCCCCAGCAAGGCTCCACCTGCAGGAGTACGGCGCCGCGGCCAGGCAGCCGCTCACCGCCGCCATTCAACATCTGCCACCCCCTCACAGCATGGATGCCAATGTAGGTGCCGTGCATTTCGTCAACAACTTCTCCTCCGGGTGGCCAAGCTGGAGGCCCAATTAGAGGAGCGTGGAAAGAAAGATTTTAGTGGACAAACACCCGCCAATTGGAATGGACCCTCTTGATTTGCCCTTTTTTGAATACTTTTGTTGGTGGGTGGGAATTGGGTGTTGGGGTTATTTTTGCGGGACATTCTTTGGACTTGGACTATGGTTGGGGTTAGGGTGGGGATAGGAGAATATTTTTATACATGAATAAATGTTATTTATTTTCAACTTCTACAGATATGCTATGATGTTGTTTTGTGGTGGGGTTACTGTTGTACGTCACAAGGTTTACTCTAGATGCAGGGCAGCGGCCAGTGTTTGATTGAAATAGTTTATTAACTGACCACATGTGTAACATGCAAACAGATAGATGCTGTGCCCCTCACTGAAAGCTATATTTGTGCTATTAGTACTACGAGCCTCTCCTCCAGTATACCTCCCAGGAAACTTCTCTTCTTACCTGTGGTTGATGTTGATTACGTTTGGCACCGCAAGGGCTAGTTGTCAGGGAAGAGGAGCTCGTCCTCAAACCCTGGTGGTTCTTCTGACAGAAGTAGGTCCTGTAACCCAATACTTATTTCTTCCGACTCGCTCTCCTCTTCCAGCTGTGATTCACGGACTTTGTAGTCTGGTGGTATCAAGTGCTGGTTCATTTTTATCATCGTTAACCGCTCCACGCTTTTGGGCGACAGACTGGTCCTTCTCACAGTCACAATGGCACCAGCAGCACTGAACACACGCTCTGAAGAGACACTTGCAACAGGGCAAGCTAGATACTTTATCGCCAGCCTGCTAAGCAGTGGCCATTGGCTTCTTGTCCTATACCAATACACCAATGGGCTTTGCTCCATGCACACCTCTGTTGTGTCATCCAGATAGGCCTGGACCATCCGCTCAATGTTCATTGGTGCTCTGGTGTGCTCGTCCTCTTTTTGCTTTGCGGCAGCAACGGACTTCCCCATCCCTTTCCGTAGAAACCAAGCAGCTATTTTTTTGCTTGTGTCTGATGAATCAGATCCTGTTGGTGTTATTGTTTGTGTTGGTGACTGCTGGGAAGCAAACGCACTGCTCGCATGCTGTAAAGAGGACCTTGACTCTGTAGGATGCTCAGTAGTACTTGCACTGTCCTGGGCTAGCACTGGCAGGCCTCCAATTGAGAGCCGTTCGTTTTCGAAATCATTGGCTTCCTTGGCTATTATAGTTTTGTACTTGGAAACATCCTCTTTAGAAAAAGGAATTAATGCATTACTATTCACAAATAATTTGTACCGTGGATCCAAAATAGTGGCAGTAATGTAATGTTCATGTGACAAAATCTTATTTTGAATCCTTGTATTCTGAGATAAGCGCCATGCTAAGGACTTCGCAAAATTAAATGCTTCACGTTTTCCTTCCATACCTTCGTACGTTTCATACACCTCCTTCAGCTCTTGCTCAAGCATGTACAACAGTGGGATTGCTTGGCTCATAGTACAGTCCTCCCTGCTGACTGCACGTGTGAAGACCTCAAAAGGAAGTAGCATCTCAGTCAGGCATTTAATGAGATCCCATTGCCACATCTCAACGGTCATGTCTTTAACAGCATTATCCCCTGATCTTGTCATGACATATGCATTGAGTGGTATGTACTGCTCAAACAGCCGTTCGAGCATGTAATACGTAGAGTTCCAACGTGTTGGTACCTCCTGAATGAGTGCTTTGACTGGCATGTTACACTCACGTTGAATGACCCGTAGCTGCTTCCGGGCTTTAAAAGAATGATTGAAATGCGTGCAGATTCTTCTGCAAATGGTCAGTAAGTTGCTGACTTTGCTTTCACTTTTCAGAAAGTCTTGAACCACAATGTTGATGCAGTGTGCCAAACACGGGACCCTGAAATAGCCGCCATCTTCCATGGCCTTAACTACATTACTGCCATTGTCGGTGGCAACAAAACCAATTCTGAGGCCTCTTGGTCGCAGCCATTCAAAGACCTTGCTGTTGAACTCATCCAAAATGTTTGCAGCAGTATGCGAGTTCTCCATAGCAAACATGGCTACAGTTGCATGTTTGCGAGTATCATTAAAAATCTCATTAATGTCAATGCCTGTAGATATCTTGTCTCTAACACCTGAAAAAGAGA
Organism: Lissotriton helveticus; assembly: GCF_964261635.1. Classification (NCBI taxonomy): domain Eukaryota; kingdom Metazoa; phylum Chordata; class Amphibia; order Caudata; family Salamandridae; genus Lissotriton; species Lissotriton helveticus. The sequence goes on along the minus strand of NC_136057.1, from coordinate 216,504,233 downwards.
TCCAGTGTGCTGTGATGCACATGTAATCTGTGCCTTGACTACTGCTCCACATGTCTGTTGTCAGGTGGATACTATGCACTGCACTCTGCTGCAAGGTTTTTCCAAGCAATTCCAGCACGTCGTGGTGTAGTGCTGGAACAGCAACTCTGGCGAAATAGTAGCGGCTGGGAACATTCCATTTTGGGCAGAGGGTTGACACAAATTCCAGGAAACCCATCCCTTCAACAAAAGAAAATGGGAGAAGGTCCAGTGCTAACATTTTAGCAAGCTTAGCATTGTATAAACGTGCGATTGGGTGGTTGCGCTCGTACTTTCCCTCCTGCTTAATCATGCTAAGAATGGTACGCTGCTGCTTGGTATTTCTTTCAGATATGCCCAATGTAGTACTTTGTGTCGCAGACTTCGCACCCGTACTCCTTGGTGTCTCCGGGGTAATCGTACTCTGGTGCCACAGAGATGTTGCTGATCCGGAGGATCTGGATTCTACCACTGCAGTGCTGGGGAGTGGACCTTCTACTGCTTTCCCACCAACATTAATGTTTCCTGTATTCATGATACGTAGGTGGTCATCCCACTTGATTTGGTGGTGTTTTTTCAAATGGGTCATTTGGCCTCCGGTACCATAGTTTGTGCCAAGCTTACCACGACGAACAGAGGTATGACAAATGGAACATATAGCAATGTTGTCCTCATTTGCGCTAACTGTAAAGAAGTCCCACACTGGGGAGCTTAACTTTTGTCTCCTGCTAGAGGTGCCACTTCCAATGCCGGATGAACTGGAGGTTGTGTGCTGAACTGCACTATGTGGCTGCGCAGTAGTACCACTACCTCCTTCCGCTGAGGTGGAACTTGTGCTGGTTGTAGGACGCTGCCGGCTGTGTGCAATTGTAAAAATGGAAGCTGGAGGTAGTTTTGGTGTGGCCTGGGTTGGTGGTATGCGTGCTACTACATCCCTAGTCGCAGCCATTCTTGATAGGGTAAAAATGTTGGTCTCCATGTCCTCAGGGCCAGGAGTAATGCTTGTGATGACTGGGTCTGACTCATCATCACCATCAGAGTCATTATCATTATCCGGCTGCTGAACATTGCACTCCATAAGTGGTAGGCTTCCTGGAACATTCATTTTCTCTCGCCTGGTCTTCTTGGGATGTCCCTCCCTCTCATGCTCCGATCGTTCTGGCTCCCAATCGAGATCAAGATCATCAGAAGGGATGCTTGGCGAAGAACTCAATGTACTACTAACCCTCCTTTTCCTTGGTGGGGATTTGGAACCCAATAGATCTCCTGCAGGATGTGCTACCTCTTCTTGCTTTGCATCAGGCTCAATTTCCTGAACTGCCCCGACTTCAGGAGGAACTACTATTGCCAGTGGTGGTTCTTGAAAAACTATTGCAGGCGGTGGTTGTGGTAGTTGTTTTGATACATACAGTTGTTGTTGTTGAACATCTACTATTGCAGGCGCTAGTTGTTGTTCACCGCTTTTCTGCTGTGTTCCCTCTTGCGTGGAATGTGTACTACTTTGCGATAAGTCCAGGTGATGCTCAGTATCACTGCTTTCCAAGATTAGGCTGGCTACCTCTCCCCCACTCATCTGCTTGGCCGTACTTTTTTTTCTCCCAAAAAAGGTTTTGGGGTCAACACCAGACTTAAGTGTCAGTTCCTTCTTCTCAGCAACTATTTTGGAGGACCTGGTATCTGCTTTCTTTGGGGCCATCTTCTTCAGATGTCAGCAGCAGCACTCAGTTGCACAAGTTGCTGAAAATGATGTCTGGTCAGGTTAGTCACTCACACCACACGTGACGTAGTACAAAAGGACGCCCGTCTGGCAGTAGAACAGCCGATGAAGGATGACAGACACCTGCTCCAGTATTTTGTGCACCTACAAGCAAAGAAGGCAGAACAACATCAGTCAAATGTGGATTTATTTTAGCTTTAATTACTACTAGAAGTATTTCTACATTCAGTAAGAGTAAGAATAGAAAAGAATTAAAATGCAAATGTAGTGGAAGTGGAACTTGTTTATCCATAATTTGTGCATCATGGATGCAGCATCAGTGACCTGCAGCAGATAGCAATGGGGATGTGAACAGTAGTAAGCCAACAGGAACAATGGCAAGACACAGGCCAATTTCTATAATACAAAACGGCACACTACTACTACTACTACCACAACAGGTCCACATGGGCACTCATCCCAGGTACATGGGTAAAGGGCAAAGGCCCAAAAAAATAAACTCAACCAGGCCGATATCCCTCCTTATATGGCCTAAATGATGTTAAATTCAACAGACAAAATGGCAACCGCTACATCAAGCATCCCAGCTGACTATGTCTGGGACTCTAGGCCTACTGGCAGAAAAAAATAACACAACTGTGGAGGCCTGCGGCAAACAGGATGGAAGGTCACACAAAATGGCCGCCCCCACATGGCCGGGCCAGTGCCACCCCCAAAAACAGGAAAAGAAAGAGAAGACAGACAAATAGACAATACATTCCTATGGCAAAAGGACAATGCTTGGCTTGACAACAAGGCCGCCACTAAGCCGCCCCCATGGTCAGGCCACCCTCAAACAACAAGGTGCATAGAGGACAGAAACAGTGAGTGGTCCATGCTCCAAAAAGTACGAGCAAACTACGAGCAAATGACAACATGAGGAGTTTCTATTAGCAAAATGAACAGCATCTACATTTTCGGGAGCTTTTTAGGCAACTCGAGAGATATTGCTCGCGAGAATGCAAATTCGGCGTGTTCGGCAAAACGAACTGAACAAAACGTCGTGATCGCGCCCCCGAGCACGCACATTGAGCGCGCGAAGATGACAAAAACTGTAAGGTCGCGTTGCAGCAAAGATTAAGAAGCACAGATAACTGTAGTTAAAAAAAAAATTTATACAGTACACCAATTCTCAAACTTACTTGTGAAAGAAAAGTTCAAATCCAAATTCCACAATAAATCCAATTAAATGCTATGATGCAGCAGACACAAAGAGTAATCCTTCCAGCTCCAAATCCAGAAGAAAGTGAACACCACATGGACAAAGCACTGGGAGGAGCCTGGTGAACAGGAACAGGAAGTTGGAGATTTAGGGTCACTTCCTTTAGTATAAACAGTAGAAACAAAAAGAAGACTCCTAGCACAAAAAAAATAAACCAAATCACAATCTGAGGGGTAAATGGACATTTTAGAGAAATTTTTAACATGCTCGAGAGATATTCTGTGCCAGATTGCAGTTTCTGCGTGTTCGGAAACGCGATCTTACCAACATAGCGCTGTAAGAAGATCGCGCGTCCTAATGACGTGGTCGCGCGTCCAAATGACGTCATCGCGTTCTCACAGTCCGGTTGGATTGTGCGGCCGGATTCCAAACATCGTCACGAACGCAAACGGGAGAGAAAAGCGAGAAAGCGAACGCAGAACCACGGTAAGTCTTTACCGCGCACGCGAGAATGCTACTGAGCGCGCGAGGAAGAAAAACTACTACGCGACGGCGAAGTAGACGAAGTAGACGACAGCTTCGCGCTCCCGACGAAGCGCGAAGTTGCCAAAACTTCGAAAACTCCGCGAACGGAGCGTAGTTGTCCGCCCACCCCTAATGTTGATCAGCTTTATAAAGTTCATTTGATACTATAACCATGGATTTATTTTGAATATTGAATTGGGGAAATTATATTCACCGTCTCAAGTTACATGATACCTTAGGTAAGTCTACGTACGACTTAAGTTTAGTCAAATGGCACATGATATATGAGGCAGATGTGCATTTCACAACTCCATGAAAGACGTTTTTGCAATTTTAGTAATGGAATATCTTATTCGTCATGCAGGGGAACACAAAAAGAGCATCCAATTAGAGTAATTTTTCTTTAAAGGAAGCAACCGCCTGAAAAGGGACTTGAACCCTGGACCCTCAGATTAAAAGTCTGATGCTCCACCGACTGAGCTATCCAGGCTCTGCTATACTCTGTCTTAAAATCAGCTAAACAAATGTGGACGTACACTGACCTACACTCTATGTATTAATATGGTTACATATATTAGCAATCAAATTTGTAGAGTTTAATAACAAATTGATGTTTTAACCCCTTCCATGCTCATGACGAGCTCAGCTCGTCGTGCAGTACACTTGTTGTGTGCTTATGACGAGCTGAGCTCGTCATGAACAATGGATTTACAGATCATTCAGCACAGGAGGAAAATCTCCTGTAGCATTGAAGGTGTTAAGCATTTGAAATTTCAGCAGCACACGTAATCCATTTTAAATCCTGAAATTTGTACTATCTCATTTTCGGCTGACTTAGAAATCATGTGTCTAAAATGACATTGTGAAATCAATAAAGTGCCAAATACTATTACTACCTACTAAATTACATTTTCAGCAGTATCTTTGGGAATTTCCTCTTGGGCATAGATTATGCAATGTTTTCAAAGCAAACAGTCTCTGTTTAAGTAGACTTTCTTTCACTGCCATGTTGGTAAATGTTTCTGGTGATGCAGACGCAGGCATTGCTTGTTACTGTTTCAATTAGTTATAAAATAAGAGGAGGGATAAAATTGACCCAGCTGGTGTTTGAACACAAAGCCTTTGAATGCTTTTGCTACATTCGTCTAGGACTCCAAGCCGCTATCCATTGCACTAGAGATCCGACCTGATTCAACACGCTGATCAGAGATTCACAAATAAAAAGATGACCTATCAGCTGTTGACCAACTTTATCAAGTTAATCGGACACTACCTTACATTTTGAACATTGAATTGGGTAAAAGATAATCAACATGTCAAACTACATGATACAGTTTGGGTAAGTCTTCTTAACCCTTGTCAAAGAATGTAGAAGACAGATGGGTATGTAATGACTTGATTAAGACGTTTTTGAAACATCTCTAATAGGACTCCCCATTCATTGGATCCTGAAAAGTGTATGCAATTGATATACCTTTTCTTTAACCAAGCCGCCTGAACAGGGACTTGAACCCTGGGCCCTCAGATTAAAAGTCTGATGCTCTCCCGACTGAGCTATCCAGGCTCGGAGAGGGCGCTCCACAAAATGACCTTATCAACATTTGGAAGTGTCCCAACTATCACTCCGTTTCTTAAGATGGTTGCCGGTATTAGGTACTCAATACGCGGAATATAATAATGAATTGGTACTTCAAGCATTTGAAATCTCTTCAGTAAATTTAACCTTATTGTAAGTCCTGAAATTGCTACTATCTCATTTTTTTTGCTGACTTAGAATTCATATGTTTTTATTGACATTGTAAAATTAAGGAAGGGCCCAAAATCTTACTTCTGAGCAAATTACATTTTCATAAGTACAGCTGCCAATTTCCTCTTCTGCAAAGATTGCGTAACTTGAATAGTATCTATTTAAAATAGACTTCCTTTCACTGCCCTTTTTGGTGAAGCAGAAGCATGCATGCACTGTTTATTACTCTTTTAAACAGTTATGAAATAAATAGGGATCAAAGTGACTCTGGTGGGATTCGAACCCACAACCTTTGAATATCTTTTTTACATTCACCTAGAAGTCCAATGCGCTATTCATTGCGCCACAGAGCCAATACACTCTGATGAGGTGCAGAGATATTCTGAAATGAAATAATGTTGATCAGCTTTATAAAGTTCATTTGATACTATAACCATGGATTTATTTTGAATATTGAATTGGGGAAATTATATTCACCGTCTCAAGTTACATGATACCTTAGGTAAATCTACGTACGACTTAAGTTTAGTCAAATGGCACATGATATATGAGGCAGATGTGCATTTCACAACTCCATGAAATACGTTTTTGCAATTTTAGTAATGGAATATCGTATTCGTCATGCAGGGGAACACAAAAAGAGCATCCAATTAGAGTAATTTTTCTTTAAGGGAAGCAACCGCCTGAACAGGGACTTGAACCCTGGACCCTCAGATTAAAAGTCTGATGCTCTACCGACTGAGCTATCCAGGCTCTGCTATACTCTATCTTAAAATCAGCTAAACAAATGTGGACGTACACTGACCTACACTCTGTGTATTAATATGGTTACATATATTAGCAATCAAATTTGTAGAGTTTAATAACAAATTGATGTTTTAACCCCTTCCATGCTCATGACGAGCTCAGCTCGTCGTGCAGTACACTTGTCGTGTGCTTATGACGAGCTGAGCTCGTCATGAACAATGGATTTACAGATCATTCAGCACAGGAGGAAAATCTCCTGTAGCATTGAAGGTGTTAAGCATTTGAAATTTCAGCAGCACACGTAATCCATTTTAAATCCTGAAATTTGTACTATGTCATTTTCGGCTGACTTAGAAATCATGTGTCTAAAATGACATTGTGAAATCAATAAAGTGCCAAATACTATTACTACCTACTAAATTACATTTTCAGCAGTATCTTTGGGAATTTCCTCTTGGGCATAGATTATGCAATGTTTTCAAAGCAAACAGTCTCTGTTTAAGTAGACTTTCTTTCACTGCCATGTTGGTAAATGTTTCTGGTGATGCAGACGCAGGCATTGCTTGTTACTGTTTCAATTAGTTATAAAATAGGAGGAGGGATAAAATTGACCCAGCTGGTGTTTGAACACAAAGCCTTTGAATGCTTTTGCTACATTCGTCTAGGACTCCAAGCCGCTATCCATTGCACTAGAGATCTGACCTGATTCAACACGGTGATCAGAGATTCACAAATAAAAAGATGACCTATCAGCTGTTGACCAACTTTATCAAGTTAATCGGACACTACCTTACATTTTGAACATTGAATTGGGTAAAAGATAATCAACAAACTACATGATACAGTTTGGGTAAGTCTTCTTAACCCTTGTCAAAGAATGTAGAAGACAGATGGATATGTAATGACTTGATTAAGACTTTTTTGAAACATCTCTAATAGGACTCCCCATTCATTGGATCCTGAAAAGAGTACGCAATTGATATACCTTTTCTTTAACCAAGCCGCCTGAACAGGGACTTGAACCCTGGGCCCTCAGATTAAAAGTCTGATGCTCTCCCGACTGAGCTATCCAGGCTCGGAGAGGTCTCTCCACAAAATGACCTTATCAACATTTGGAAGTGTCCCAACTATCACTACGTTTCTTAAGATGGTTGCCGGTATTAAGTACTGAATACGCGGAATATAATAATGAATTGGTACTTCAAGCATTTGAAATCTCTTCAGTAAATTTAACCTTATTGTAAGTCCTGAAATTGCTACTATCTCATTTTTTTTGCTGACTTAGAATTCATATGTTTTTATTGACATTGTAAAATTAAGGAAGGGCCCAAAATCTTACTTCTGAGTAAATTACATTTTCATAAGTACAGGTGCCAATTTCCTCTTCTGCAAAGATTGCGTAACTTGAATAGTATCTATTTAAAATAGACTTCCTTTCACTGCCCTTTTTGGTGAAGCAGAAGCATGCATGCACTGTTTATTACTCTTTTAAACAGTTATGAAATATATAGGGATAAAACTGACTCTGGTGGGATTCGAACCCACAACCTTTGAATATCTTTTTTACATTCACCTAGAAGTCCAATGCGCTAGCCATTGCGCCACAGAGCCAATACGCTCTGATTAGGTGCAGAGATATTCTGAAATGAAATAATGTTGATCAGCTTTATAAAGTTCATTTGATACTATAACCATGGATTTATTTTGAATATTGAATTGGGGAAATTATATTCACCGTCTCAAGTTACATGATACCTTAGGTAAGTCTACGTACGACTTAAGTTTAGTCAAATGGCACATGATATATGAGGCAGATGTGCATTTCACAACTCCATGAAAGACGTTTTTGCAATTTTAGTAATGGAATATCTTATTCGTCATGCACGGGAACACAAAAAGAGCATCCAATTAGAGTAATTTTTCTTTAAAGGAAGCAACCGCCTGAACAGGGACTTGAACCCTGGACCCTCAGATTAAAAGTCTGATGCTCCACCGACTGAGCTATCCAGGCTCTGCTATACTCTGTCTTAAAATCAGCTAAACAAATGTGGACGTACACTGACCTACACTCTATGTATTAATATGGTTACATATATTAGCAATCAAATTTGTAGAGTTTAATAACAAATTGATGTTTTAACACCTTCCATGCTCATGACGAGCTCAGCTCGTCGTGCAGTACACTTGTCGTGTGCTTATGACGAGCTGAGCTCGTCATGAACAATGGATTTACAGATCATTCAGCACAGGAGGAAAATCTCCTGTAGCATTGAAGGTGTTAAGCATTTGAAATTTCAGCAGCACACGTAATCCATTTTAAATCCTGAAATTTGTACTATCTCATTTTCGGCTGACTTAGAAATCATGTGTCTAAAATGACATTGTGAAATCAATAAAGTGCCAAATACTATTACTACCTACTAAATTACATACATTTTCAGCAGTATCTTTGGGAATTTCCTCTTGGGCATAGATTATGCAATGTTTTCAAAGCAAACAGTCTCTGTTTAAGTAGACTTTCTTTCACTGCCATTTTGGTAAATGTTTCTGGTGATGCAGACGCAGGCATTGCTTGTTACTGTTTCAATTAGTTATAAAATAGGAGGAGGGATAAAATTGACCCAGCTGGTGTTTGAACACAAAGCCTTTGAATGCTTTTGCTACATTCGTCTAGGACTCCAAGCCGCTATCCATTGCACTAGAGATCCGACCTGATTCAACACGGTGATCAGAGATTCACAAATAAAAAGATGACCTATCAGCTGTTGACCAACTTTATCAAGTTAATCGGACACTACCTTACATTTTGAACATTGAATTGGGTAAAAGATAATCAACAAACTACATGATACAGTTTGGGTAAGTCTTCTTAACCCTTTCAAAGAATGTAGAAGACAGATGGGTATGTAATGACTTGATTAAGACTTTTTTGAAACATCTCTAATAGGACTCCCCATTCATTGGATCCTGAAAAGAGTATGCAATTGATATACCTTTTCTTTAACCAAGCCGCCTGAATAGGGACTTGAACCCTGGGCCCTCAGATTAAAAGTCTGATGCTCTCCCGACTGAGCTATCCAGGCTCGGAGAGGGCGCTCCACAAAATGACCTTATCAACATTTGGAAGTGTCCGAACTATCACTACGTTTCTTAAGATGGTTGCCGGTATTAAGTACTGAATACGCGGAATATAATAATGAATTGGTACTTCAAGCATTTGAAATCTCTTCAGTAAATTTAACCTTATTGTAAGTCCTGAAATTGCTACTATCTCATTTTTTTTGCTGACTTAGAATTCATATGTTTTTATTGACATTGTAAAATTAAGGAAGGGCCCAAAATCTTACTTCTGAGTAAATTACATTTTCATAAGTACAGCTGCCAATTTCCTCTTCTGCAAAGATTGCGTAACTTGAATAGTATCTATTTAAAATAGACTTCCTTTCACTGCCCTTTTTGGTGAAGCAGAAGCATGCATGCACTGTTTATTACTCTTTTAAACAGTTATGAAATAAATAGGGATAAAAGTGACTCTGGTGGGATTCGAACCCACAACCTTTGAATATCTTTTTTACATTCACCTAGAAGTCCAATGCGCTATCCATTGCGCCACAGAGCCAATACACTCTGATGAGGTGCAGAGATATTCTGAAATGAAATAATGTTGATCAGCTTTATAAAGTTCATTTGATACTATAACCATGGATTTATTTTGAATATTGAATTGGGGAAATTATATTCACCGTCTCAAGTTACATGATGCCTTAGGTAAATCTACGTACGACTTAAGTTTAGTCAAATGGCACATGATATATGAGGCAGATGTGCATTTCACAACTCCATGAAAGACGTTTTTGCAATTTTAGTAATGGAATATCGTATTTGTCATGCAGGGGAACACAAAAAGAGCATCCAATTAGAGTAATTTTTCTTTAAAGGAAGCAACCGCCTGAACAGGGACTTGAACCCTGTACTCTCAGATTAAAAGTCTGATGCTCTACCGACTGAGCTATCCAGGCTCTGCTATACTCTGTCTTAAAATCAGCTAAACAAATGTGGACGTACACTGACCTACACTCTGTGTATTAATATGGTTACATATATTAGCAATCAAATTTGTAGAGTTTAATAACAAATTGATGTTTTAACCCCTTCCATGCTCATGACGAGCTCAGCTCGTCGTGCAGTACACTTGTCGTGTGCTTATGACGAGCTGAGCTCGTCATGAACAATGGATTTACAGATCATTCAGCACAGGAGGAAAATCTCCTGTAGCATTGAAGGTGTTAAGCATTTGAAATTTCAGCAGCACACGTAATCCATTTTAAATCCTGAAATTTGTACTATCTCATTTTAGGCTGACTTCGAAATCATGTGTCTAAAATGACATTGTGAAATCAATAAAGTGCCAAATACTATTACTACCTACTAAATTACATTTTCAGCAGTATCTTTGGGAATTTCCTCTTGGGCATAGATTATGCAATGTTTTCAAAGCAAACAGTCTCTGTTTAAGTAGACTTTCTTTCACTGCCATTTTGGTAAATGTTTCTGGTGATGCAGACGCAGGCATTGCTTGTTACTGTTTCAATTAGTTATAAAATAAGAGGAGGGATAAAATTGACCCAGCTGGTGTTTGAACACAAAGCCTTTGAATGCTTTTGCTACATTCGTCTAGGACTCCAAGCCGCTATCCATTGCACTAGAGATCCGACCTGATTCAACAGGGTGATCAGAGATTCACAAATAAAAAGATGACCTATCAGCTGTTGACCAACTTTATCAAGTTAATCGGACACTACCTTACATTTTGAACATTGAATTGGGTAAAAGATAATCAACAAACTACATGATACAGTTTGGGTAAGTCTTCTTAACCCTTGTCAAAGAATGTAGAAGACAGATGGGTATGTAATGACTTGATTAAGACTTTTTTGAAACATCTCCCCATTCATTGGATCCTGAAAAGAGTATGCAATTGATATACCTTTTCTTTAACCAAGCCGCCTGAACAGGGACTTGAACCCTGGGCCCTCAGATTAAAAGTCTGATGCTCTCCCGACTGAGCTATCCAGGCTTGGAGAGGGCGCTCCACAAAATGACCTTATCAACATTTGGAAGTGTCCCAACTATCACTACGTTTCTTAAGATGGTTGCCGGTATTAAGTACTGAATACGCGGAATATAATAATGAATTGGTACTTCAAGCATTTGAAATCTCTTCAGTAAATTTAACCTTATTGTAAGTCCTGAAATTGCTACTATCTCATTTTTTTTGCTGACTTAGAATTCATATGTTTTTATTGACATTGTAAAATTAAGGAAGGGCCCAAAATCTTACTTCTGAGTAAATTACATTTTCATAAGTACAGCTGCCAATTTCCTCTTCTGCAAAGATTGCGTAACTTGAATAGTATCTATTTAAAATAGACTTCCTTTCACTGCCCTTTTTGGTGAAGCAGAAGCATGCATGCACTGTTTATTACTCTTTTAAACAGTTATGAAATAAATAGGGATAAAACTGACTCTGGTGGGATTCGAACCCACAACCTTTGAATATCTTTTTTACATTCACCTAGAAGTCCAATGCGCTATCCATTGCGCCACAGAGCCAATACACTCTGATGAGGTGCAGAGATATTCTGAAATGAAATAATGTTGATCAGCTTTATAAAGTTCATTTGATACTATAACCATGGATTTATTTTGAATATTGAATTGGGGAAATTATATTCACCGTCTCAAGTTACATGATACCTTAGGTAAATCTACGTACGACTTAAGTTTAGTCAAATGGCACATGATATATGAGGCAGATGTGCATTTCACAACTCCATGAAAGACGTTTTTGCAATTTTAGTAATGGAATATCGTATTCGTCATGCAGGGGAACACAAAAAGAGCATCCAATTAGAGTAATTTTTCTTTAAAGGAAGCAACCGCCTGAACAGGGACTTGAACCCTGTACCCTCAGATTAAAAGTCTGATGCTCTACCGACTGAGCTATCCAGGCTCTGCTATACTCTGTCTTAAAATCAGCTAAACAAATGTGGACGTACACTGACCTACACTCTGTGTATTAATATGGTTACATATATTAGCAATCAAATTTGTAGAGTTTAATAACAAATTGATGTTTTAACCCCTTCCATGCTCATGACGAGCTCAGCTCGTCGTGCAGTACACTTGTCGTGTGCTTATGACGAGCTGAGCTCGTCATGAACAATGGATTTACAGATCATTCAGCACAGGAGGAAAATCTCCTGTAGCATTGAAGGTGTTAAGCATTTGAAATTTCAGCAGCACACGTAATCCATTTTAAATCCTGAAATTTGTACTATCTCATTTTCGGCTGACTTCGAAATCATGTGTCTAAAATGACATTGTGAAATCAATAAAGTGCCAAATACTATTACTACCTACTAAATTACATTTTCAGCAGTATCTTTGGGAATTTCCTCTTGGGCATAGATTATGCAATGTTTTCAAAGCAAACAGTCTCTGTTTAAGTAGACTTTCTTTCACTGCCATTTTGGTAAATGTTTCTGGTGATGCAGACGCAGGCATTGCTTGTTACTGTTTCAATTAGTTATAAAATAAGAGGAGGGATAAAATTGACCCAGCTGGTGTTTGAACACAAAGCCTTTGAATGCTTTTGCTACATTCGTCTAGGACTCCAAGCCGCTATCCATTGCACTAGAGATCCGACCTGATTCAACAGGGTGATCAGAGATTCACAAATAAAAAGATGACCTATCAGCTGTTGACCAACTTTATCAAGTTAATCGGACACTACCTTACATTTTGAACATTGAATTGGGTAAAAGATAATCAACAAACTACATGATACAGTTTGGGTAAGTCTTCTTAACCCTTGTCAAAGAATGTAGAAGACAGATGGGTATGTAATGACTTGATTAAGACTTTTTTGAAACATCTCTAATAGGACTCCCCATTCATTGGATCCTGAAAAGAGTATGCAATTGATATACCTTTTCTTTAACCAAGCCGCCTGAACAGGGACTTGAACCCTGGGCCCTCAGATTAAAAGTCTGATGCTCTCCCGACTGAGCTATCCAGGCTTGGAGAGGGCGCTCCACAAAATGACCTTATCAACATTTGGAAGTGTCCCAACTATCACTACGTTTCTTAAGATGGTTGCCGGTATTAAGTACTGAATACGCGGAATATAATAATGAATTGGTACTTCAAGCATTTGAAATCTCTTCAGTAAATTTAACCTTATTGTAAGTCCTGAAATTGCTACTATCTCATTTTTTTTGCTGACTTAGAATTCATATGTTTTTATTGACATTGTAAAATTAAGGAAGGGCCCAAAATCTTACTTCTGAGTAAATTACATTTTCATAAGTACAGCTGCCAATTTCCTCTTCTGCAAAGATTGCGTAACTTGAATAGTATCTATTTAAAATAGACTTCCTTTCACTGCCCTTTTTGGTGAAGCAGAAGCATGCATGCACTGTTTATTACTCTTTTAAACAGTTATGAAATAAATAGGGATAAAACTGACTCTGGTGGGATTCGAACCCACAACCTTTGAATATCTTTTTTACATTCACCTAGAAGTCCAATGCGCTATCCATTGCGCCACAGAGCCAATACACTCTGATGAGGTGCAGAGATATTCTGAAATGAAATAATGTTGATCAGCTTTATAAAGTTCATTTGATACTATAACCATGGATTTATTTTGAATATTGAATTGGGGAAATTATATTCACCGTCTCAAGTTACATGATGCCTTAGGTAAATCTACGTACGACTTAAGTTTAGTCAAATGGCACATGATATATGAGGCAGATGTGCATTTCAAAACTCCATGAAAGACGTTTTTGCAATTTTAGTAATGGAATATCTTATTCGTCATGCAGGGGAACACAAAAAGAGCATCCAATTAGAGTAATTTTTCTTTAAAGGAAGCAACCGCCTGAACAGGGACTTGAACCCTGGACCCTCAGATTAAAAGGCTGATGCTCTACCGACTGAGCTATCCAGGCTCTGCTATACTCTGTCTTAAAATCAGCTAAACAAATGTGGACGTACACTGACCTACACTCTGTGTATTAATATGGTTACATATATTAGCAATCAAATTTGTAGAGTTTAATAACAAATTGATGTTTTAACCCCTTCCATGCTCATGACGAGCTCAGCTCGTCGTGCAGTACACTTGTCGTGTGCTTATGACGAGCTGAGCTCGTCATGAACAATGGATTTACAGATCATTCAGCACAGGAGGAAAATCTCCTGTAGCATTGAAGGTGTTAAGCATTTGAAATTTCAGCAGCACACGTAATCCATTTTAAATCCTGAAATTTGTACTATCTCATTTCGGCTGACTTCGAAATCATGTGTCTAAAATGACATTGTGAAATCAATAAAGTGCCAAATACTATTACTACCTACTAAATTACATTTTCAGCAGTATCTTTGGGAATTTCCTCTTGGGCATAGATTATGCAATGTTTTCAAAGCAAACAGTCTCTGTTTAAGTAGACTTTCTTTCACTGCCATTTTGGTAAATGTTTCTGGTGATGCAGACGCAGGCATTGCTTGTTACTGTTTCAATTAGTTATAAAATAAGAGGAGGGATAAAATTGACCCAGCTGGTGTTTGAACACAAAGCCTTTCACTGCCCTTTTTGGTGAAGCAGAAGCATGCATGCACTGTTTATTACTCTTTTAAACAGTTATGAAATAAATAGGGATAAAACTGACTCTGGTGGGATTCGAACCCACAACCTTTGAATATCTTTTTTACATTCACCTAGAAGTCCAATGCGCTATCCATTGCGCCACAGAGCCAATACACTCTGATGAGGTGCAGAGATATTCTGAAATGAAATAATGTTGATCAGCTTTATAAAGTTCATTTGATACTATAACCATGGATTTATTTTGAATATTGAATTGGGGAAATTATATTGACCGTCTCAAGTTACATGATGCCTTAGGTAAATCTACGTACGACTTAAGTTTAGTCAAATGGCACATGATATATGAGGCAGATGTGCATTTCAAAACTCCATGAAAGACGTTTTTGCAATTTTAGTAATGGAATATCTTATTCGTCATGCAGGGGAACACAAAAAGAGCATCCAATTAGAGTAATTTTTCTTTAAAGTAAGCAACCGCCTGAACAGGGACTTGAACCCTGGACCCTCAGATTAAAAGTCTGATGCTCTACCGACTGAGCTATCCAGGCTCTGCTATACTCTGTCTTAAAATCAGCTAAACAAATGTGGACGTACACTGACCTACACTCTGTGTATTAATATGGTTACATATATTAGCAATCAAATTTGTAGAGTTTAATAACAAATTGATGTTTTAACCCCTTCCATGCTCATGACGAGCTCAGCTCGTCGTGCAGTACACTTGTCGTGTGCTTATGACGAGCTGAGCTCGTCATGAACAATGGATTTACAGATCATTCAGCACAGGAGGAAAATCTCCTGTAGCATTGAAGGTGTTAAGCATTTGAAATTTCAGCAGCACACGTAATCCATTTTAAATCCTGAAATTTGTACTACCTCATTTTCGGCTGACTTAGAAATCATGTGTCTAAAATGACATTGTGAAATCAATAAAGTGCCAAATACTATTACTACCTACTAAATTACATTTTCAGCAGTATCTTTGGGAATTTCCTCTTGGGCATAGATTATGCAATGTTTTCAAAGCAAACAGTCTCTGTTTAAGTAGACTTTCTTTCACTGCCATGTTGGTAAATGTTTCTGGTGATGCAGACGCAGGCATTGCTTGTTACTGTTTCAATTAGTTATAAAATAGGAGGAGGGATAAAATTGACCCAGCTGGTGTTTGAACGCAAAGCCTTTGAATGCTTTTGCTACATTCGTCTAGGACTCCAAGCCGCTATCCATTGCACTAGAGATCCGACCTGATTCAACACGGTGATCAGAGATTCACAAATAAAAAGATGACCTATCAGCTGTTGACCAACTTTATCAAGTTAATCGGACACTACCTTACATTTTGAACATTGAATTTGGTAAAAGATAATCAACAAACTACATGATACAGTTTGGGTAAGTCTTCTTAACCCTTGTCAAAGAATGTAGAAGACAGATGGGTATGTAATGACTTGATTAAGACTTTTGTGAAACATCTCTAATTGGACTCCCCATTCATTGGATCCTGAAAAGAGTATGCAATTGATATACCTTTTCTTTAACCAAGCCGCCTGAACAGGGACTTGAACCCTGGGCCCTCAGATTAAAAGTCTGATGCTCTCCCGACTGAGCTATCCAGGCTCGGAGAGGGCGCTCCACAAAATGACCTTATCAACATTTGGAAGTGTCCCAACTATCACTACGTTTCTTAAGATGGTTGCCGGTATTAAGTACTCAATACGCGAAATATAATAATGAATTGGTACTTCAAGCATTTGAAATCTCTTCAGTAAATTTAACCTTATTGTAAGTCCTGAAATTGCTACTATCTCATTTTTTTTGCTGACTTAGAATTCATATGTTTTTATTGACATTGTAAAATTAAGGAAGGGCCCAAAATCTTACTTCTGAGTAAATTACATTTTCATAAGTACAGCTGCCAATTTCCTCTTCTGCAAAGATTGCGTAACTTGAATAGTATCTATTTAAAATAGACTTCCTTTCACTGCCCTTTTTGGTGAAGCAGAAGCATGCATGCACTGTTTATTACTCTTTTAAACAGTTATGAAATAAATAGGGATAAAACTGACTCTGGTGGGATTCGAACCCACAACCTTTGAATATCTTTTTTACATTCACCTAGAAGTCCAATGCGCTATCCATTGCGCCACAGCGCCAATACACTCTGATGAGGTGCAGAGATATTCTGAAATGAAATAATGTTGATCAGCTTTATAAAGTTCATTTGATACTATAACCATGGATTTATTTTGAATATTGAATTGGGGAAATTATATTCACCGTCTCAAGTTACATGATACCTTAGGTAAATCTACGTACGACTTAAGTTTAGTCAAATGGCACATGATATATGAGGCAGATGTGCATTTCACAACTCCATGAAAGACGTTTTTGCAATTTTAGTAATGGAATATCGTATTCGTCATGCAGGGGAACACAAAAAGAGCATCCAATTAGAGTAATTTTTCTTTAAAGGAAGCAACCGCCTGAACAGGGACTTGAACCCTGTACCCTCAGATTAAAAGTCTGATGATCTACCGACTGAGCTATCCAGGCTCTGCTATACTCTGTCTTAAAATCAGCTAAACAAATGTGGACGTACACTGACCTACACTGTGTGTATTAATATGGTTACATATATTAGCAATCAAATTTGTAGAGTTTAATAACAAATTGATGTTTTAACCCCTTCCATGCTCATGACGAGCTCAGCTCGTCGTGCAGTACACTTGTCGTGTGCTTATGACGAGCTGAGCTCGTCATGAACAATGGATTTACAGATCATTCAGCACAGGAGGAAAATCTCCTGTAGCATTGAAGGTGTTAAGCATTTGAAATTTCAGCAGCACACGTAATCCATTTTAAATCCTGAAATTTGTACTATCTCATTTTCGGCTGACTTCGAAATCATGTGTCTAAAATGACATTGTGAAATCAATAAAGTGCCAAATACTATTACTACCTACTAAATTACATTTTCAGCAGTATCTTTGGGAATTTCCTCTTGGGCATAGATTATGCAATGTTTTCAAAGCAAACAGTCTCTGTTTAAGTAGACTTTCTTTCACTGCCATTTTGGCAAATGTTTCTGGTGATGCAGACGCAGGCATTGCTTGTTACTGTTTCAATTAGTTATAAAATAAGAGGAGGGATAAAATTGACCCAGCTGGTGTTTGAACACAAAGCCTTTGAATGCTTTTGCTACATTCGTCTAGGACTCCAAGCCGCTATCCATTGCACTAGAGATCCGACCTGATTCAACAGGGTGATCAGAGATTCACAAATAAAAAGATGACCTATCAGCTGTTGACCAACTTTATCAAGTTAATCGGACACTACCTTACATTTTGAACATTGAATTGGGTAAAAGATAATCAACAAACTACATGATACAGTTTGGGTAAGTCTTCTTAACCCTTGTCAAAGAATGTAGAAGACAGATGGGTATGTAATGACTTGATTAAGACTTTTTTGAAACATCTCTAATAGGACTCCCCATTCATTGGATCCTGAAAAGAGTATGCAATTGATATACCTTTTCTTTAACCAAGCCGCCTGAACAGGGACTTGAACCCTGGGCCCTCAGATTAAAAGTCTGATGCTCACCTGACTGAGCTATCCAGGCTTGGAGAGGGCGCTCCACAAAATGACCTTATCAACATTTGGAAGTGTCCCAACTATCACTACGTTTCTTAAGATGGTTGCCGGTATTAAGTACTGAATACGCGGAATATAATAATGAATTGGTACTTCAAGCATTTGAAATCTCTTCAGTAAATTTAACCTTATTGTAAGTCCTGAAATTGCTACTATCTCATTTTTTTTGCTGACTTAGAATTCATATGTTTTTATTGACATTGTAAAATTAAGGAAGGGCCCAAAATCTTACTTCTGAGTAAATTACATTTTCATAAGTACAGCTGCCAATTTCCTCTTCTGCAAAGATTGCGTAACTTGAATAGTATCTATTTAAAATAGACTTCCTTTCACTGCCCTTTTTGGTGAAGCAGAAGCATGCATGCACTGTTTATTACTCTTTTAAACAGTTATGAAATAAATAGGGATAAAAGTGACTCCGGTGGGATTCGAACCCACAACCTTTGAATATCTTTTTTACATTCACCTAGAAGTCCAATGCGCTATCCATTGCGCCACAGAGCCAATACACTCTGATGAGGTGCAGAGATATTCTGAAATGAAATAATGTTGATCAGCTTTATAAAGTTCATTTGATACTATAACCATGGATTTATTTTGAATATTGAATTGGGGAAATTATATTCACCGTCTCAAGTTACATGATACCTTAGGTAAATCTACGTACGACTTAAGTTTAGTCAAATGGCACATGATATATGAGGCAGATGTGCATTTCACAACTCCATGAAAGACGTTTTTGCAATTTTAGTAATGGAATATCTTATTCGTCATGCAGGGGAACACAAAAAGAGCATACAATTAGAGTAATTTTTCTTTAAAGGAAGCAACCGCCTGAACAGGGACTTGAACCCTGGACCCTCAGATTAAAAGTCTGATGCTCTACCGACTGAGCTATCCAGGCTCTGCTATACTCTGTCTTAAAATCAGCTAAACAAATGTGGACGTACACTGACCTACACTCTGTGTATTAATATGGTTACATATATTAGCAATCAAATTTGTAGAGTTTAATAACAAATTGATGTTTTAACCCCTTCCATGCTCATGACGAGCTCAGCTCGTCGTGCAGTACACTTGTCGTGTGCTTATGACGAGCTGAGCTCGTCATGAACAATGGATTTACAGATCATTCAGCACAGGAGGAAAATCTCCTGTAGCATTGAAGGTGTTAAGCATTTGAAATTTCAGCAGCACACGTAATCCATTTTAAATCCTGAAATTTGTACTATCTCATTTTCGGCTGACTTAGAAATCATGTGTCTAAAATGACATTGTGAAATCAATAAAGTGCCAAATACTATTACTACCTACTAAATTACATTTTCAGCAGTATCTTTGGGAATTTCCTCTTGGGCATAGATTATGCAATGTTTTCAAAGCAAACAGTCTCTGTTTAAGTAGACTTTCTTTCACTGCCATGTTGGTAAATGTTTCTGGTGATGCAGACGCAGGCATTGCTTGTTACTGTTTCAATTAGTTATAAAATAAGAGGAGGGATAAAATTGACCCAGCTGGTGTTTGAACACAAAGCCTTTGAATGCTTTTGCTACATTCGTCTAGGACTCCAAGCCGCTATCCATTGCACTAGAGATCCGACCTGATTCAACACGGTGATCAGAGATTCACAAATAAAAAGATGACCTATCAGCTGTTGACCAACTTTATCAAGTTAATCGGACACTACCTTACATTTTGAACATTGAATTTGGTAAAAGATAATCAACAAACTACATGATACAGTTTGGGTAAGTCTTCTTAACCCTTGTCAAAGAATGTAGAAGACAGATGGGTATGTACTGACTTGATTAAGACTTTTGTGAAACATCTCTAATTGGACTCCCCATTCATTGGATCCTGAAAAGAGTATGCAATTGATATACCTTTTCTTTAACCAAGCCGCCTGAACAGGGACTTGAACCCTGGGCCCTCAGATTAAAAGTCTGATGCTCTCCCGACTGAGCTATCCAGGCTCGGAGAGGGCGCTCCACAAAATGACCTTATCAACATTTGGAAGTGTCCCAACTATCACTACGTTTCTTAAGATGGTTGCCGGTATTAAGTACTCAATACGCGAAATATAATAATGAATTGGTACTTCAAGCATTTGAAATCTCTTCAGTAAATTTAACCTTATTGTAAGTCCTGAAATTGCTACTATCTCATTTTTTTTGCTGACTTAGAATTCATATGTTTTTATTGACATTGTAAAATTAAGGAAGGGCCCAAAATCTTACTTCTGAGTAAATTACATTTTCATAAGTACAGCTGCCAATTTCCTCTTCTGCAAAGATTGCGTAACTTGAATAGTATCTATTTAAAATAGACTTCCTTTCACTGCCCTTTTTGGTGAAGCAGAAGCATGCATGCACTGTTTATTACTCTTTTAAACAGTTATGAAATAAATAGGGATAAAAGTGACTCTGGTGGGATTCGAACCCACAACCTTTGAATATCTTTTTTACATTCACCTAGAAGTCCAATGCGCTATCCATTGCGCCACAGCGCCAATACACTCTGATGAGGTGCAGAGATATTCTGAAATGAAATAATGTTGATCAGCTTTATAAAGTTCATTTGATACTATAACCATGGATTTATTTTGAATATTGAATTGGGGAAATTATATTCACCGTCTCAAGTTACATGATACCTTAGGTAAATCTACGTACGACTTAAGTTTAGTCAAATGGCACATGATATATGAGGCAGATGTGCATTTCACAACTCCATGAAAGACGTTTTTGCAATTTTAGTAATGGAATATCGTATTCGTCATGCAGGGGAACACAAAAAGAGCATCCAATTAGAGTAATTTTTCTTTAAAGGAAGCAACCGCCTGAACAGGGACTTGAACCCTGTACCCTCAGATTAAAAGTCTGATGATCTACCGACTGAGCTATCCAGGCTCTGCTATACTCTGTCTTAAAATCAGCTAAACAAATGTGGACGTACACTGACCTACACTGTGTGTATTAATATGGTTACATATATTAGCAATCAAATTTGTAGAGTTTAATAACAAATTGATGTTTTAACCCCTTCCATGCTCATGACGAGCTCAGCTCGTCGTGCAGTACACTTGTCGTGTGCTTATGACGAGCTGAGCTCGTCATGAACAATGGATTTACAGATCATTCAGCACAGGAGGAAAATCTCCTGTAGCATTGAAGGTGTTAAGCATTTGAAATTTCAGCAGCAAACGTAATCCATTTTAAATCCTGAAATTTGTACTATCTCATTTTCGGCTGACTTCGAAATCATGTGTCTAAAATGACATTGTGAAATCAATAAAGTGCCAAATACTATTACTACCTACTAAATTACATTTTCAGCAGTATCTTTGGGAATTTCCTCTTGGGCATAGATTATGCAATGTTTTCAAAGCAAACAGTCTCTGTTTAAGTAGACTTTCTTTCACTGCCATTTTGGTAAATGTTTCTGGTGATGCAGACGCAGGCATTGCTTGTTACTGTTTCAATTAGTTATAAAATAAGAGGAGGGATAAAATTGACCCAGCTGGTGTTTGAACACAAAGCCTTTGAATGCTTTTGCTACATTCGTCTAGGACTCCAAGCCGCTATCCATTGCACTAGAGATCCGACCTGATTCAACAGGGTGATCAGAGATTCACAAATAAAAAGATGACCTATCAGCTGTTGACCAACTTTATCAAGTTAATCGGACACTACCTTACATTTTGAACATTGAATTGGGTAAAAGATAATCAACAAACTACATGATACAGTTTGGGTAAGTCTTCTTAACCCTTGTCAAAGAATGTAGAAGACAGATGGGTATGTAATGACTTGATTAAGACTTTTTTGAAACATCTCTAATAGGACTCCCCATTCATTGGATCCTGAAAAGAGTATGCAATTGATATACCTTTTCTTTAACCAAGCCGCCTGAACAGGGACTTGAACCCTGGGCCCTCAGATTAAAAGTCTGATGCTCACCCGACTGAGCTATCCAGGCTTGGAGAGGGCTCTCCACAAAATGACCTTATCAACATTTGGAAGTGTCCCAACTATCACTACGTTTCTTAAGATGGTTGCCGGTATTAAGTACTGAATACGCGGAATATAATAATGAATTGGTACTTCAAGCATTTGAAATCTCTTCAGTAAATTTAACCTTATTGTAAGTCCTGAAATTGCTACTATCTCATTTTTTTTGCTGACTTAGAATTCATATGTTTTTATTGACATTGTAAAATTAAGGAAGGGCCCAAAATCTTACTTCTGAGTAAATTACATTTTCATAAGTACAGCTGCCAATTTCCTCTTCTGCAAAGATTGCGTAACTTGAATAGTATCTATTTAAAATAGACTTCCTTTCACTGCCCTTTTTGGTGAAGCAGAAGCATGCATGCACTGTTTATTACTCTTTTAAACAGTTATGAAATAAATAGGGATAAAAGTGACTCTGGTGGGATTCGAACCCACAACCTTTGAATATCTTTTTTACATTCACCTAGAAGTCCAATGCGCTATCCATTGCGCCACAGAGCCAATACACTCTGATGAGGTGCAGAGATATTCTGAAATGAAATAATGTTGATCAGCTTTATAAAGTTCATTTGATACTATAACCATGGATTTATTTTGAATATTGAATTGGGGAAATTATATTCACCGTCTCAAGTTACATGATACCTTAGGTAAATCTACGTACGACTTAAGTTTAGTCAAATGGCACATGATATATGAGGCAGATGTGCATTTCACAACTCCATGAAAGACGTTTTTGCAATTTTAGTAATGGAATATCTTATTCGTCATGCAGGGGAACACAAAAAGAGCATACAATTAGAGTAATTTTTCTTTAAAGGAAGCAACCGCCTGAACAGGGACTTGAACCCTGGACCCTCAGATTAAAAGTCTGATGCTCTACCGACTGAGCTATCCAGGCTCTGCTATACTCTGTCTTAAAATCAGCTAAACAAATGTGGACGTACACTGACCTACACTCTGTGTATTAATATGGTTACATATATTAGCAATCAAATTTGTAGAGTTTAATAACAAATTGATGTTTTAACCCCTTCCATGCTCATGACGAGCTCAGCTCGTCGTGCAGTACACTTGTCGTGTGCTTATGACGAGCTGAGCTCGTCATGAACAATGGATTTACAGATCATTCAGCACAGGAGGAAAATCTCCTGTAGCATTGAAGGTGTTAAGCATTTGAAATTTCAGCAGCACACGTAATCCATTTTAAATCCTGAAATTTGTACTATCTCATTTTCGGCTGACTTAGAAATCATGTGTCTAAAATGACATTGTGAAATCAATAAAGTGCCAAATACTATTACTACCTACTAAATTACATTTTCAGCAGTATCTTTGGGAATTTCCTCTTGGGCATAGATTATGCAATGTTTTCAAAGCAAACAGTCTCTGTTTAAGTAGACTTTCTTTCACTGCCATGTTGGTAAATGTTTCTGGTGATGCAGACGCAGGCATTGCTTGTTACTGTTTCAATTAGTTATAAAATAAGAGGAGGGATAAAATTGACCCAGCTGGTGTTTGAACACAAAGCCTTTGAATGCTTTTGCTACATTCGTCTAGGACTCCAAGCCGCTATCCATTGCACTAGAGATCCGACCTGATTCAACACGGTGATCAGAGATTCACAAATAAAAAGATGACCTATCAGCTGTTGACCAACTTTATCAAGTTAATCGGACACTACCTTATATTTTGAACATTGAATTGGGTAAAAGATAATCAACATGTCAAACTACATGATACAGTTTGGGTAAGTCTTCTTAACCCTTGTCAAAGAATGTAGAAGACAGATGGGTATGTAATGACTTGATTAAGACTTTTTTGAAACATCTCTAATAGGACTCCCCATTCATTGGATCCTGAAAAGAGTATGCAATTGATATACCTTTTCTTTAACCAAGCCGCCTGAACAGGGACTTGAACCCTGGGCCCTCAGATTAAAAGTCTGATGCTCTCCCGACTGAGCTATCCAGGCTCGGAGAGGGCGCTCCACAAAATGACCTTATCAACATTTGGAAGTGTCCCAACTATCACTACGTTTCTTAAGATGGTTGCCGGTATTAAGTACTCAATACGCGGAATATAATAATGAATTGGTACTTCAAGCATTTGAAATCTCTTCAGTAAATGTAACCTTATTGTAAGTCCTGAAATTGCTACTATCTCATTTTTTTTGCTGACTTAGAATTCATATGTTTTTATTGACATTGTAAAATTAAGGAAGGGCCCAAAATCTTACTTCTGAGTAAATTACATTTTCATAAGTACAGCTGCCAATTTCCTCTTCTGCAAAGATTGCGTAACTTGAATAGTATCTATTTAAAATAGACTTCCTTTCACTGCCCTTTTTGGTGAAGCAGAAGCATGCATGCACTGTTTATTACTCTTTTAAACAGTTATGAAATAAATAGGGATAAAAGTGACTCTGGTGGGATTCGAACCCACAACCTTTGAATATCTTTTTTACATTCACCTAGAAGTCCAATGCGCTATCCATTGCGCCACAGCGCCAATACACTCTGATGAGGTGCAGAGATATTCTGAAATGAAATAATGTTGATCAGCTTTATAAAGTTCATTTGATACTATAACCATGGATTTATTTTGAATATTGAATTGGGGAAATTATATTCACCGTCTCAAGTTACATGATACCTTAGGTAAATCTACGTACGACTTAAGTTTAGTCAAATGGCACATGATATATGAGGCAGATGTGCATTTCACAACTCCATGAAAGACGTTTTTGCAATTTTAGTAATGGAATATCGTATTCGTCATGCAGGGGAACACAAAAAGAGCATCCAATTAGAGTAATTTTTCTTTAAAGGAAGCAACCGCCTGAACAGGGACTTGAACCCTGTACCCTCAGATTAAAAGTCTGATGCTCTACCGACTGAGCTATCCAGGCTCTGCTATACTCTGTCTTAAAATCAGCTAAACAAATGTGGACGTACACTGACCTACACTCTGTGTATTAATATGGTTACATATATTAGCAATCAAATTTGTAGAGTTTAATAACAAATTGATGTTTTAACCCCTTCCATGCTCATGATGAGCTCAGCTCGTCGTGCAGTACACTTGTCGTGTGCTTATGACGAGCTGAGCTCGTCATGAACAATGGATTTACAGATCATTCAGCACAGGAGGAAAATCTCCTGTAGCATTGAAGGTGTTAAGCATTTGAAATTTCAGCAGCACACGTAATCCATTTTAAATCCTGAAATTTGTACTATCTCATTTTCGGCTGACTTCGAAATCATGTGTCTAAAATGACATTGTGAAATCAATAAAGTGCCAAATACTATTACTACCTACTAAATTACATTTTCAGCAGTATCTTTGGGAATTTCCTCTTGGGCATAGATTATGCAATGTTTTCAAAGCAAACAGTCTCTGTTTAAGTAGACTTTCTTTCACTGCCATTTTGGTAAATGTTTCTGGTGATGCAGACGCAGGCATTGCTTGTTACTGTTTCAATTAGTTATAAAATAAGAGGAGGGATAAAATTGACCCAGCTGGTGTTTGAACACAAAGCCTTTGAATGCTTTTGCTACATTCGTCTAGGACTCCAAGCCGCTATCCATTGCACTAGAGATCCGACCTGATTCAACAGGGTGATCAGAGATTCACAAATAAAAAGATGACCTATCAGCTGTTGACCAACTTTATCAAGTTAATCGGACACTACCTTACATTTTGAACATTGAATTGGGTAAAAGATAATCAACAAACTACATGATACAGTTTGGGTAAGTCTTCTTAACCCTTGTCAAAGAATGTAGAAGACAGATGGGTATGTAATGACTTGATTAAGACTTTTTTGAAACATCTCTAATAGGACTCCCCATTCATTGGATCCTGAAAAGAGTATGCAATTGATATACCTTTTCTTTAACCAAGCCGCCTGAACAGGGACTTGAACCCTGGGCCCTCAGATTAAAAGTCTGATGCTCACCCGACTGAGCTATCCAGGCTTGGAGAGGGCGCTCCACAAAATGACCTTATCAACATTTGGAAGTGTCCCAACTATCACTACGTTTCTTAAGATGGTTGCCGGTATTAAGTACTGAATACGCGGAATATAATAATGAATTGGTACTTCAAGCATTTGAAATCTCTTCAGTAAATTTAACCTTATTGTAAGTCCTGAAATTGCTACTATCTCATTTTTTTTGCTGACTTAGAATTCATATGTTTTTATTGACATTGTAAAATTAAGGAAGGGCCCAAAATCTTACTTCTGAGTAAATTACATTTTCATAAGTACAGCTGCCAATTTCCTCTTCTGCAAAGATTGCGTAACTTGAATAGTATCTATTTAAAATAGACTTCCTTTCACTGCCCTTTTTGGTGAAGCAGAAGCATGCATGCACTGTTTATTACTCTTTTAAACAGTTATGAAATAAATAGGGATAAAAGTGACTCTGGTGGGATTCGAACCCACAACCTTTGAATATCTTTTTTACATTCACCTAGAAGTCCAATGCGCTATCCATTGCGCCACAGAGCCAATACACTCTCATGAGGTGCAGAGATATTCTGAAATGAAATAATGTTGATCAGCTTTATAAAGTTCATTTGATACTATAACCATGGATTTATTTTGAATATTGAATTGGGGAAATTATATTCACCGTCTCAAGTTACATGATACCTTAGGTAAATCTACGTACGACTTAAGTTTAGTCAAATGGCACATGATATATGAGGCAGATGTGCATTTCACAACTCCATGAAAGACGTTTTTGCAATTTTAGTAATGGAATATCTTATTCGTCATGCAGGGGAACACAAAAAGAGCATACAATTAGAGTAATTTTTCTTTAAAGGAAGCAACCGCCTGAACAGGGACTTGAACCCTGGACCCTCAGATTAAAAGTCTGATGCTCTACCGACTGAGCTATCCAGGCTCTGCTATACTCTGTCTTAAAATCAGCTAAACAAATGTGGACGTACACTGACCTACACTCTGTGTATTAATATGGTTACATATATTAGCAATCAAATTTGTAGAGTTTAATAACAAATTGATGTTTTAACCCCTTCCATGCTCATGACGAGCTCAGCTCGTCGTGCAGTACACTTGTCGTGTGCTTATGACGAGCTGAGCTCGTCATGAACAATGGATTTACAGATCATTCAGCACAGGAGGAAAATCTCCTGTAGCATTGAAGGTGTTAAGCATTTGAAATTTCAGCAGCACACGTAATCCATTTTAAATCCTGAAATTTGTACTATCTCATTTTCGGCTGACTTAGAAATCATGTGTCTAAAATGACATTGTGAAATCAATAAAGTGCCAAATACTATTACTACCTACTAAATTACATTTTCAGCAGTATCTTTGGGAATTTCCTCTTGGGCATAGATTATGCAATGTTTTCAAAGCAAACAGTCTCTGTTTAAGTAGACTTTCTTTCACTGCCATGTTGGTAAATGTTTCTGGTGATGCAGACGCAGGCATTGCTTGTTACTGTTTCAATTAGTTATAAAATAAGAGGAGGGATAAAATTGACCCAGCTGGTGTTTGAACACAAAGCCTTTGAATGCTTTTGCTACATTCGTCTAGGACTCCAAGCCGCTATCCATTGCACTAGAGATCCGACCTGATTCAACACGGTGATCAGAGATTCACAAATAAAAAGATGACCTATCAGCTGTTGACCAACTTTATCAAGTTAATCGGACACTACCTTATATTTTGAACATTGAATTGGGTAAAAGATAATCAACATGTCAAACTACATGATACAGTTTGGGTAAGTCTTCTTAACCCTTGTCAAAGAATGTAGAAGACAGATGGGTATGTAATGACTTGATTAAGACTTTTTTGAAACATCTCTAATAGGACTCCCCATTCATTGGATCCTGAAAAGAGTATGCAATTGATATACCTTTTCTTTAACCAAGCCGCCTGAACAGGGACTTGAACCCTGGGCCCTCAGATTAAAAGTCTGATGCTCTCCCGACTGAGCTATCCAGGCTCGGAGAGGGCGCTCCACAAAATGACCTTATCAACATTTGGAAGTGTCCCAACTATCACTACGTTTCTTAAGATGGTTGCCGGTATTAAGTACTCAATACGCGGAATATAATAATGAATTGGTACTTCAAGCATTTGAAATCTCTTCAGTAAATGTAACCTTATTGTAAGTCCTGAAATTGCTACTATCTCATTTTTTTTGCTGACTTAGAATTCATATGTTTTTATTGACATTGTAAAATTAAGGAAGGGCCCAAAATCTTACTTCTGAGTAAATTACATTTTCATAAGTACAGCTGCCAATTTCCTCTTCTGCAAAGATTGCGTAACTTGAATAGTATCTATTTAAAATAGACTTCCTTTCACTGCCCTTTTTGGTGAAGCAGAAGCATGCATGCACTGTTTATTACTCTTTTAAACAGTTATGAAATAAATAGGGATAAAAGTGACTCTGGTGGGATTCGAACCCACAACCTTTGAATATCTTTTTTACATTCACCTAGAAGTCCAATGCGCTATCCATTGCGCCACAGCGCCAATACACTCTGATGAGGTGCAGAGATATTCTGAAATGAAATAATGTTGATCAGCTTTATAAAGTTCATTTGATACTATAACCATGGATTTATTTTGAATATTGAATTGGGGAAATTATATTCACCGTCTCAAGTTACATGATACCTTAGGTAAATCTACGTACGACTTAAGTTTAGTCAAATGGCACATGATATATGAGGCAGATGTGCATTTCACAACTCCATGAAAGACGTTTTTGCAATTTTAGTAATGGAATATCGTATTCGTCATGCAGGGGAACACAAAAAGAGCATCCAATTAGAGTAATTTTTCTTTAAAGGAAGCAACCGCCTGAACAGGGACTTGAACCCTGTACCCTCAGATTAAAAGTCTGATGCTCTACCGACTGAGCTATCCAGGCTCTGCTATACTCTGTCTTAAAATCAGCTAAACAAATGTGGACGTACACTGACCTACACTCTGTGTATTAATATGGTTACATATATTAGCAATCAAATTTGTAGAGTTTAATAACAAATTGATGTTTTAACCCCTTCCATGCTCATGATGAGCTCAGCTCGTCGTGCAGTACACTTGTCGTGTGCTTATGACGAGCTGAGCTCGTCATGAACAATGGATTTACAGATCATTCAGCACAGGAGGAAAATCTCCTGTAGCATTGAAGGTGTTAAGCATTTGAAATTTCAGCAGCACACGTAATCCATTTTAAATCCTGAAATTTGTACTATCTCATTTTCGGCTGACTTCGAAATCATGTGTCTAAAATGACATTGTGAAATCAATAAAGTGCCAAATACTATTACTACCTACTAAATTACATTTTCAGCAGTATCTTTGGGAATTTCCTCTTGGGCATAGATTATGCAATGTTTTCAAAGCAAACAGTCTCTGTTTAAGTAGACTTTCTTTCACTGCCATTTTGGTAAATGTTTCTGGTGATGCAGACGCAGGCATTGCTTGTTACTGTTTCAATTAGTTATAAAATAAGAGGAGGGATAAAATTGACCCAGCTGGTGTTTGAACACAAAGCCTTTGAATGCTTTTGCTACATTCGTCTAGGACTCCAAGCCGCTATCCATTGCACTAGAGATCCGACCTGATTCAACAGGGTGATCAGAGATTCACAAATAAAAAGATGACCTATCAGCTGTTGACCAACTTTATCAAGTTAATCGGACACTACCTTACATTTTGAACATTGAATTGGGTAAAAGATAATCAACAAACTACATGATACAGTTTGGGTAAGTCTTCTTAACCCTTGTCAAAGAATGTAGAAGACAGATGGGTATGTAATGACTTGATTAAGACTTTTTTGAAACATCTCTAATAGGACTCCCCATTCATTGGATCCTGAAAAGAGTATGCAATTGATATACCTTTTCTTTAACCAAGCCGCCTGAACAGGGACTTGAACCCTGGGCCCTCAGATTAAAAGTCTGATGCTCTCCCGACTGAGCTATCCAGGCTTGGAGAGGGCACTCCACAAAATGACCTTATCAACATTTGGAAGTGTCCCAACTATCACTACGTTTCTTAAGATGGTTGCCGGTATTAAGTACTGAATACGCGGAATATAATAATGAATTGGTACTTCAAGCATTTGAAATCTCTTCAGTAAATTTAACCTTATTGTAAGTCCTGAAATTGCTACTATCTCATTTTTTTTGCTGACTTAGAATTCATATGTTTTTATTGACATTGTAAAATTAAGGAAGGGCCCAAAATCTTACTTCTGAGTAAATTACATTTTCATAAGTACAGCTGCCAATTTCCTCTTCTGCAAAGATTGCGTAACTTGAATAGTATCTATTTAAAATAGACTTCCTTTCACTGCCCTTTTTGGTGAAGCAGAAGCATGCATGCACTGTTTATTACTCTTTTAAACAGTTATGAAATAAATAGGGATAAAACTGACTCTGGTGGGATTCGAACCCACAACCTTTGAATATCTTTTTTACATTCACCTAGAAGTCCAATGCGCTATCCATTGCGCCACAGAGCCAATACACTCTGATGAGGTGCAGAGATATTCTGAAATGAAATAATGTTGATCAGCTTTATAAAGTTCATTTGATACTATAACCATGGATTTATTTTGAATATTGAATTGGGGAAATTATATTCACCGTCTCAAGTTACATGATGCCTTAGGTAAATCTACGTACGACTTAAGTTTAGTCAAATGGCACATGATATATGAGGCAGATGTGCATTTCAAAACTCCATGAAAGACGTTTTTGCAATTTTAGTAATGGAATATCTTATTCGTCATGCAGGGGAACACAAAAAGAGCATCCAATTAGAGTAATTTTTCTTTAAAGGAAGCAACCGCCTGAACAGGGACTTGAACCCTGGACCCTCAGATTAAAAGGCTGATGCTCTACCGACTGAGCTATCCAGGCTCTGCTATACTCTGTCTTAAAATCAGCTAAACAAATGTGGACGTACACTGACCTACACTCTGTGTATTAATATGGTTACATATATTAGCAATCAAATTTGTAGAGTTTAATAACAAATTGATGTTTTAACCCCTTCCATGCTCATGACGAGCTCAGCTCGTCGTGCAGTACACTTGTCGTGTGCTTATGACGAGCTGAGCTCGTCATGAACAATGGATTTACAGATCATTCAGCACAGGAGGAAAATCTCCTGTAGCATTGAAGGTGTTAAGCATTTGAAATTTCAGCAGCACACGTAATCCATTTTAAATCCTGAAATTTGTACTATCTCATTTCGGCTGACTTAGAAATCATGTGTCTAAAATGACATTGTGAAATCAATAAAGTGCCAAATACTATTACTACCTACTAAATTACATTTTCAGCAGTATCTTTGGGAATTTCCTCTTGGGCATAGATTATGCAATGTTTTCAAAGCAAACAGTCTCTGTTTAAGTAGACTTTCTTTCACTGCCATTTTGGTAAATGTTTCTGGTGATGCAGACGCAGGCATTGCTTGTTACTGTTTCAATTAGTTATAAAATAAGAGGAGGGATAAAATTGACCCAGCTGGTGTTTGAACACAAAGCCTTTCACTGCCCTTTTTGGTGAAGCAGAAGCATGCATGCACTGTTTATTACTCTTTTAAACAGTTATGAAATAAATAGGGATAAAACTGACTCTGGTGGGATTCGAACCCACAACCTTTGAATATCTTTTTTACATTCACCTAGAAGTCCAATGCGCTATCCATTGCGCCACAGAGCCAATACACTCTGATGAGGTGCAGAGATATTCTGAAATGAAATAATGTTGATCAGCTTTATAAAGTTCATTTGATACTATAACCATGGATTTATTTTGAATATTGAATTGGGGAAATTATATTCACCGTCTCAAGTTACATGATGCCTTAGGTAAATCTACGTACGACTTAAGTTTAGTCAAATGGCACATGATATATGAGGCAGATGTGCATTTCAAAACTCCATGAAAGACGTTTTTGCAATTTTAGTAATGGAATATCTTATTCGTCATGCAGGGGAACACAAAAAGAGCATCCAATTAGAGTAATTTTTCTTTAAAGTAAGCAACCGCCTGAACAGGGACTTGAACCCTGGACCCTCAGATTAAAAGTCTGATGCTCTACCGACTGAGCTATCCAGGCTCTGCTATACTCTGTCTTAAAATCAGCTAAACAAATGTGGACGTACACTGACCTACACTCTGTGTATTAATATGGTTACATATATTAGCAATCAAATTTGTAGAGTTTAATAACAAATTGATGTTTTAACCCCTTCCATGCTCATGACGAGCTCAGCTCGTCGTGCAGTACACTTGTCGTGTGCTTATGACGAGCTGAGCTCGTCATGAACAATGGATTTACAGATCATTCAGCACAGGAGGAAAATCTCCTGTAGCATTGAAGGTGTTAAGCATTTGAAATTTCAGCAGCACACGTAATCCATTTTAAATCCTGAAATTTGTACTATCTCATTTCGGCTGACTTAGAAATCATGTGTCTAAAATGACATTGTGAAATCAATAAAGTGCCAAATACTATTACTACCTACTAAATTACATTTTCAGCAGTATCTTTGGGAATTTCCTCTTGGGCATAGATTATGCAATGTTTTCAAAGCAAACAGTCTCTGTTTAAGTAGACTTTCTTTCACTGCCATTTTGGTAAATGTTTCTGGTGATGCAGACGCAGGCATTGCTTGTTACTGTTTCAATTAGTTATAAAATAAGAGGAGGGATAAAATTGACCCAGCTGGTGTTTGAACACAAAGCCTTTCACTGCCCTTTTTGGTGAAGCAGAAGCATGCATGCACTGTTTATTACTCTTTTAAACAGTTATGAAATAAATAGGGATAAAACTGACTCTGGTGGGATTCGAACCCACAACCTTTGAATATCTTTTTTACATTCACCTAGAAGTCCAATGCGCTATCCATTGCGCCACAGAGCCAATACACTCTGATGAGGTGCAGAGATATTCTGAAATGAAATAATGTTGATCAGCTTTATAAAGTTCATTTGATACTATAACCATGGATTTATTTTGAATATTGAATTGGGGAAATTATATTCACCGTCTCAAGTTACATGATGCCTTAGGTAAATCTACGTACGACTTAAGTTTAGTCAAATGGCACATGATATATGAGGCAGATGTGCATTTCAAAACTCCATGAAAGACGTTTTTGCAATTTTAGTAATGGAATATCTTATTCGTCATGCAGGGGAACACAAAAAGAGCATCCAATTAGAGTAATTTTTCTTTAAAGTGAGCAACCGCCTGAACAGGGACTTGAACCCTGGACCCTCAGATTAAAAGTCTGATGCTCTACCGACTGAGCTATCCAGGCTCTGCTATACTCTGTCTTAAAATCAGCTAAACAAATGTGGACGTACACTGACCTACACTCTGTGTATTAATATGGTTACATATATTAGCAATCAAATTTGTAGAGTTTAATAACAAATTGATGTTTTAACCCCTTCCATGCTCATGACGAGCTCAGCTCGTCGTGCAGTACACTTGTCGTGTGCTTATGACGAGCTGAGCTCGTCATGAACAATGGATTTACAGATCATTCAGCACAGGAGGAAAATCTCCTGTAGCATTGAAGGTGTTAAGCATTTGAAATTTCAGCAGCACACGTAATCCATTTTAAATCCTGAAATTTGTACTATCTCATTTTCGGCTGACTTAGAAATCATGTGTCTAAAATGACATTGTGAAATCAATAACGTGCCAAATACTATTACTACCTACTAAATTACATTTTCAGCAGTATCTTTGGGAATTTCCTCTTGGGCATAGATTATGCAATGTTTTCAAAGCAAACAGTCTCTGTTTAAGTAGACTTTCTTTCACTGCCATGTTGGTAAATGTTTCTGGTGATGCAGACGCAGGCATTGCTTGTTACTGTTTCAATTAGTTATAAAATAGGAGGAGGGATAAAATTGACCCAGCTGGTGTTTGAACACAAAGCCTTTGAATGCTTTTGCTACATTCGTCTAGGACTCCAAGCCGCTATCCATTGCACTAGAGATCCGACCTGATTCAACACGGTGATCAGAGATTCACAAATAAAAAGATGACCTATCAGCTGTTGACCAACTTTATCAAGTTAATCGGACACTACCTTACATTTTGAACATTGAATTTGGTAAAAGATAATCAACAAACTACATGATACAGTTTGGGTAAGTCTTCTTAACCCTTGTCAAAGAATGTAGAAGACAGATGGGTATGTAATGACTTGATTAAGACTTTTTTGAAACATCTCTAATTGGACTCCCCATTCATTGGATCCTGAAAAGAGTATGCAATTGATATACCTTTTCTTTAACCAAGCCGCCTGAACAGGGACTTGAACCCTGGGCCCTCAGATTAAAAGTCTGATGCTCTCCCGACTGAGCTATCCAGGCTCGGAGAGGGCGCTCCACAAAATGACCTTATCAACATTTGGAAGTGTCCCAACTATCACTACGTTTCTTAAGATGGTTGCCGGTATTAAGTACTCAATACGCGAAATATAATAATGAATTGGTACTTCAAGCATTTGAAATCTCTTCAGTAAATTTAACCTTATTGTAAGTCCTGAAATTGCTACTATCTCATTTTTTTTGCTGACTTAGAATTCATATGTTTTTATTGACATTGTAAAATTAAGGAAGGGCCCAAAATCTTACTTCTGAGTAAATTACATTTTCATAAGTACAGCTGCCAATTTCCTCTTCTGCAAAGATTGCGTAACTTGAATAGTATCTATTTAAAATAGACTTCCTTTCACTGCCCTTTTTGGTGAAGCAGAAGCATGCATGCACTGTTTATTACTCTTTTAAACAGTTATGAAATAAATAGGGATAAAAGTGACTCTGGTGGGATTCGAACCCACAACCTTTGAATATCTTTTTTACATTCACCTAGAAGTCCAATGCGCTATCCATTGCGCCACAGCGCCAATACACTCTGATGAGGTGCAGAGATATTCTGAAATGAAATAATGTTGATCAGCTTTATAAAGTTCATTTGATACTATAACCATGGATTTATTTTGAATATTGAATTGGGGAAATTATATTCACCGTCTCAAGTTACATGATACCTTAGGTAAATCTACGTACGACTTAAGTTTAGTCAAATGGCACATGATATATGAGGCAGATGTGCATTTCACAACTCCATGAAAGACGTTTTTGCAATTTTAGTAATGGAATATTGTATTCGTCATGCAGGGGAACACAAAAAGAGCATCCAATTAGAGTAATTTTTCTTTAAAGGAAGCAACCGCCTGAACAGGGACTTGAACCCTGTACCCTCAGATTAAAAGTCTGATGCTCTACCGACTGAGCTATCCAGGCTCTGCTATACTCTGTCTTAAAATCAGCTAAACAAATGTGGACGTACACTGACCTACACTCTGTGTATTAATATGGTTACATATATTAGCAATCAAATTTGTAGAGTTTAATAACAAATTGATGTTTTAACCCCTTCCATGCTCATGACGAGCTCAGCTCATCGTGCAGTACACTTGTCGTGTGCTTATGACGAGCTGAGCTCGTCATGAACAATGGATTTACAGATCATTCAGCACAGGAGGAAAATCTCCTGTAGCATTGAAGGTGTTAAGCATTTGAAATTTCAACAGCACACGTAATCCATTTTAAATCCTGAAATTTGTACTATCTCATTTTCGGCTGACTTAGAAATCATGTGTCTAAAATGACATTGTGAAATCAATAACGTGCCAAATACTATTACTACCTACTAAATTACATTTTCAGCAGTATCTTTGGGAATTTCCTCTTGGGCATAGATTATGCAATGTTTTCAAAGCAAACAGTCTCTGTTTAAGTAGACTTTCTTTCACTGCCATGTTGGTAAATGTTTCTGGTGATGCAGACGCAGGCATTGCTTGTTACTGTTTCAATTAGTTATAAAATAGGAGGAGGGATAAAATTGACCCAGCTGGTGTTTGAACACAAAGCCTTTGAATGCTTTTGCTACATTCGTCTAGGACTCCAAGCCGCTATCCATTGCACTAGAGATCCGACCTGATTCAACACGGTGATCAGAGATTCACAAATAAAAAGATGACCTATCAGCTGTTGACCAACTTTATCAAGTTAATCGGACACTACCTTACATTTTGAACATTGAATTTGGTAAAAGATAATCAACAAACTACATGATACAGTTTGGGTAAGTCTTCTTAACCCTTGTCAAAGAATGTAGAAGACAGATGGGTATGTAATGACTTGATTAAGACTTTTTTGAAACATCTCTAATTGGACTCCCCATTCATTGGATCCTGAAAAGAGTATGCAATTGATATACCTTTTCTTTAACCAAGCCGCCTGAACAGGGACTTGAACCCTGGGCCCTCAGATTAAAAGTCTGATGCTCTCCCGACTGAGCTATCCAGGCTTGGAGAGGGCACTCCACAAAATGACCTTATCAACATTTGGAAGTGTCCCAACTATCACTACGTTTCTTAAGATGGTTGCCGGTATTAAGTACTGAATACGCGGAATATAATAATGAATTGGTACTTCAAGCATTTGAAATCTCTTCAGTAAATTTAACCTTATTGTAAGTCCTGAAATTGCTACTATCTCATTTTTTTTGCTGACTTAGAATTCATATGTTTTTATTGACATTGTAAAATTAAGGAAGGGCCCAAAATCTTACTTCTGAGTAAATTACATTTTCATAAGTACAGCTGCCAATTTCCTCTTCTGCAAAGATTGCGTAACTTGAATAGTATCTATTTAAAATAGACTTCCTTTCACTGCCCTTTTTGGTGAAGCAGAAGCATGCATGCACTGTTTATTACTCTTTTAAACAGTTATGAAATAAATAGGGATAAAACTGACTCTGGTGGGATTCGAACCCACAACCTTTGAATATCTTTTTTACATTCACCTAGAAGTCCAATGCGCTATCCATTGCGCCACAGAGCCAATACACTCTGATGAGGTGCAGAGATATTCTGAAATGAAATAATGTTGATCAGCTTTATAAAGTTCATTTGATACTATAACCATGGATTTATTTTGAATATTGAATTGGGGAAATTATATTCACCGTCTCAAGTTACATGATGCCTTAGGTAAATCTACGTACGACTTAAGTTTAGTCAAATGGCACATGATATATGAGGCAGATGTGCATTTCAAAACTCCATGAAAGACGTTTTTGCAATTTTAGTAATGGAATATCTTATTCGTCATGCAGGGGAACACAAAAAGAGCATCCAATTAGAGTAATTTTTCTTTAAAGGAAGCAACCGCCTGAACAGGGACTTGAACCCTGGACCCTCAGATTAAAAGGCTGATGCTCTACCGACTGAGCTATCCAGGCTCTGCTATACTCTGTCTTAAAATCAGCTAAACAAATGTGGACGTACACTGACCTACACTCTGTGTATTAATATGGTTACATATATTAGCAATCAAATTTGTAGAGTTTAATAACAAATTGATGTTTTAACCCCTTCCATGCTCATGACGAGCTCAGCTCGTCGTGCAGTACACTTGTCGTGTGCTTATGACGAGCTGAGCTCGTCATGAACAATGGATTTACAGATCATTCAGCACAGGAGGAAAATCTCCTGTAGCATTGAAGGTGTTAAGCATTTGAAATTTCAGCAGCACACGTAATCCATTTTAAATCCTGAAATTTGTACTATCTCATTTCGGCTGACTTAGAAATCATGTGTCTAAAATGACATTGTGAAATCAATAAAGTGCCAAATACTATTACTACCTACTAAATTACATTTTCAGCAGTATCTTTGGGAATTTCCTCTTGGGCATAGATTATGCAATGTTTTCAAAGCAAACAGTCTCTGTTTAAGTAGACTTTCTTTCACTGCCATTTTGGTAAATGTTTCTGGTGATGCAGACGCAGGCATTGCTTGTTACTGTTTCAATTAGTTATAAAATAAGAGGAGGGATAAAATTGACCCAGCTGGTGTTTGAACACAAAGCCTTTCACTGCCCTTTTTGGTGAAGCAGAAGCATGCATGCACTGTTTATTACTCTTTTAAACAGTTATGAAATAAATAGGGATAAAACTGACTCTGGTGGGATTCGAACCCACAACCTTTGAATATCTTTTTTACATTCACCTAGAAGTCCAATGCGCTATCCATTGCGCCACAGAGCCAATACACTCTGATGAGGTGCAGAGATATTCTGAAATGAAATAATGTTGATCAGCTTTATAAAGTTCATTTGATACTATAACCATGGATTTATTTTGAATATTGAATTGGGGAAATTATATTCACCGTCTCAAGTTACATGATGCCTTAGGTAAATCTACGTACGACTTAAGTTTAGTCAAATGGCACATGATATATGAGGCAGATGTGCATTTCAAAACTCCATGAAAGACGTTTTTGCAATTTTAGTAATGGAATATCTTATTCGTCATGCAGGGGAACACAAAAAGAGCATCCAATTAGAGTAATTTTTCTTTAAAGTAAGCAACCGCCTGAACAGGGACTTGAACCCTGGACCCTCAGATTAAAAGTCTGATGCTCTACCGACTGAGCTATCCAGGCTCTGCTATACTCTGTCTTAAAATCAGCTAAACAAATGTGGACGTACACTGACCTACACTCTGTGTATTAATATGGTTACATATATTAGCAATCAAATTTGTAGAGTTTAATAACAAATTGATGTTTTAACCCCTTCCATGCTCATGACGAGCTCAGCTCGTCGTGCAGTACACTTGTCGTGTGCTTATGACGAGCTGAGCTCGTCATGAACAATGGATTTACAGATCATTCAGCACAGGAGGAAAATCTCCTGTAGCATTGAAGGTGTTAAGCATTTGAAATTTCAGCAGCACACGTAATCCATTTTAAATCCTGAAATTTGTACTATCTCATTTCGGCTGACTTAGAAATCATGTGTCTAAAATGACATTGTGAAATCAATAAAGTGCCAAATACTATTACTACCTACTAAATTACATTTTCAGCAGTATCTTTGGGAATTTCCTCTTGGGCATAGATTATGCAATGTTTTCAAAGCAAACAGTCTCTGTTTAAGTAGACTTTCTTTCACTGCCATTTTGGTAAATGTTTCTGGTGATGCAGACGCAGGCATTGCTTGTTACTGTTTCAATTAGTTATAAAATAAGAGGAGGGATAAAATTGACCCAGCTGGTGTTTGAACACAAAGCCTTTCACTGCCCTTTTTGGTGAAGCAGAAGCATGCATGCACTGTTTATTACTCTTTTAAACAGTTATGAAATAAATAGGGATAAAACTGACTCTGGTGGGATTCGAACCCACAACCTTTGAATATCTTTTTTACATTCACCTAGAAGTCCAATGCGCTATCCATTGCGCCACAGAGCCAATACACTCTGATGAGGTGCAGAGATATTCTGAAATGAAATAATGTTGATCAGCTTTATAAAGTTCATTTGATACTATAACCATGGATTTATTTTGAATATTGAATTGGGGAAATTATATTCACCGTCTCAAGTTACATGATGCCTTAGGTAAATCTACGTACGACTTAAGTTTAGTCAAATGGCACATGATATATGAGGCAGATGTGCATTTCAAAACTCCATGAAAGACGTTTTTGCAATTTTAGTAATGGAATATCTTATTCGTCATGCAGGGGAACACAAAAAGAGCATCCAATTAGAGTAATTTTTCTTTAAAGTGAGCAACCGCCTGAACAGGGACTTGAACCCTGGACCCTCAGATTAAAAGTCTGATGCTCTACCGACTGAGCTATCCAGGCTCTGCTATACTCTGTCTTAAAATCAGCTAAACAAATGTGGACGTACACTGACCTACACTCTGTGTATTAATATGGTTACATATATTAGCAATCAAATTTGTAGAGTTTAATAACAAATTGATGTTTTAACCCCTTCCATGCTCATGACGAGCTCAGCTCGTCGTGCAGTACACTTGTCGTGTGCTTATGACGAGCTGAGCTCGTCATGAACAATGGATTTACAGATCATTCAGCACAGGAGGAAAATCTCCTGTAGCATTGAAGGTGTTAAGCATTTGAAATTTCAGCAGCACACGTAATCCATTTTAAATCCTGAAATTTGTACTATCTCATTTTCGGCTGACTTAGAAATCATGTGTCTAAAATGACATTGTGAAATCAATAACGTGCCAAATACTATTACTACCTACTAAATTACATTTTCAGCAGTATCTTTGGGAATTTCCTCTTGGGCATAGATTATGCAATGTTTTCAAAGCAAACAGTCTCTGTTTAAGTAGACTTTCTTTCACTGCCATGTTGGTAAATGTTTCTGGTGATGCAGACGCAGGCATTGCTTGTTACTGTTTCAATTAGTTATAAAATAGGAGGAGGGATAAAATTGACCCAGCTGGTGTTTGAACACAAAGCCTTTGAATGCTTTTGCTACATTCGTCTAGGACTCCAAGCCGCTATCCATTGCACTAGAGATCCGACCTGATTCAACACGGTGATCAGAGATTCACAAATAAAAAGATGACCTATCAGCTGTTGACCAACTTTATCAAGTTAATCGGACACTACCTTACATTTTGAACATTGAATTTGGTAAAAGATAATCAACAAACTACATGATACAGTTTGGGTAAGTCTTCTTAACCCTTGTCAAAGAATGTAGAAGACAGATGGGTATGTAATGACTTGATTAAGACTTTTTTGAAACATCTCTAATTGGACTCCCCATTCATTGGATCCTGAAAAGAGTATGCAATTGATATACCTTTTCTTTAACCAAGCCGCCTGAACAGGGACTTGAACCCTGGGCCCTCAGATTAAAAGTCTGATGCTCTCCCGACTGAGCTATCCAGGCTCGGAGAGGGCGCTCCACAAAATGACCTTATCAACATTTGGAAGTGTCCCAACTATCACTACGTTTCTTAAGATGGTTGCCGGTATTAAGTACTCAATACGCGAAATATAATAATGAATTGGTACTTCAAGCATTTGAAATCTCTTCAGTAAATTTAACCTTATTGTAAGTCCTGAAATTGCTACTATCTCATTTTTTTTGCTGACTTAGAATTCATATGTTTTTATTGACATTGTAAAATTAAGGAAGGGCCCAAAATCTTACTTCTGAGTAAATTACATTTTCATAAGTACAGCTGCCAATTTCCTCTTCTGCAAAGATTGCGTAACTTGAATAGTATCTATTTAAAATAGACTTCCTTTCACTGCCCTTTTTGGTGAAGCAGAAGCATGCATGCACTGTTTATTACTCTTTTAAACAGTTATGAAATAAATAGGGATAAAAGTGACTCTGGTGGGATTCGAACCCACAACCTTTGAATATCTTTTTTACATTCACCTAGAAGTCCAATGCGCTATCCATTGCGCCACAGCGCCAATACACTCTGATGAGGTGCAGAGATATTCTGAAATGAAATAATGTTGATCAGCTTTATAAAGTTCATTTGATACTATAACCATGGATTTATTTTGAATATTGAATTGGGGAAATTATATTCACCGTCTCAAGTTACATGATACCTTAGGTAAATCTACGTACGACTTAAGTTTAGTCAAATGGCACATGATATATGAGGCAGATGTGCATTTCACAACTCCATGAAAGACGTTTTTGCAATTTTAGTAATGGAATATTGTATTCGTCATGCAGGGGAACACAAAAAGAGCATCCAATTAGAGTAATTTTTCTTTAAAGGAAGCAACCGCCTGAACAGGGACTTGAACCCTGTACCCTCAGATTAAAAGTCTGATGCTCTACCGACTGAGCTATCCAGGCTCTGCTATACTCTGTCTTAAAATCAGCTAAACAAATGTGGACGTACACTGACCTACACTCTGTGTATTAATATGGTTACATATATTAGCAATCAAATTTGTAGAGTTTAATAACAAATTGATGTTTTAACCCCTTCCATGCTCATGACGAGCTCAGCTCATCGTGCAGTACACTTGTCGTGTGCTTATGACGAGCTGAGCTCGTCATGAACAATGGATTTACAGATCATTCAGCACAGGAGGAAAATCTCCTGTAGCATTGAAGGTGTTAAGCATTTGAAATTTCAACAGCACACGTAATCCATTTTAAATCCTGAAATTTGTACTATCTCATTTTCGGCT
Organism: Lissotriton helveticus; assembly: GCF_964261635.1. Classification (NCBI taxonomy): domain Eukaryota; kingdom Metazoa; phylum Chordata; class Amphibia; order Caudata; family Salamandridae; genus Lissotriton; species Lissotriton helveticus. Next base: position 216,461,819 of record NC_136057.1, on the reverse strand, counting down.
GACTTAGAAATCATGTGTCTAAAATGACATTGTGAAATCAATAACGTGCCAAATACTATTACTACCTACTAAATTACATTTTCAGCAGTATCTTTGGGAATTTCCTCTTGGGCATAGATTATGCAATGTTTTCAAAGCAAACAGTCTCTGTTTAAGTAGACTTTCTTTCACTGCCATGTTGGTAAATGTTTCTGGTGATGCAGACGCAGGCATTGCTTGTTACTGTTTCAATTAGTTATAAAATAGGAGGAGGGATAAAATTGACCCAGCTGGTGTTTGAACACAAAGCCTTTGAATGCTTTTGCTACATTCGTCTAGGACTCCAAGCCGCTATCCATTGCACTAGAGATCCGACCTGATTCAACACGGTGATCAGAGATTCACAAATAAAAAGATGACCTATCAGCTGTTGACCAACTTTATCAAGTTAATCGGACACTACCTTACATTTTGAACATTGAATTTGGTAAAAGATAATCAACAAACTACATGATACAGTTTGGGTAAGTCTTCTTAACCCTTGTCAAAGAATGTAGAAGACAGATGGGTATGTAATGACTTGATTAAGACTTTTTTGAAACATCTCTAATTGGACTCCCCATTCATTGGATCCTGAAAAGAGTATGCAATTGATATACCTTTTCTTTAACCAAGCCGCCTGAACAGGGACTTGAACCCTGGGCCCTCAGATTAAAAGTCTGATGCTCTCCCGACTGAGCTATCCAGGCTCGGAGAGGGCGCTCCACAAAATGACCTTATCAACATTTGGAAGTGTCCCAACTATCACTACGTTTCTTAAGATGGTTGCCGGTATTAAGTACTCAATACGCGAAATATAATAATGAATTGGTACTTCAAGCATTTGAAATCTCTTCAGTAAATTTAACCTTATTGTAAGTCCTGAAATTGCTACTATCTCATTTTTTTTGCTGACTTAGAATTCATATGTTTTTATTGACATTGTAAAATTAAGGAAGGGCCCAAAATCTTACTTCTGAGTAAATTACATTTTCATAAGTACAGCTGCCAATTTCCTCTTCTGCAAAGATTGCGTAACTTGAATAGTATCTATTTAAAATAGACTTCCTTTCACTGCCCTTTTTGGTGAAGCAGAAGCATGCATGCACTGTTTATTACTCTTTTAAACAGTTATGAAATAAATAGGGATAAAAGTGACTCTGGTGGGATTCGAACCCACAACCTTTGAATATCTTTTTTACATTCACCTAGAAGTCCAATGCGCTATCCATTGCGCCACAGCGCCAATACACTCTGATGAGGTGCAGAGATATTCTGAAATGAAATAATGTTGATCAGCTTTATAAAGTTCATTTGATACTATAACCATGGATTTATTTTGAATATTGAATTGGGGAAATTATATTCACCGTCTCAAGTTACATGATACCTTAGGTAAATCTACGTACGACTTAAGTTTAGTCAAATGGCACATGATATATGAGGCAGATGTGCATTTCACAACTCCATGAAAGACGTTTTTGCAATTTTAGTAATGGAATATTGTATTCGTCATGCAGGGGAACACAAAAAGAGCATCCAATTAGAGTAATTTTTCTTTAAAGGAAGCAACCGCCTGAACAGGGACTTGAACCCTGTACCCTCAGATTAAAAGTCTGATGCTCTACCGACTGAGCTATCCAGGCTCTGCTATACTCTGTCTTAAAATCAGCTAAACAAATGTGGACGTACACTGACCTACACTCTGTGTATTAATATGGTTACATATATTAGCAATCAAATTTGTAGAGTTTAATAACAAATTGATGTTTTAACCCCTTCCATGCTCATGACGAGCTCAGCTCATCGTGCAGTACACTTGTCGTGTGCTTATGACGAGCTGAGCTCGTCATGAACAATGGATTTACAGATCATTCAGCACAGGAGGAAAATCTCCTGTAGCATTGAAGGTGTTAAGCATTTGAAATTTCAACAGCACACGTAATCCATTTTAAATCCTGAAATTTGTACTATCTCATTTTCGGCTGACTTCGAAATCATGTGTCTAAAATGACATTGTGAAATCAATAAAGTGCCAAATACTATTACTACCTACTAAATTACATTTTCAGCAGTATCTTTGGGAATTTCCTCTTGGGCATAGATTATGCAATGTTTTCAAAGCAAACAGTCTCTGTTTAAGTAGACTTTCTTTCACTGCCATGTTGGTAAATGTTTCTGGTGATGCAGACGCAGGCATTGCTTGTTACTGTTTCAATTAGTTATAAAATAGGAGGAGGGATAAAATTGACCCAGCTGGTGTTTGAACACAAAGCCTTTGAATGCTTTTGCTACATTCGTCTAGGACTCCAAGCCGCTATCCATTGCACTAGAGATCCGACCTGATTCAACACGGTGATCAGAGATTCACAAATAAAAAGATGACCTATCAGCTGTTGACCAACTTTATCAAGTTAATCGGACACTACCTTACATTTTGAACATTGAATTTGGTAAAAGATAATCAACAAACTACATGATACAGTTTGGGTAAGTCTTCTTAACCCTTGTCAAAGAATGTAGAAGACAGATGGGTATGTAATGACTTGATTAAGACTTTTTTGAAACATCTCTAATTGGACTCCCCATTCATTGGATCCTGAAAAGAGTATGCAATTGATATACCTTTTCTTTAACCAAGCCGCCTGAACAGGGACTTGAACCCTGGGCCCTCAGATTAAAAGTCTGATGCTCTCCCGACTGAGCTATCCAGGCTCGGAGAGGGCGCTCCACAAAATGACCTTATCAACATTTGGAAGTGTCCCAACTATCACTACGTTTCTTAAGATGGTTGCCGGTATTAAGTACTCAATACGCGAAATATAATAATGAATTGGTACTTCAAGCATTTGAAATCTCTTCAGTAAATTTAACCTTATTGTAAGTCCTGAAATTGCTACTATCTCATTTTTTTTGCTGACTTAGAATTCATATGTTTTTATTGACATTGTAAAATTAAGGAAGGGCCCAAAATCTTACTTCTGAGTAAATTACATTTTCATAAGTACAGCTGCCAATTTCCTCTTCTGCAAAGATTGCGTAACTTGAATAGTATCTATTTAAAATAGACTTCCTTTCACTGCCCTTTTTGGTGAAGCAGAAGCATGCATGCACTGTTTATTACTCTTTTAAACAGTTATGAAATAAATAGGGATAAAAGTGACTCTGGTGGGATTCGAACCCACAACCTTTGAATATCTTTTTTACATTCACCTAGAAGTCCAATGCGCTATCCATTGCGCCACAGAGCCAATACACTCTAATGAGTTGCAGAGATATTCTGAAATGAAATAATGTTGATCAGCTTTATAAAGTTCATTTGATACTATAACCATGGATTTATTTTGAATATTGAATTGGGGAAATTATATTCACCGTCTCAAGTTACATGATGCCTTAGGTAAATCTACGTACGACTTAAGTTTAGTCAAATGGCACATGATATATGAGGCAGATGTGCATTTCAAAACTCCATGAAAGACGTTTTTGCAATTTTAGTAATGGAATATCTTATTCGTCATGCAGGGGAACACAAAAAGAGCATCCAATTAGAGTAATTTTTCTTTAAAGGAAGCAACCGCCTGAACAGGGACTTGAACCCTGGACCCTCAGATTAAAAGGCTGATGCTCTACCGACTGAGCTATCCAGGCTTTGCTATACTCTGTCTTAAAATCAGCTAAACAAATGTGGACGTACACTGACCTACACTCTGTGTATTAATATGGTTACATATATTAGCAATCAAATTTGTAGAGTTTAATAACAAATTGATGTTTTAACCCCTTCCATGCTCATGACGAGCTCAGCTCGTCGTGCAGTACACTTGTCGTGTGCTTATGACGAGCTGAGCTCGTCATGAACAATGGATTTACAGATCATTCAGCACAGGAGGAAAATCTCCTGTAGCATTGAAGGTGTTAAGCATTTGAAATTTCAGCAGCACACGTAATCCATTTTAAATCCTGAAATTTGTACTATCTCATTTTCGGCTGACTTAGAAATCATGTGTCTAAAATGACATTGTGAAATCAATAAAGTGCCAAATACTATTACTACCTACTAAATTACATTTTCAGCAGTATCTTTGGGAATTTCCTCTTGGGCATAGATTATGCAATGTTTTCAAAGCAAACAGTCTCTGTTTAAGTAGACTTTCTTTCACTGCCATTTTGGTAAATGTTTCTGGTGATGCAGACGCAGGCATTGCTTGTTACTGTTTCAATTAGTTATAAAATAGGAGGAGGGATAAAATTGACCCAGCTGGTGTTTGAACACAAAGCCTTTGAATGCTTTTGCTACATTCGTCTAGGACTCCAAGCCGCTATCCATTGCACTAGAGATCCGACCTGATTCAACACGGTGATCAGAGATTCACAAATAAAAAGATGACCTATCAGCTGTTGACCAACTTTATCAAGTTAATCGGACACTACCTTACATTTTGAACATTGAATTGGGTAAAAGATAATCAACAAACTACATGATACAGTTTGGGTAAGTCTTCTTAACCCTTGTCAAAGAATGTAGAAGACAGATGGGTATGTAATGACTTGATTAAGACTTTTTTGAAACATCTCTAATAGGACTCCCCATTCATTGGATCCTGAAAAGAGTATGCAATTGATATACCTTTTCTTTAACCAAGCCGCCTGAACAGGGACTTGAACCCTGGGCCCTCAGATTAAAAGTCTGATGCTCTCCCGACTGAGCTATCCAGGCTCGGAGAGGGCGCTCTACAAAATGACCTTATCAACATTTGGAAGTGTCCCAACTATCACTACGTTTCTTAAGATGGTTGCCGGTATTAAGTACTGAATACGCGGAATATAATAATGAATTGGTACTTCAAGCATTTGAAATCTCTTCAGTAAATTTAACCTTATTGTAAGTCCTGAAATTGCTACTATCTCATTTTTTTTGCTGACTTAGAATTCATATGTTTTTATTGACATTGTAAAATTAAGGAAGGGCCCAAAACCTTACTTCTGAGTAAATTACATTTTCATAAGTACAGCTGCCAATTTCCTCTTCTGCAAAGATTGCGTAACTTGAATAGTATCTATTTAAAATAGACTTCCTTTCACTGCCCTTTTTGGTGAAGCAGAAGTATGCATGCACTGTTTATTACTCTTTTAAACAGTTATGAAATAAATAGGGATGAAAGTGACTCTGGTGGGATTCGAACCCACAACCTTTGAATATCTTTTTTACATTCACCTAGAAGTCCAATGCGCTATCCATTGCGCCACAGAGCCAATACACTCTGATGAGGTGCAGAGATATTCTGAAATGAAATAATGTTGATCAGCTTTATAAAGTTCATTTGATACTATAACCATGGATTTATTTTGAATATTGAATTGGGGAAATTATATTCACCGTCTCAAGTTACATGATACCTTAGGTAAATCTACGTACGACTTAAGTTTAGTCAAATGGCACATGATATATGAGGCAGATGTGCTTTTCACAACTCCATGAAAGACGTTTTTGCAATTTTAGTAATGGAATATCTTATTCGTCATGCAGGGGAACACAAAAAGAGCATCCAATTAGAGTAATTTTTCTTTAAAGGAAGCAACCGCCTGAACAGGGACTTGAACCCTGGACCCTCAGATTAAAAGTCTGATGCTCTACCGACTGAGCTATCCAGGCTCTGCTATACTCTGTCTTAAAATCAGCTAAACAAATGTGGACGTACACTGACCTACACTCTGTGTATTAATATGGTTACATATATTAGCAATCAAATTTGTAGAGTTTAATAACAAATTGATGTTTTAACCCCTTCCATGCTCATGATGAGCTCAGCTCGTCGTGCAGTACACTTGTCGTGTGCTTATGACGAGCTGAGCTCGTCATGAACAATGGATTTACAGATCATTCAGCACAGGAGGAAAATCTCCTGTAGCATTGAAGGTGTTAAGCATTTGAAATTTCAGCAGCACACGTAATCCATTTTAAATCCTGAAATTTGTACTATCTCATTTTCGGCTGACTTAGAAATCATGTGTCTAAAATGACATTGTGAAATCAATAAAGTGCCAAATACTATTACTACCTACTAAATTACATTTTCAGCAGTATCTTTAAGAATTTCCTCTTGGGCATAGATTATGCAATGTTTTCAAAGCAAACAGTCTCTGTTTAAGTAGACTTTCTTTCACTGCCATTTTGGTAAATGTTTCTGGTGATGCAGACGCAGGCATTGCTTGTTACTGTTTCAATTAGTTATAAAATAAGAGGAGGGATAAAATTGACCAGCTGGTGTTTGAACACAAAGCCTTTGAATGCTTTTGCTACATTCGTCTAGGACTCCAAGCCGCTATCCATTGCACTAGAGATCCGACCTGATTCAACAGGGTGATCAGAGATTCACAAATAAAAAGATGACCTATCAGCTGTTGACCAACTTTATCAAGTTAATCGGACACTACCTTACATTTTGAACATTGAATTGGGTAAAAGATAATCAACAAACTACATGATACAGTTTGGGTAAGTCTTCTTAACCCTTGTCAAAGAATGTAGAAGACAGATAGGTATGTAATGACTTGATTAAGACTTTTTTGAAACATCTCTAATAGGACTCCCCATTCATTGGATCCTGAAAAGAGTATGCAATTGATATACCTTTTCTTTAACCAAGCCGCCTGAACAGGGACTTGAACCCTGGGCCCTCAGATTAAAAGTCTGATGCTCTCCCGACTGAGCTATCCAGGCTCGGAGAGATTGCTCCACAAAATGACCTTATCAACATTTGGAAGTGTCCCAACTATCACTACGTTTCTTAAGATGGTTGCCGGTATTAAGTACTGAATACGCGGAATATAATAATGAATTGGTACTTCAAGCATTTGAAATCTCTTCAGTAAATTTAACCTTATTGTAAGTCCTGAAATTGCTACTATCTCATTTTTTTTGCTGACTTAGAATTCATATGCTTTTATTGACATTGTAAAATTAAGGAAGGGCCCAAAATCTTACTTCTGAGTAAATTACATTTTCATAAGTACAGCTGCCAATTTCCTCTTCTGGAAAGATTGCGTAACTTGAATAGTATCTATTTAAAATAGACTTCCTTTCACTGCCCTTTTTGGTGAAGCAGAAGCATGCATGCACTGTTTATTACTCTTTTAAACAGTTATGAAATAAATAGGGATAAAACTGACTCTGGTGGGATTCGAACCCACAACCTTTGAATATCTTTTTTACAATCACCTAGAAGTCCATTGCGCTATCCATTGCGCCACAGAGCCAATACACTCTGATGAGGTGCAGAGATATTCTGAAATGAAATAATGTTGATCAGCTTTATAAAGTTCATTTGATACTATAACCATGGATTTATTTTGAATATTGAATTGGGGAAATTATATTCACCGTCTCAAGTTACATGATGCCTTAGGTAAATCTACGTACGACTTAAGTTTAGTCAAATGGCACATGATATATGAGGCAGATGTGCATTTCACAACTCCATGAAAGACGTTTTTGCAATTTTAGTAATGGAATATCTTATTCGTCATGCAGGGGAACACAAAAAGAGCATCCAATTAGAGTAATTTTTCTTTAAAGGAAGCAACCGCCTGAACAGGGACTTGAACCCTGGACCCTCAGATTAAAAGGCTGATGCTCTACCGACTGAGCTATCCAGGCTCTGCTATACTCTGTCTTAAAATCAGCTAAACAAATGTGGACCTACACTGACCTACACTCTGTGTATTAATATGGTTACATATATTAGCAATCAAATTTGTAGAGTTTAATAACAAATTGATGTTTTAACCCCTTCCATGCTCATGACGAGCTCAGCTCGTCGTGCAGTACACTTGTCGTGTGCTTATGACGAGCTGAGCTCGTCATGAACAATGGATTTACAGATCATTCAGCACAGGAGGAAAATCTCCTGTAGCATTGAAGGTGTTAAGCATTTGAAATTTCAGCAGCACACGTAATCCATTTTAAATCCTGAAATTTGTACTATCTCATTTTCGGCTGACTTAGAAATCATGTGTCTAAAATGACCTTGTGAAATCAATAAAGTGCCAAATACTATTACTACCTACTAAATTACATTTTCAGCAGTATCTTTGGGAAATTCCTCTTGGGCATAGATTATGCAATGTTTTCAAAGCAAACAGTCTCTGTTTAAGTAGACTTTCTTTCACTGCCATTTTGGTAAATGTTTCTGGTGATGCAGACGCAGGCATTGCTTGTTACTGTTTCAATTAGTTATAAAATAGGAGGAGGGATAAAATTGACCCAGCTGGTGTTTGAACACAAAGCCTTTGAATGCTTTTGCTACATTCGTCTAGGACTCCAAGCCGCTATCCATTGCACTAGAGATCCGACCTGATTCAACAGGGTGATCAGAGATTCACAAATAAAAAGATGACCTATCAGCTGTTGACCAACTTTATCAAGTTAATCGGACACTACCTTACATTTTGAACATTGAATTGGGTAAAAGATAATCAACAAACTACATGATACAGTTTGGGTAAGTCTTCTTAACCCTTGTCAAAGAATGTAGAAGACAGATAGGTATGTAATGACTTGATTAAGACTTTTTTGAAACATCTCTAATAGGACTCCCCATTCATTGGATCCTGAAAAGAGTATGCAATTGATATACCTTTTCTTTAACCAAGCCGCCTGAACAGGGACTTGAACCCTGGGCCCTCAGATTAAAAGTCTGATGCTCTCCCGACTGAGCTATCCAGGCTCGGAGAGATTGCTCCACAAAATGACCTTATCAACATTTGGAAGTGTCCCAACTATCACTACGTTTCTTAAGATGGTTGCCGGTATTAAGTACTGAATACGCGGAATATAATAATGAATTGGTACTTCAAGCATTTGAAATCTCTTCAGTAAATTTAACCTTATTGTAAGTCCTGAAATTGCTACTATCTCATTTTTTTTGCTGACTTAGAATTCATATGCTTTTATTGACATTGTAAAATTAAGGAAGGGCCCAAAATCTTACTTCTGAGTAAATTACATTTTCATAAGTACAGCTGCCAATTTCCTCTTCTGGAAAGATTGCGTAACTTGAATAGTATCTATTTAAAATAGACTTCCTTTCACTGCCCTTTTTGGTGAAGCAGAAGCATGCATGCACTGTTTATTACTCTTTTAAACAGTTATGAAATAAATAGGGATAAAACTGACTCTGGTGGGATTCGAACCCACAACCTTTGAATATCTTTTTTACAATCACCTAGAAGTCCATTGCGCTATCCATTGCGCCACAGAGCCAATACACTCTGATGAGGTGCAGAGATATTCTGAAATGAAATAATGTTGATCAGCTTTATAAAGTTCATTTGATACTATAACCATGGATTTATTTTGAATATTGAATTGGGGAAATTATATTCACCGTCTCAAGTTACATGATGCCTTAGGTAAATCTACGTACGACTTAAGTTTAGTCAAATGGCACATGATATATGAGGCAGATGTGCATTTCACAACTCCATGAAAGACGTTTTTGCAATTTTAGTAATGGAATATCTTATTCGTCATGCAGGGGAACACAAAAAGAGCATCCAATTAGAGTAATTTTTCTTTAAAGGAAGCAACCGCCTGAACAGGGACTTGAACCCTGGACCCTCAGATTAAAAGGCTGATGCTCTACCGACTGAGCTATCCAGGCTCTGCTATACTCTGTCTTAAAATCAGCTAAACAAATGTGGACCTACACTGACCTACACTCTGTGTATTAATATGGTTACATATATTAGCAATCAAATTTGTAGAGTTTAATAACAAATTGATGTTTTAACCCCTTCCATGCTCATGACGAGCTCAGCTCGTCGTGCAGTACACTTGTCGTGTGCTTATGACGAGCTGAGCTCGTCATGAACAATGGATTTACAGATCATTCAGCACAGGAGGAAAATCTCCTGTAGCATTGAAGGTGTTAAGCATTTGAAATTTCAGCAGCACACGTAATCCATTTTAAATCCTGAAATTTGTACTATCTCATTTTCGGCTGACTTAGAAATCATGTGTCTAAAATGACCTTGTGAAATCAATAAAGTGCCAAATACTATTACTACCTACTAAATTACATTTTCAGCAGTATCTTTGGGAAATTCCTCTTGGGCATAGATTATGCAATGTTTTCAAAGCAAACAGTCTCTGTTTAAGTAGACTTTCTTTCACTGCCATTTTGGTAAATGTTTCTGGTGATGCAGACGCAGGCATTGCTTGTTACTGTTTCAATTAGTTATAAAATAGGAGGAGGGATAAAATTGACCCAGCTGGTGTTTGAACACAAAGCCTTTGAATGCTTTTGCTACATTCGTCTAGGACTCCAAGCCGCTATCCATTGCACTAGAGATCCGACCTGATTCAACACGGTGATCAGAGATTCACAAATAAAAAGATGACCTATCAGCTGTTGACCAACTTTATCAAGTTAATCGGACACTACCTTACATTTTGAACATTGAATTGGGTAAAAGATAATCAACAAACTACATGATACAGTTTGGGTAAGTCTTCTTAACCCTTGTCAAAGAATGTAGAAGACAGATGGGTATGTAATGACTTGATTAAGACTTTTTTGAAACATCTCTAATAGGACTCCCCATTCATTGGATCCTGAAAAGAGTATGCAATTGATATACCTTTTCTTTAACCAAGCCGCCTGAACAGGGACTTGAACCCTGGGCCCTCAGATTAAAAGTCTGATGCTCTCCCGACTGAGCTATCCAGGCTCGGAGAGGGCGCTCCACAAAATGACCTTATCAACATTTGGAAGTGTCCCAACTATCACTACGTTTCTTAAGATGGTTGCCGGTATTAAGTACTGAATACGCGGAATATAATAATGAATTGGTACTTCAAGCATTTGAAATCTCTTCAGTAAATTTAACCTTATTGTAAGTCCTGAAATTGCTACTATCTCATTTTTTTTGCTGACTTAGAATTCATATGTTTTTATTGACATTGTAAAATTAAGGAAGGGCCCAAAATCTTACTTCTGAGTAAATTACATTTTCATAAGTACAGCTGCCAATTTCCTCTTCTGCAAAGATTGCGTAACTTGAATAGTATCTATTTAAAATAGACTTCCTTTCACTGCCCTTTTTGGTGAAGCAGAAGCATGCATGCACTGTTTATTACTCTTTTAAACAGTAATGAAATAAATAGGGATAAAACTGACTCTGGTGGGATTCGAACCCACAACCTTTGAATATCTTTTTTACATTCACCTAGAAGTCCAATGCGCTATCCATTGCGCCACAGAGCCAATACGCTCTGATTAGGTGCAGAGATATTCTGAAATGAAATAATGTTGATCAGCTTTATAAAGTTCATTTGATACTATAACCATGGATTTATTTTGAATATTGAATTGGGGAAATTATATTCACCGTCTCAAGTTACATGATACCTTAGGTAAATCTACGTACGACTTAAGTTTAGTCAAATGGCACATGATATATGAGGCAGATGTGCATTTCACAACTCCATGAAAGACGTTTTTGCAATTTTAGTAATGGAATATCTTATTCGTCATGCAGGGGAACACAAAAAGAGCATCCAATTAGAGTAATTTTTCTTTAAAGGAAGCACCTGCCTGAACAGGGACTTGAACCCTGGAACCTCAGATTAAAAGTCTGATGCTCTACCGACTGAGCTATCCAGGCTCTGCTATACTGTGTCTTAAAATCAGCTAAACAAATGTGGACGTACACTGACCTGCACTCTGTGTATTAATATGGTTACATATATTAGCAATCAAATTTGTAGAGTTTAATAACAAATTGATGTTTTAACCCCTTCCATGCTCATGACGAGCTCAGCTCGTCGTGCAGTACACTTGTCGTGTGCTTATGACGAGCTGAGCTCGTCATGAACAATGGATTTACAGATCATTCAGCACAGGAGGAAAATCTCCTGTAGCATTGAAGGTGTTAAGCATTTGAAATTTCAGCAGCACACGTAATCCATTTTAAATCCTGAAATTTGGACTATCTCATTTTCGGCTGACTTAGAAATCATGTGTCTAAAATGACATTGTGAAATCAATAAAGTGCCAAATACTATTACTACCTACTAAATTACATTTTCAGCAGTATCTTTGGGAATTTCCTCTTGGGCATAGATTATGCAATGTTTTCAAAGCAAACAGTCTCTGTTTAAGTAGACTTTCTTTCACTGCCATTTTGGTAAATGTTTCTGGTGATGCAGACGCAGGCATTGCTTGTTACTGTTTCAATTAGTTATAAAATAAGAGGAGGGATAAAATTGACCAGCTGGTGTTTGAACACAAAGCCTTTGAATGCTTTTGCTACATTCGTCTAGGACTCCAAGCCGCTATCCATTGCACTAGAGATCCGACCTGATTCAACAGGGTGATCAGAGATTCACAAATAAAAAGATGACCTATCAGCTGTTGACCAACTTTATCAAGTTAATCGGACACTACCTTACATTTTGAACATTGAATTGGGTAAAAGATAATCAACAAACTACATGATACAGTTTGGGTAAGTCTTCTTAACCCTTGTCAAAGAATGTAGAAGACAGATGGGTATGTAATGACTTGATTAAGACTTTTTTGAAACATCTCTAATAGGACTCCCCATTCATTGGATCCTGAAAAGAGTATGCAATTGATATACCTTTTCTTTAACCAAGCCGCCTGAACAGGGACTTGAACCCTGGGCCCTCAGATTAAAAGTCTGATGCTCTCCCGACTGAGCTATCCAGGCTCGGAGAGGGCGCTCCACAAAATGACCTTATCAACATTTGGAAGTGTCCCAACTATCACTACGTTTCTTAAGATGGTTGCCGGTATTAAGTACTGAATACGCGGAATATAATAATGAATTGGTACTTCAAGCATTTGAAATCTCTTCAGTAAATTTAACCTTATTGTAAGTCCTGAAATTGCTACTATCTCATTTTTTTTGCTGACTTAGAATTCATATGTTTTTATTGACATTGTAAAATTAAGGAAGGGCCCAAAATCTTACTTCTGAGTAAATTACATTTTCATAAGTACAGCTGCCAATTTCCTCTTCTGCAAAGATTGCGTAACTTGAATAGTATCTATTTAAAATAGACTTCCTTTCACTGCCCTTTTTGGTGAAGCAGAAGCATGCATGCACTGTTTATTACTCTTTTAAACAGTAATGAAATAAATAGGGATAAAACTGACTCTGGTGGGATTCGAACCCACAACCTTTGAATATCTTTTTTACATTCACCTAGAAGTCCAATGCGCTATCCATTGCGCCACAGAGCCAAAACGCTCTGATTAGGTGCAGAGATATTCTGAAATGAAATAATGTTGATCAGCTTTATAAAGTTCATTTGATACTATAACCATGGATTTATTTTGAATATTGAATTGGGGAAATTATATTCACCGTCTCAAGTTACATGATACCTTAGGTAAATCTACGTACGACTTAAGTTTAGTCAAATGGCACATGATATATGAGGCAGATGTGCATTTCACAACTCCATGAAAGACGTTTTTGCAATTTTAGTAATGGAATATCTTATTCGTCATGCAGGGGAACACAAAAAGAGCATCCAATTAGAGTAATTTTTCTTTAAAGGAAGCACCTGCCTGAACAGGGACTTGAACCCTGGAACCTCAGATTAAAAGTCTGATGCTCTACCGACTGAGCTATCCAGGCTCTGCTATACTGTGTCTTAAAATCAGCTAAACAAATGTGGACGTACACTGACCTGCACTCTGTGTATTAATATGGTTACATATATTAGCAATCAAATTTGTAGAGTTTAATAACAAATTGATGTTTTAACCCCTTCCATGCTCATGACGAGCTCAGCTCGTCGTGCAGTACACTTGTCGTGTGCTTATGACGAGCTGAGCTCGTCATGAACAATGGATTTACAGATCATTCAGCACAGGAGGAAAATCTCCTGTAGCATTGAAGGTGTTAAGCATTTGAAATTTCAGCAGCACACGTAATCCATTTTAAATCCTGAAATTTGGACTATCTCATTTTCGGCTGACTTAGAAATCATGTGTCTAAAATGACATTGTGAAATCAATAAAGTGCCAAATACTATTACTACCTACTAAATTACATTTTCAGCAGTATCTTTGGGAATTTCCTCTTGGGCATAGATTATGCAATGTTTTCAAAGCAAACAGTCTCTGTTTAAGTAGACTTTCTTTCACTGCCATTTTGGTAAATGTTTCTGGTGATGCAGACGCAGGCATTGCTTGTTACTGTTTCAATTAGTTATAAAATAAGAGGAGGGATAAAATTGACCAGCTGGTGTTTGAACACAAAGCCTTTGAATGCTTTTGCTACATTCGTCTAGGACTCCAAGCCGCTATCCATTGCACTAGAGATCCGACCTGATTCAACAGGGTGATCAGAGATTCACAAATAAAAAGATGACCTATCAGCTGTTGACCAACTTTATCAAGTTAATCGGACACTACCTTACATTTTGAACATTGAATTGGGTAAAAGATAATCAACAAACTACATGATACAGTTTGGGTAAGTCTTCTTAACCCTTGTCAAAGAATGTAGAAGACAGATAGGTATGTAATGACTTGATTAAGACTTTTTTGAAACATCTCTAATAGGACTCCCCATTCATTGGATCCTGAAAAGAGTATGCAATTGATATACCTTTTCTTTAACCAAGCCGCCTGAACAGGGACTTGAACCCTGGGCCCTCAGATTAAAAGTCTGATGCTCTCCCGACTGAGCTATCCAGGCTCGGAGAGATTGCTCCACAAAATGACCTTATCAACATTTGGAAGTGTCCCAACTATCACTACGTTTCTTAAGATGGTTGCCGGTATTAAGTACTGAATACGCGGAATATAATAATGAATTGGTACTTCAAGCATTTGAAATCTCTTCAGTAAATTTAACCTTATTGTAAGTCCTGAAATTGCTACTATCTCATTTTTTTGCTGACTTAGAATTCATATGCTTTTATTGACATTGTAAAATTAAGGAAGGGCCCAAAATCTTACTTCTGAGTAAATTACATTTTCATAAGTACAGCTGCCAATTTCCTCTTCTGGAAAGATTGCGTAACTTGAATAGTATCTATTTAAAATAGACTTCCTTTCACTGCCCTTTTTGGTGAAGCAGAAGCATGCATGCACTGTTTATTACTCTTTTAAACAGTTATGAAATAAATAGGGATAAAACTGACTCTGGTGGGATTCGAACCCACAACCTTTGAATATCTTTTTTACAATCACCTAGAAGTCCATTGCGCTATCCATTGCGCCACAGAGCCAATACACTCTGATGAGGTGCAGAGATATTCTGAAATGAAATAATGTTGATCAGCTTTATAAAGTTCATTTGATACTATAACCATGGATTTATTTTGAATATTGAATTGGGGAAATTATATTCACCGTCTCAAGTTACATGATGCCTTAGGTAAATCTACGTACGACTTAAGTTTAGTCAAATGGCACATGATATATGAGGCAGATGTGCATTTCACAACTCCATGAAAGACGTTTTTGCAATTTTAGTAATGGAATATCTTATTCGTCATGCAGGGGAACACAAAAAGAGCATCCAATTAGAGTAATTTTTCTTTAAAGGAAGCAACCGCCTGAACAGGGACTTGAACCCTGGACCCTCAGATTAAAAGGCTGATGCTCTACCGACTGAGCTATCCAGGCTCTGCTATACTCTGTCTTAAAATCAGCTAAACAAATGTGGACCTACACTGACCTACACTCTGTGTATTAATATGGTTACATATATTAGCAATCAAATTTGTAGAGTTTAATAACAAATTGATGTTTTAACCCCTTCCATGCTCATGACGAGCTCAGCTCGTCGTGCAGTACACTTGTCGTGTGCTTATGACGAGCTGAGCTCGTCATGAACAATGGATTTACAGATCATTCAGCACAGGAGGAAAATCTCCTGTAGCATTGAAGGTGTTAAGCATTTGAAATTTCAGCAGCACACGTAATCCATTTTAAATCCTAAAATTTGTACTATCTCATTTTCGGCTGACTTAGAAATCATGTGTCTAAAATGACCTTGTGAAATCAATAAAGTGCCAAATACTATTACTACCTACTAAATTACATTTTCAGCAGTATCTTTGGGAAATTCCTCTTGGGCATAGATTATGCAATGTTTTCAAAGCAAACAGTCTCTGTTTAAGTAGACTTTCTTTCACTGCCATTTTGGTAAATGTTTCTGGTGATGCAGACGCAGGCATTGCTTGTTACTGTTTCAATTAGTTATAAAATAGGAGGAGGGATAAAATTGACCCAGCTGGTGTTTGAACACAAAGCCTTTGAATGCTTTTGCTACATTCGTCTAGGACTCCAAGCCGCTATCCATTGCACTAGAGATCCGACCTGATTCAACAGGGTGATCAGAGATTCACAAATAAAAAGATGACCTATCAGCTGTTGACCAACTTTATCAAGTTAATCGGACACTACCTTACATTTTGAACATTGAATTGGGTAAAAGATAATCAACAAACTACATGATACAGTTTGGGTAAGTCTTCTTAACCCTTGTCAAAGAATGTAGAAGACAGATAGGTATGTAATGACTTGATTAAGACTTTTTTGAAACATCTCTAATAGGACTCCCCATTCATTGGATCCTGAAAAGAGTATGCAATTGATATACCTTTTCTTTAACCAAGCCGCCTGAACAGGGACTTGAACCCTGGGCCCTCAGATTAAAAGTCTGATGCTCTCCCGACTGAGCTATCCAGGCTCGGAGAGATTGCTCCACAAAATGACCTTATCAACATTTGGAAGTGTCCCAACTATCACTACGTTTCTTAAGATGGTTGCCGGTATTAAGTACTGAATACGCGGAATATTATAATGAATTGGTACTTCAAGCATTTGAAATCTCTTCAGTAAATTTAACCTTATTGTAAGTCCTGAAATTGCTACTATCTCATTTTTTTTGCTGACTTAGAATTCATATGTTTTTATTGACATTGTAAAATTAAGGAAGGGCCCAAAATCTTACTTCTGAGTAAATTACATTTTCATAAGTACAGCTGCCAATTTCCTCTTCTGGAAAGATTGCGTAACTTTAAAAGTATCTATTTAAAATAGACTTCCTTTCACTGCCCTTTTTGGTGAAGCAGAAGCATGCATGCACTGTTTATTACTCTTTTAAACAGTTACGAAATAAATAGGGATAAAACTGACTCTGGTGGGATTCGAACCCACAACCTTTGAATATCTTTTTTACAATCACCTAGAAGTCCATTGCGCTATCCATTGCGCCACAGAGCCAATACACTCTGATGAGGTGCAGAGATATTCTGAAATGAAATAATGTTGATCAGCTTTATAAAGTTCATTTGATACTATAACCATGGATTTATTTTGAATATTGAATTGGGGAAATTATATTCACCGTCTCAAGTTACATGATGCCTTAGGTAAATCTACGTACGACTTAAGTTTAGTCAAATGGCACATGATATATGAGGCAGATGTGCATTTCACAACTCCATGAAAGACGTTTTTGCAATTTTAGTAATGGAATATCTTATTCGTCATGCAGGGGAACACAAAAAGAGCATCCAATTAGAGTAATTTTTCTTTAAAGGAAGCAACCGCCTGAACAGGGACTTGAACCCTGGACCCTCAGATTAAAAGGCTGATGCTCTACCGACTGAGCTATCCAGGCTCTGCTATACTCTGTCTTAAAATCAGCTAAACAAATGTGGACCTACACTGACCTACACTCTGTGTATTAATATGGTTACATATATTAGCAATCAAATTTGTAGAGTTTAATAACAAATTGATGTTTTAACCCCTTCCATGCTCATGACGAGCTCAGCTCGTCGTGCAGTACACTTGTCGTGTGCTTATGACGAGCTGAGCTCGTCATGAACAATGGATTTACAGATCATTCAGCACAGGAGGAAAATCTCCTGTAGCATTGAAGGTGTTAAGCATTTGAAATTTCAGCAGCACACGTAATCCATTTTAAATCCTGAAATTTGTACTATCTCATTTTCGGCTGACTTAGAAATCATGTGTCTAAAATGACCTTGTGAAATCAATAAAGTGCCAAATACTATTACTACCTACTAAATTACATTTTCAGCAGTATCTTTGGGAAATTCCTCTTGGGCATAGATTATGCAATGTTTTCAAAGCAAACAGTCTCTGTTTAAGTAGACTTTCTTTCACTGCCATTTTGGTAAATGTTTCTGGTGATGCAGACGCAGGCATTGCTTGTTACTGTTTCAATTAGTTATAAAATAGGAGGAGGGATAAAATTGACCCAGCTGGTGTTTGAACACAAAGCCTTTGAATGCTTTTGCTACATTCGTCTAGGACTCCAAGCCGCTATCCATTGCACTAGAGATCCGACCTGATTCAACACGGTGATCAGAGATTCACAAATAAAAAGATGACCTATCAGCTGTTGACCAACTTTATCAAGTTAATCGGACACTACCTTACATTTTGAACATTGAATTGGGTAAAAGATAATCAACAAACTACATGATACAGTTTGGGTAAGTCTTCTTAACCCTTGTCAAAGAATGTAGAAGACAGATGGGTATGTAATGACTTGATTAAGACTTTTTTGAAACATCTCTAATAGGACTCCCCATTCATTGGATCCTGAAAAGAGTATGCAATTGATATACCTTTTCTTTAACCAAGCCGCCTGAACAGGGACTTGAACCCTGGGCCCTCAGATTAAAAGTCTGATGCTCTCCCGACTGAGCTATCCAGGCTCGGAGAGGGCACTCCACAAAATGACCTTATCAACATTTGGAAGTGTCCCAACTATCACTACGTTTCTTAAGATGGTTGCCGGTATTAAGTACTGAATACGCGGAATATAATAATGAATTGGTACTTCAAGCATTTGAAATCTCTTCAGTAAATTTAACCTTATTGTAAGTCCTGAAATTGCTACTATCTCATTTTTTTTGCTGACTTAGAATTCATAGGTTTTTATTGACATTGTAAAATTAAGGAAGGGCCCAAAATCTTACTTCTGAGTAAATTACATTTTCATAAGTACAGCTGCCAATTTCCTCTTCTGCAAAGATTGCGTAACTTGAATAGTATCTATTTAAAATAGACTTCCTTTCACTGCCCTTTTTGGTGAAGCAGAAGCATGCATGCACTGTTTATTACTCTTTTAAACAGTAATGAAATAAATAGGGATAAAACTGACTCTGGTGGGATTCGAACCCACAACCTTTGAATATCTTTTTTACATTCACCTAGAAGTCCAATGCGCTATCCATTGCGCCACAGAGCCAATACGCTCTGATGAGGTGCAGAGATATTCTGAAATGAAATAATGTTGATCAGCTTTATAAAGTTCATTTGATACTATAACCATGGATTTATTTTGAATATTGAATTGGGGAAATTATATTCACCGTCTCAAGTTACATGATACCTTAGGTAAATCTACGTACGACTTAAGTTTAGTCAAATGGCACATGATATATGAGGCAGATGTGCATTTCACAACTCCATGAAAGACGTTTTTGCAATTTTAGTAATGGAATATCTTATTCGTCATGCAGGGGAACACAAAAAGAGCATCCAATTAGAGTAATTTTTCTTTAAAGGAAGCACCTGCCTGAACAGGGACTTGAACCCTGGAACCTCAGATTAAAAGTCTGATGCTCTACCGACTGAGCTATCCAGGCTCTGCTATACTGTGTCTTAAAATCAGCTAAACAAATGTGGACGTACACTGACCTACACTCTGTGTATTAATATGGTTACATATATTAGCAATCAAATTTGTAGAGTTTAATAACAAATTGATGTTTTAACCCCTTCCATGCTCATGACGAGCTCAGCTCGTCGTGCAGTACACTTGTCGTGTGCTTATGACGAGCTGAGCTCGTCATGAACAATGGATTTACAGATCATTCAGCACAGGAGGAAAATCTCCTGTAGCATTGAAGGTGTTAAGCATTTGAAATTTCAGCAGCACACGTAATCCATTTTAAATCCTGAAATTTGGACTATCTCATTTTCGGCTGACTTAGAAATCATGTGTCTAAAATGACATTGTGAAATCAATAAAGTGCCAAATACTATTACTACCTACTAAATTACATTTTCAGCAGTATCTTTGGGAATTTCCTCTTGGGCATAGATTATGCAATGTTTTCAAAGCAATCAGTCTCTGTTTAAGTAGACTTTCTTTCACTGCCATGTTGGTAAATGTTTCTGGTGATGCAGACGCAGGCATTGCTTGTTACTGTTTCAATTAGTTATAAAATAAGAGGAGGGATAAAATTGACCCAGCTGGTGTTTGAACACAAAGCCTTTGAATGCTTTTGCTACATTCGTCTAGGACTCCAAGCCGCTATCCATTGCACTAGAGATCCGACCTGATTCAACACGGTGATCAGAGATTCACAAATAAAAAGATGACCTATCAGCTGTTGACCAACTTTATCAAGTTAATCGGACACTACCTTACATTTTGAACATTGAATTGGGTAAAAGATAATCAACAAACTACATGATACAGTTTGGGTAAGTCTTCTTAACCCTTGTCAAAGAATGTAGAAGACAGATGGGTATGTAATGACTTGATTAAGACTTTTTTGAAACATCTCTAATAGGACTCCCCATTCATTGGATCCTGAAAAGAGTATGCAATTGATATACCTTTTCTTTAACCAAGCCGCCTGAACAGGGACTTGAACCCTGGGCCCTCAGATTAAAAGTCTGATGCTCTCCCGACTGAGCTATCCAGGCTCGGAGAGGGCGCTCCACAAAATGACCTTATCAACATTTGGAAGTGTCCCAACTATCACTACGTTTCTTAAGATGGTTGCCGGTATTAAGTACTGAATACGCGGAATATAATAATGAATTGGTACTTCAAGCATTTGAAATCTCTTCAGTAAATTTAACCTTATTGTAAGTCCTGAAATTGCTACTATCTCATTTTTTTTGCTGACTTAGAATTCATATGTTTTTATTGACATTGTAAAATTAAGGAAGGGCCCAAAATCTTACTTCTGAGTAAATTACATTTTCATAAGTACAGCTGCCAATTTCCTCTTCTGCAAAGATTGCGTAACTTGAATAGTATCTATTTAAAATAGACTTCCTTTCACTGCCCTTTTTGGTGAAGCAGAAGCATGCATGCACTGTTTATTACTCTTTTAAACAGTAATGAAATAAATAGGGATAAAACTGACTCTGGTGGGATTCGAACCCACAACCTTTGAATATCTTTTTTACATTCACCTAGAAGTCCAATGCGCTATCCATTGCGCCACAGAGCCAATACGCTCTGATGAGGTGCAGAGATATTCTGAAATGAAATAATGTTGATCAGCTTTATAAAGTTCATTTGATACTATAACCATGGATTTATTTTGAATATTGAATTGGGGAAATTATATTCACCGTCTCAAGTTACATGATACCTTAGGTAAATCTACGTACGACTTAAGTTTAGTCAAATGGCACATGATATATGAGGCAGATGTGCATTTCACAACTCCATGAAAGACGTTTTTGCAATTTTAGTAATGGAATATCTTATTCGTCATGCAGGGGAACACAAAAAGAGCATCCAATTAGAGTAATTTTTCTTTAAAGGAAGCACCTGCCTGAACAGGGACTTGAACCCTGGAACCTCAGATTAAAAGTCTGATGCTCTACCGACTGAGCTATCCAGGCTCTGCTATACTGTGTCTTAAAATCAGCTAAACAAATGTGGACGTACACTGACCTACACTCTGTGTATTAATATGGTTACATATATTAGCAATCAAATTTGTAGAGTTTAATAACAAATTGATGTTTTAACCCCTTCCATGCTCATGACGAGCTCAGCTCGTCGTGCAGTACACTTGTCGTGTGCTTATGACGAGCTGAGCTCGTCATGAACAATGGATTTACAGATCATTCAGCACAGGAGGAAAATCTCCTGTAGCATTGAAGGTGTTAAGCATTTGAAATTTCAGCAGCACACGTAATCCATTTTAAATCCTGAAATTTGGACTATCTCATTTTCGGCTGACTTAGAAATCATGTGTCTAAAATGACATTGTGAAATCAATAAAGTGCCAAATACTATTACTACCTACTAAATTACATTTTCAGCAGTATCTTTGGGAATTTCCTCTTGGGCATAGATTATGCAATGTTTTCAAAGCAATCAGTCTCTGTTTAAGTAGACTTTCTTTCACTGCCATGTTGGTAAATGTTTCTGGTGATGCAGACGCAGGCATTGCTTGTTACTGTTTCAATTAGTTATAAAATAAGAGGAGGGATAAAATTGACCCAGCTGGTGTTTGAACACAAAGCCTTTGAATGCTTTTGCTACATTCGTCTAGGACTCCAAGCCGCTATCCATTGCACTAGAGATCCGACCTGATTCAACACGGTGATCAGAGATTCACAAATAAAAAGATGACCTATCAGCTGTTGACCAACTTTATCAAGTTAATCGGACACTACCTTACATTTTGAACATTGAATTGGGTAAAAGATAATCAACATGTCAAACTACATGATACAGTTTGGGTAAGTCTTCTTAACCCTTGTCAAAGAATGTAGAAGACAGATGGGTATGTAATGACTTGATTAAGACTTTTTTGAAACATCTCTAATAGGACTCCCCATTCATTGGATCCTGAAAAGAGTATGCAATTGATATACCTTTTCTTTAACCAAGCCGCCTGAACAGGGACTTGAACCCTGGGCCCTCAGATTAAAAGTCTGATGCTCTCCCGACTGAGCTATCCAGGCTCGGAGAGGTCGCTCCACAAAATGACCTTATCAACATTTGGAAGTGTCCCAACTATCACTACGTTTCTTAAGATGGTTGCCGGTATTAAGTACTGAATACGCGGAATATAATAATGAATTGGTACTTCAAGCATTTGAAATCTCTTCAGTAAATTTAACCTTATTGTAAGTCCTGAAATTGCTACTATCTCATTTTTTTTGCTGACTTAGAAGTCATATGTTTTTATTGACATTGTAAAATTAAGGAAGGGCCCAAAATCTTACTTCTGAGTAAATTACATTTTCATAAGTACAGCTGCCAATTTCCTCTTCTGCAAAGATTGCGTAACTTGAATAGTATCTATTTAAAATAGACTTCCTTTCACTGCCCTTTTTGGTGAAGCAGAAGCATGCATGCACTGTTTATTACTCTTTTAAACAGTTATGAAATAAATAGGGATAAAACTGACTCTGGTGGGATTCGAACCCACAACCTTTGAATATCTTTTTTACATTCACCTAGAAGTCCAATGCGCTATCCATTGCGCCACAGAGCCAATACGCTCTGAGGAGGTGCAGAGATATTCTGAAATGAAATAATGTTGATCAGCTTTATAAAGTTCATTTGATACTATAACCATGGATTTATTTTGAATATTGAATTGGGGAAATTATATTCACCGTCTCAAGTTACATGATACCTTAGGTAAATCTACGTACGACTTAAGTTTAGTCAAATGGCACATGATATATGAGGCAGATGTGCATTTCACAACTCCATGAAAGACGTTTTTGCAATTTTAGTAATGGAATATCTTATTCGTCATGCAGGGGAACACAAAAAGAGCATCCAATTAGAGTAATTTTTCTTTAAAAGAAGCACCCGCCTGAACAGGGACTTGAACCCTGGACCCTCAGATTAAAAGTCTGATGCTCTACCGACTGAGCTATCCAGGCTCTGCTATACTCTGTCTTAAAATCAGCTAAACAAATGTGGACGTACACTGACCTACACTCTGTGTATTAATATGGTTACATATATTAGCAATCAAATTTGTAGAGTTTAATAACAAATTGATGTTTTAACCCCTTCCATGCTCATGACGAGCTCAGCTCGTCGTGCAGTACACTTGTCGTGTGCTTATGACGAGCTGAGCTCGTCATGAACAATGGATTTACAGATCATTCAGCACAGGAGGAAAATCTCCTGTAGCATTGAAGGTGTTAAGCATTTGAAATTTCAGCAGCACACGTAATCCATTTTAAATCCTGAAATTTGGACTATCTCATTTTTGGCTGACTTAGAAATCATGTATCTAAAATGACATTGTGAAATCAATAAAGTGCCAAATACTATTACTACCTACTAAATTACATACATTTTCAGCAGTATCTTTGGGAATTTCCTCTTGGGCATAGATTATGCAATGTTTTCAAAGCAAACAGTCTCTGTTTAAGTAGACTTTCTTTCACTGCCATTTTGGTAAATGTTTCTGGTGATGCAGACGCAGGCATTGCTTGTTACTGTTTCAATTAGTTATAAAATAAGAGGAGGGATAAAATTGACCCAGCTGGTGTTTGAACACAAAGCCTTTGAATGCTTTTGCTACATTCGTCTAGGACTCCAAGCCGCTATCCATTGCACTAGAGATCCGACCTGATTCAACACGGTGATCAGAGATTCACAAATAAAAAGATGACCTATCAGCTGTTGACCAACTTTATCAAGTTAATCGGACACTACCTTACATTTTGAACATTGAATTGGGTAAAAGATAATCAACAAACTACATGATACAGTTTGGGTAAGTCTTCTTAACCCTTGTCAAAGAATGTAGAAGACAGATGGGTATGTAATGACTTGATTAAGACTTTTTTGAAACATCTCTAATAGGACTCCCCATTCATTGGATCCTGAAAAGAGTATGCAATTGATATACCTTTTCTTTAACCAAGCCGCCTGAACAGGGACTAGAACCCTGGGCCCTCAGATTAAAAGTCTGATGCTCTCCCGACTGAGCTATCCAGGCTCAGACAGGTCGCTCCACAAAATGACCTTATCAACATTTGGAAGTGTCCCAACTATCACTACGTTTCTTAAGATGGTTGCCGGTATTAAGTACTGAATACGCGGAATATAATAATGAATTGGTACTTCAAGCATTTGAAATCTCTTCAGTAAATTTAACCTTATTGTAAGTCCTGAAATTGCTACTATCTCATTTTTTTTGCTGACTTAGAATTCATATGTTTTTATTGACATTGTAAAATTAAGGAAGGGCCCAAAATCTTACTTCTGAGTAAATTACATTTTCATAAGTACAGCTGCCAATTTCCTCTTCTGCAAAGATTGCGTAACTTGAATAGTATCTATTTAAAATAGACTTCCTTTCACTGCCCTTTTTGGTGAAGCAGAAGCATGCATGCACTGTTTATTACTCTTTTAAACAGTTATGAAATAAATAGGGATAAAACTGACTCTGGTGGGATTCGAACCCACAACCTTTGAATATCTTTTTTTCATTCACCTAGAAGTCCAATGCGCTATCCATTGCGCCACAGAGCCAATACGCTCTGATGAGGTGCAGAGATATTCTGAAATGAAATAATGTTGATCAGCTTTATAAAGTTCATTTGATACTATAACCATGGATTTATTTTGAATATTGAATTGGGAAATTATATTCACCGTCTCAAGTTACATGATACCTTAGGTAAATCTACGTACGACTTAAGTTTAGTCAAATGGCACATGATATATGAGGCAGATGTGCATTTCACAACTCCATGAAAGACGTTTTTGCAATTTTAGTAATGGAATATCTTATTCGTCATGCAGGGGAACACAAAAAGAGCATCCAATTAGAGTAATTTTTCTTTAAAGGAAGCACCCGCCTGAACAGGGACTTGAACCCTGGACCCTCAGATTAAAAGTCTGATGCTCTACCGACTGAGCTATCCAGGCTCTGCTATACTCTGTCTTAAAATCAGCTAAACAAATGTGGACGTACACTGACCTACACTCTGTGTATTAATATGGTTACATATATTAGCAATCAAATTTGTAGAGTTTAATAACAAATTGATGTTTTAACCCCTTCCATGCTCATGACGAGCTCAGCTCGTCGTGCAGTACACTTGTCGTGTGCTTATGACGAGCTGAGCTCGTCATGAACAATGGATTTACAGATCATTCAGCACAGGAGGAAAATCTCCTGTAGCATTGAAGGTGTTAAGCATTTGAAATTTCAGCAGCACACGTAATCCATTTTAAATCCTGAAATTTGGACTATCTCATTTTCGGCTGACTTAGAAATCATGTGTCTAAAATGACCTTGTGAAATCAATAAAGTGCCAAATACTATTACTACCTACTAAATTACATTTTCAGCAGTATCTTTGGGAATTTCCTCTTGGGCATAGATTATGCAATGTTTTCAAAGCAAACAGTCTCTGTTTAAGTAGACTTTCTTTCACTGCCATTTTGGTAAATGTTTCTGGTGATGCAGACGCAGGCATTGCTTGTTACTGTTTCAATTAGTTATAAAATAGGAGGAGGGATAAAATTGACCCAGCTGGTGTTTGAACACAAAGCCTTTGAATGCTTTTGCTACATTCGTCTAGGACTCCAAGCCGCTATCCATTGCACTAGAGATCCGACCTGATTCAACACGGTGATCAGAGATTCACAAATAAAAAGATGACCTATCAGCTGTTGACCAACTTTATCAAGTTAATCGGACACTACCTTACATTTTGAACATTGAATTGGGTAAAAGATAATCAACAAACTACATGATACAGTTTGGGTAAGTCTTCTTAACCCTTGTCAAAGAATGTAGAAGACAGATGGGTATGTAATGACTTGATTAAGACTTTTTTGAAACATCTCTAATAGGACTCCCCATTCATTGGATCCTGAAAAGAGTATGCAATTGATATACCTTTTCTTTAACCAAGCCGCCTGAACAGGGACTTGAACCCTGGGCCCTCAGATTAAAAGTCTGATGCTCTCCCGACTGAGCTATCCAGGCTCGGAGAGGGCGCTCCACAAAATGACCTTATCAACATTTGGAAGTGTCCCAACTATCACTACGTTTCTTAAGATGGTTGCCGGTATTAAGTACTGAATACGCGGAATATAATAATGAATTGGTACTTCAAGCATTTGAAATCTCTTCAGTAAATTTAACCTCATTGTAAGTCCTGAAATTGCTACTATCTCATTTTTTTTGCTGACTTAGAATTCATATGTTTTTATTGACATTGTAAAATTAAGGAAGGGCCCAAAATCTTACTTCTGAGTAAATTACATTTTCATAAGTACAGCTGCCAATTTCCTCTTCTGCAAAGATTGCGTAACTTGAATAGTATCTATTTAAAATAGACTTCCTTTCACTGCCCTTTTTGGTGAAGCAGAAGCATGCATGCACTGTTTATTACTCTTTTAAACAGTAATGAAATAAATAGGGATAAAACTGACTCTGGTGGGATTCGAACCCACAACCTTTGAATATCTTTTTTACATTCACCTAGAAGTCCAATGCGCTATCCATTGCGCCACAGAGCCAATACGCTCTGATGAGGTGCAGAGATATTCTGAAATGAAATAATGTTGATCAGCTTTATAAAGTTCATTTGATACTATAACCATGGATTTATTTTGAATACTGAATTGGGGAAATTATATTCACCGTCTCAAGTTACATGATACCTTAGGTAAATCTACGTACGACTTAAGTTTAGTCAAATGGCACATGATATATGAGGCAGATGTGCATTTCACAACTCCATGAAAGACGTTTTTGCAATTTTAGTAATGGAATATCTTATTCGTCATGCAGGGGAACACAAAAAGAGCATCCAATTTTGAGTAATTTTTCTTTAAAGGAAGCACCTGCCTGAACAGGGACTTGAACCCTGGAACCTCAGATTAAAAGTCTGATGCTCTACCGACTGAGCTATCCAGGCTCTGCTATACTGTGTCTTAAAATCAGCTAAACAAATGTGGACGTACACTGACCTACACTCTGTGTATTAATATGGTTACATATATTAGCAATCAAATTTGTAGAGTTTAATAACAAATTGATGTTTTAACCCCTTCCATGCTCATGACGAGCTGAGCTCATCGTGCAGTACACTTGTCGTGTGCTTATGACGAGCTGAGCTCGTCATGAACAATGGATTTACAGATCATTCAGCACAGGAGGAAAATCTCCTGTAGCATTGAAGGTGTTAAGCATTTGAAATTTCAGCAGCACACGTAATCCATTTTAAATCCTGAAATTTGGACTATCTCATTTTCGGCTGACTTAGAAATCATGTGTCTAAAATGACATTGTGAAATCAATAAAGTGCCAAATACTATTACTACCTACTAAATTACATTTTCAGCAGTATCTTTGGGAATTTCCTCTTGGGCATAGATTATGCAATGTTTTCAAAGCAATCAGTCTCTGTTTAAGTAGACTTTCTTTCACTGCCATGTTGGTAAATGTTTCTGGTGATGCAGACGCAGGCATTGCTTGTTACTGTTTCAATTAGTTATAAAATAAGAGGAGGGATAAAATTGACCCAGCTGGTGTTTGAACACAAAGCCTTTGAATGCTTTTGCTACATTCGTCTAGGACTCCAAGCCGCTATCCATTGCACTAGAGATCCGACCTGATTCAACACGGTGATCAGAGATTCACAAATAAAAAGATGACCTATCAGCTGTTGACCAACTTTATCAAGTTAATCGGACACTACCTTACATTTTGAACATTGAATTGGGTAAAAGATAATCAACATGTCAAACTACATGATACAGTTTGGGTAAGTCTTCTTAACCCTTGTCAAAGAATGTAGAAGACAGATGGGTATGTAATGACTTGATTAAGACTTTTTTGAAACATCTCTAATAGGACTCCCCATTCATTGGATCCTGAAAAGAGTATGCAATTGATATACCTTTTCTTTAACCAAGCCGCCTGAACAGGGACTTGAACCCTGGGCCCTCAGATTAAAAGTCTGATGCTCTCCCGACTGAGCTATCCAGGCTCGGAGAGGTTGCTCCACAAAATGACCTTATCAACATTTGGAAGTGTCCCAACTATCACTACGTTTCTTAAGATGGTTGCCGGTATTAAGTACTGAATACGCGGAATATAATAATGAATTGGTACTTCAAGCATTTGAAATCTCTTCAGTAAATTTAACCTTATTGTAAGTCCTGAAATTGCTACTATCTCATTTTTTTTGCTGACTTAGAAGTCATATGTTTTTATTGACATTGTAAAATTAAGGAAGGGCCCAAAATCTTACTTCTGAGTAAATTACATTTTCATAAGTACAGCTGCCAATTTCCTCTTCTGCAAAGATTGCGTAACTTGAATAGTATCTATTTAAAATAGACTTCCTTTCACTGCCCTTTTTGGTGAAGCAGAAGCATGCATGCACTGTTTATTACTCTTTTAAACAGTTATGAAATAAATAGGGATAAAACTGACTCTGGTGGGATTCGAACCCACAACCTTTGAATATCTTTTTTACATTCACCTAGAAGTCCAATGCGCTATCCATTGCGCCACAGAGCCAATGCGCTCTGAGGAGGTGCAGAGATATTCTGAAATGAAATAATGTTGATCAGCTTTATAAAGTTCATTTGATACTATAACCATGGATTTATTTTGAATATTGAATTGGGAAATTATATTCACCGTCTCAAGTTACATGATACCTTAGGTAAATCTACGTACGACTTAAGTTTAGTCAAATGGCACATGATATATGAGGCAGATGTGCATTTCACAACTCCATGAAAGACGTTTTTGCAATTTTAGTAATGGAATATCTTAATCGTCATGCAGGGGAACACAAAAAGAGCATCCAATTAGAGTAATTTTTCTTTAAAGGAAGCACCCGCCTGAACAGGGACTTGAACCCTGGTTCCTCAGATTAAAAGTCTGATGCTCTACCGACTGAGCTATCCAGGCTCTGCTATACTCTGTCTTAAAATCAGCTAAACAAATGTGGACGTACACTGACCTACACTCTGTGTATTAATATGGTTACATACATTAGCAATCAAATTTGTAGAGTTTAATAACAAATTGATGTTTTAACCCCTTCCATGCTCATGACTAGCTCAGCCCATCGTGCAGTACACTTGTCGTGTGCTTATGACGAGCTGAGCTCGTCATGAACAATGGATTTACAGATCATTCAGCACAGGAGGAAAATCTCCTGTAGCATTGAAGGTGTTAAGCATTTGAAATTTCAGCAGCACACGTAATCCATTTTAAATCCTGAAATTTGGACTATCTCATTTTCGGCTGACTTAGAAATCATGTGTCTAAAATGACCTTGTGAAATCAATAAAGTGCCAAATACTATTACTACCTACTAAATTACATACATTTTCAGCAGTTTCTTTGGGAATTTCCTCTTGGGCATAGATTATGCAATGTTTTCAAAGCAAACAGTCTCTGTTTAAGTAGACTTTCTTTCACTGCCATTTTGGTAAATGTTTCTGGTGATGCAGACGCAGGCATTGCTTGTTACTGTTTCAATTAGTTATAAAATAAGAGGAGGGATAAAATTGACCCAGCTGGTGTTTGAACACAAAGCCTTTGAATGCTTTTGCTACATTCGTCTAGGACTCCAAGCCGCTATCCATTGCACTAGAGATCCGACCTGATTCAACACGGTGATCAGAGATTCACAAATAAAAAGATGACCTATCAGCTGTTGACCAACTTTATCAAGTTAATCGGACACTACCTTACATTTTGAACATTGAATTGGGTAAAAGATAATCAACAAACTACATGATACAGTTTGGGTAAGTCTTCTTAACCCTTGTCAAAGAATGTAGAAGACAGATGGGTATGTAATGACTTGATTAAGACTTTTTTGAAACATCTCTAATAGGACTCCCCATTCATTGGATCCTGAAAAGAGTATGCAATTGATATACCTTTTCTTTAACCAAGCCGCCTGAACAGGGACTAGAACCCTGGGCCCTCAGATTAAAAGTCTGATGCTCTCCCGACTGAGCTATCCAGGCTCAGACAGGTCGCTCCACAAAATGACCTTATCAACATTTGGAAGTGTCCCAACTATCACTACGTTTCTTAAGATGGTTGCCGGTATTAAGTACTGAATACGCGGAATATAATAATGAATTGGTACTTCAAGCATTTGAAATCTCTTCAGTAAATTTAACCTTATTGTAAGTCCTGAAATTGCTACTATCTCATTTTTTTTGCTGACTTAGAATTCATATGTTTTTATTGACATTGTAAAATTAAGGAAGGGCCCAAAATCTTACTTCTGAGTAAATTACATTTTCATAAGTACAGCTGCCAATTTCCTCTTCTGCAAAGATTGCGTAACTTGAATAGTATCTATTTAAAATAGACTTCCTTTCACTGCCCTTTTTGGTGAAGCAGAAGCATGCATGCACTGTTTATTACTCTTTTAAACAGTTATGAAATAAATAGGGATAAAACTGACTCTGGTGGGATTCGAACCCACAACCTTTGAATATCTTTTTTTCATTCACCTAGAAGTCCAATGCGCTATCCATTGCGCCACAGAGCCAATACGCTCTGATGAGGTGCAGAGATATTCTGAAATGAAATAATGTTGATCAGCTTTATAAAGTTCATTTGATACTATAACCATGGATTTATTTTGAATATTGAATTGGGAAATTATATTCACCGTCTCAAGTTACATGATACCTTAGGTAAATCTACGTACGACTTAAGTTTAGTCAAATGGCACATGATATATGAGGCAGATGTGCATTTCACAACTCCATGAAAGACGTTTTTGCAATTTTAGTAATGGAATATCTTATTCGTCATGCAGGGGAACACAAAAAGAGCATCCAATTAGAGTAATTTTTCTTTAAAGGAAGCACCCGCCTGAACAGGGACTTGAACCCTGGACCCTCAGATTAAAAGTCTGATGCTCTACCGACTGAGCTATCCAGGCTCTGCTATACTCTGTCTTAAAATCAGCTAAACAAATGTGGACGTACACTGACCTACACTCTGTGTATTAATATGGTTACATATATTAGCAATCAAATTTGTAGAGTTTAATAACAAATTGATGTTTTAACCCCTTCCATGCTCATGACGAGCTCAGCTCGTCGTGCAGTACACTTGTCGTGTGCTTATGACGAGCTGAGCTCGTCATGAACAATGGATTTACAGATCATTCAGCACAGGAGGAAAATCTCCTGTAGCATTGAAGGTGTTAAGCATTTGAAATTTCAGCAGCACACGTAATCCATTTTAAATCCTGAAATTTGGACTATCTCATTTTCGGCTGACTTAGAAATCATGTGTCTAAAATGACCTTGTGAAATCAATAAAGTGCCAAATACTATTACTACCTACTAAATTACATTTTCAGCAGTATCTTTGGGAATTTCCTCTTGGGCATAGATTATGCAATGTTTTCAAAGCAAACAGTCTCTGTTTAAGTAGACTTTCTTTCACTGCCATTTTGGTAAATGTTTCTGGTGATGCAGACGCAGGCATTGCTTGTTACTGTTTCAATTAGTTATAAAATAGGAGGAGGGATAAAATTGACCCAGCTGGTGTTTGAACACAAAGCCTTTGAATGCTTTTGCTACATTCGTCTAGGACTCCAAGCCGCTATCCATTGCACTAGAGATCCGACCTGATTCAACACGGTGATCAGAGATTCACAAATAAAAAGATGACCTATCAGCTGTTGACCAACTTTATCAAGTTAATCGGACACTACCTTACATTTTGAACATTGAATTGGGTAAAAGATAATCAACAAACTACATGATACAGTTTGGGTAAGTCTTCTTAACCCTTGTCAAAGAATGTAGAAGACAGATGGGTATGTAATGACTTGATTAAGACTTTTTTGAAACATCTCTAATAGGACTCCCCATTCATTGGATCCTGAAAAGAGTATGCAATTGATATACCTTTTCTTTAACCAAGCCGCCTGAACAGGGACTTGAACCCTGGGCCCTCAGATTAAAAGTCTG
Organism: Lissotriton helveticus; assembly: GCF_964261635.1. Classification (NCBI taxonomy): domain Eukaryota; kingdom Metazoa; phylum Chordata; class Amphibia; order Caudata; family Salamandridae; genus Lissotriton; species Lissotriton helveticus. Next base: position 216,429,026 of record NC_136057.1, on the reverse strand, counting down.
ATGCTCTCCCGACTGAGCTATCCAGGCTCGGAGAGGGCGCTCCACAAAATGACCTTATCAACATTTGGAAGTGTCCCAACTATCACTACGTTTCTTAAGATGGTTGCCGGTATTAAGTACTGAATACGCGGAATATAATAATGAATTGGTACTTCAAGCATTTGAAATCTCTTCAGTAAATTTAACCTTATTGTAAGTCCTGAAATTGCTACTATCTCATTTTTTTTGCTGACTTAGAATTCATATGTTTTTATTGACATTGTAAAATTAAGGAAGGGCCCAAAATCTTACTTCTGAGTAAATTACATTTTCATAAGTACAGCTGCCAATTTCCTCTTCTGCAAAGATTGCGTAACTTGAATAGTATCTATTTAAAATAGACTTCCCTTCACTGCCCTTTTTGGTGAAGCAGAAGCATGCATGCACTGTTTATTACTCTTTTAAACAGTAATGAAATAAATAGGGATAAAACTGACTCTGGTGGGATTCGAACCCACAACCTTTGAATATCTTTTTTACATTCACCTAGAAGTCCAATGCGCTATCCATTGCGCCACAGAGCCAATACGCTCTGATGAGGTGCAGAGATATTCTGAAATGAAATAATGTTGATCAGCTTTATAAAGTTCATTTGATACTATAACCATGGATTTATTTTGAATACTGAATTGGGGAAATTATATTCACCGTCTCAAGTTACATGATACCTTAGGTAAATCTACGTACGACTTAAGTTTAGTCAAATGGCACATGATATATGAGGCAGATGTGCATTTCACAACTCCATGAAAGACGTTTTTGCAATTTTAGTAATGGAATATCTTATTCGTCATGCAGGGGAACACAAAAAGAGCATCCAATTTTGAGTAATTTTTCTTTAAAGGAAGCACCTGCCTGAACAGGGACTTGAACCCTGGAACCTCAGATTAAAAGTCTGATGCTCTACCGACTGAGCTATCCAGGCTCTGCTATACTGTGTCTTAAAATCAGCTAAACAAATGTGGACGTACACTGACCTACACTCTGTGTATTAATATGGTTACATATATTAGCAATCAAATTTGTAGAGTTTAATAACAAATTGATGTTTTAACCCCTTCCATGCTCATGACGAGCTGAGCTCATCGTGCAGTACACTTGTCGTGTGCTTATGACGAGCTGAGCTCGTCATGAACAATGGATTTACAGATCATTCAGCACAGGAGGAAAATCTCCTGTAGCATTGAAGGTGTTAAGCATTTGAAATTTCAGCAGCACACGTAATCCATTTTAAATCCTGAAATTTGGACTATCTCATTTTCGGCTGACTTAGAAATCATGTGTCTAAAATGACATTGTGAAATCAATAAAGTGCCAAATACTATTACTACCTACTAAATTACATTTTCAGCAGTATCTTTGGGAATTTCCTCTTGGGCATAGATTATGCAATGTTTTCAAAGCAATCAGTCTCTGTTTAAGTAGACTTTCTTTCACTGCCATGTTGGTAAATGTTTCTGGTGATGCAGACGCAGGCATTGCTTGTTACTGTTTCAATTAGTTATAAAATAAGAGGAGGGATAAAATTGACCCAGCTGGTGTTTGAACACAAAGCCTTTGAATGCTTTTGCTACATTCGTCTAGGACTCCAAGCCGCTATCCATTGCACTAGAGATCCGACCTGATTCAACACGGTGATCAGAGATTCACAAATAAAAAGATGACCTATCAGCTGTTGACCAACTTTATCAAGTTAATCGGACACTACCTTACATTTTGAACATTGAATTGGGTAAAAGATAATCAACATGTCAAACTACATGATACAGTTTGGGTAAGTCTTCTTAACCCTTGTCAAAGAATGTAGAAGACAGATGGGTATGTAATGACTTGATTAAGACTTTTTTGAAACATCTCTAATAGGACTCCCCATTCATTGGATCCTGAAAAGAGTATGCAATTGATATACCTTTTCTTTAACCAAGCCGCCTGAACAGGGACTTGAACCCTGGGCCCTCAGATTAAAAGTCTGATGCTCTCCCGACTGAGCTATCCAGGCTCGGAGAGGTTGCTCCACAAAATGACCTTATCAACATTTGGAAGTGTCCCAACTATCACTACGTTTCTTAAGATGGTTGCCGGTATTAAGTACTGAATACGCGGAATATAATAATGAATTGGTACTTCAAGCATTTGAAATCTCTTCAGTAAATTTAACCTTATTGTAAGTCCTGAAATTGCTACTATCTCATTTTTTTTGCTGACTTAGAAGTCATATGTTTTTATTGACATTGTAAAATTAAGGAAGGGCCCAAAATCTTACTTCTGAGTAAATTACATTTTCATAAGTACAGCTGCCAATTTCCTCTTCTGCAAAGATTGCGTAACTTGAATAGTATCTATTTAAAATAGACTTCCTTTCACTGCCCTTTTTGGTGAAGCAGAAGCATGCATGCACTGTTTATTACTCTTTTAAACAGTTATGAAATAAATAGGGATAAAACTGACTCTGGTGGGATTCGAACCCACAACCTTTGAATATCTTTTTTACATTCACCTAGAAGTCCAATGCGCTATCCATTGCGCCACAGAGCCAATGCGCTCTGAGGAGGTGCAGAGATATTCTGAAATGAAATAATGTTGATCAGCTTTATAAAGTTCATTTGATACTATAACCATGGATTTATTTTGAATATTGAATTGGGGAAATTATATTCACCGTCTCAAGTTACATGATACCTTAGGTAAATCTACGTACGACTTAAGTTTAGTCAAATGGCACATGATATATGAGGCAGATGTGCATTTCACAACTCCATGAAAGACGTTTTTGCAATTTTAGTAATGGAATATCTTATTCGTCATGCAGGGGAACACAAAAAGAGCATCCAATTAGAGTAATTTTTCTTTAAAGGAAGCACCCGCCTGAACAGGGACTTGAACCCTGGACCCTCAGATTAAAAGTCTGATGCTCTACCGACTGAGCTATCCAGGCTCTGCTATACTCTGTCTTAAAATCAGCTAAACAAATGTGGACGTACACTGACCTACACTCTGTGTATTAATATGGTTACATATATTAGCAATCAAATTTGTAGAGTTTAATAACAAATTGATGTTTTAACCCCTTCCATGCTCATGACGAGCTCAGCTCGTCGTGCAGTACACTTGTCGTGTGCTTATGACGAGCTGAGCTCGTCATGAACAATGGATTTACAGATCATTCAGCACAGGAGGAAAATCTCCTGTAGCATTGAAGGTGTTAAGCATTTGAAATTTCAGCAGCACACGTAATCCATTTTAAATCCTGAAATTTGGACTATCTCATTTTCGGCTGACTTAGAAATCATGTGTCTAAAATGACATTGTGAAATCAATAAAGTGCCAAATACTATTACTACCTACTAAATTACATACATTTTCAGCAGTATCTTTGGGAATTTCCTCTTGGGCATAGATTATGCAATGTTTTCAAAGCAAACAGTCTCTGTTTAAGTAGACTTTCTTTCACTGCCATTTTGGTAAATGTTTCTGGTGATGCAGACGCAGGCATTGCTTGTTACTGTTTCAATTAGTTATAAAATAAGAGGAGGGATAAAATTGACCCAGCTGGTGTTTGAACACAAAGCCTTTGAATGCTTTTGCTACATTCGTCTAGGACTCCAAGCCGCTATCCATTGCACTAGAGATCCGACCTGATTCAACACGGTGATCAGAGATTCACAAATAAAAAGATGACATATCAGCTGTTGACCAACTTTATCAAGTTAATCGGACACTACCTTACATTTTGAACATTGAATTGGGTAAAAGATAATAAACAAACTACATGATACAGTTTGGGTAAGTCTTCTTAACCCTTGTCAAAGAATGTAGAAGACAAATGGGTATGTAATGACTTGATTAAGACTTTTTTGAAACATCTCTAATAGGACTCCCCATTCATTGGATCCTGAAAAGAGTATGCAATTGATATACCTTTTCTTTAACCAAGCCGCCTGAACAGGGACTAGAACCCTGGGCCCTCAGATTAAAAGTCTGATGCTCTCCCGACTGAGCTATCCAGGCTCGGACAGGTCGCTCCACAAAATGACCTTATCAACATTTGGAAGTGTCCCAACTATCACTACGTTTCTTAAGATGGTTGCCGGTATTAAGTACTGAATACGCGGAATATAATAATGAATTGGTACTTCAAGCATTTGAAATCTCTTCAGTAAATTTAACCTTATTGTAAGTCCTGAAATTGCTACTATCTCATTTTTTTTGCTGACTTAGAATTCATATGTTTTTATTGACATTGTAAAATTAAGGAAGGGCCCAAAATCTTACTTCTGAGTAAATTACATTTTCATAAGTACAGCTGCCAATTTCCTCTTCTGCAAAGATTGCGTAACTTGAATAGTATCTATTTAAAATAGACTTCCTTTCACTGCCCTTTTTGGTGAAGCAGAAGCATGCATGCACTGTTTATTACTCTTTTAAACAGTTATGAAATAAATAGGGATAAAACTGACTCTGGTGGGATTCGAACCCACAACCTTTGAATATCTTTTTTTCATTCACCTAGAAGTCCAATGCGCTATCCATTGCGCCACAGAGCCAATACGCTCTGATGAGGTGCAGAGATATTCTGAAATGAAATAATGTTGATCAGCTTTATAAAGTTCATTTGATACTATAACCATGGATTTATTTTGAATATTGAATTGGGAAATTATATTCACCGTCTCAAGTTACATGATACCTTAGGTAAATCTACGTACGACTTAAGTTTAGTCAAATGGCACATGATATATGAGGCAGATGTGCATTTCACAACTCCATGAAAGACGTTTTTGCAATTTTAGTAATGGAATATCTTAATCGTCATGCAGGGGAACACAAAAAGAGCATCCAATTAGAGTAATTTTTCTTTAAAGGAAGCACCCGCCTGAACAGGGACTTGAACCCTGGTTCCTCAGATTAAAAGTCTGATGCTCTACCGACTGAGCTATCCAGGCTCTGCTATACTCTGTCTTAAAATCAGCTAAACAAATGTGGACGTACACTGACCTACACTCTGTGTATTAATATGGTTACATACATTAGCAATCAAATTTGTAGAGTTTAATAACAAATTGATGTTTTAACCCCTTCCATGCTCATGACTAGCTCAGCCCATCGTGCAGTACACTTGTCGTGTGCTTATGACGAGCTGAGCTCGTCATGAACAATGGATTTACAGATCATTCAGCACAGGAGGAAAATCTCCTGTAGCATTGAAGGTGTTAAGCATTTGAAATTTCAGCAGCACACGTAATCCATTTTAAATCCTGAAATTTGGACTATCTCATTTTCGGCTGACTTAGAAATCATGTGTCTAAAATGACCTTGTGAAATCAATAAAGTGCCAAATACTATTACTACCTACTAAATTACATACATTTTCAGCAGTTTCTTTGGGAATTTCCTCTTGGGCATAGATTATGCAATGTTTTCAAAGCAAACAGTCTCTGTTTAAGTAGACTTTCTTTCACTGCCATTTTGGTAAATGTTTCTGGTGATGCAGACGCAGGCATTGCTTGTTACTGTTTCAATTAGTTATAAAATAAGAGGAGGGATAAAATTGACCCAGCTGGTGTTTGAACACAAAGCCTTTGAATGCTTTTGCTACATTCGTCTAGGACTCCAAGCCGCTATCCATTGCACTAGAGATCCGACCTGATTCAACACGGTGATCAGAGATTCACAAATAAAAAGATGACCTATCAGCTGTTGACCAACTTTATCAAGTTAATCGGACACTACCTTACATTTTGAACATTGAATTGGGTAAAAGATAATCAACAAACTACATGATACAGTTTGGGTAAGTCTTCTTAACCCTTGTCAAAGAATGTAGAAGACAGATGGGTATGTAATGACTTGATTAAGACTTTTTTGAAACATCTCTAATAGGACTCCCCATTCATTGGATCCTGAAAAGAGTATGCAATTGATATACCTTTTCTTTAACCAAGCCGCCTGAACAGGGACTTGAACCCTGGGCCCTCAGATTAAAAGTCTGATGCTCTCCCGACTGAGCTATCCAGGCTCGGAGAGGTCGCTCCACAAAATGACCTTATCAACATTTGGAAGTGTCCCAACTATCACTACGTTTCTTAAGATGGTTGCCGGTATTAAGTACTGAATACGCGGAATATAATAATGAATTGGTACTTCAAGCATTTGAAATCTCTTCAGTAAATTTAACCTTATTGTAAGTCCTGAAATTGCTACTATCTCATTTTTTTTGCTGACTTAGAAGTCATATGTTTTTATTGACATTGTAAAATTAAGGAAGGGCCCAAAATCTTACTTCTGAGTAAATTACATTTTCATAAGTACAGCTGCCAATTTCCTCTTCTGCAAAGATTGCGTAACTTGAATAGTATCTATTTAAAATAGACTTCCTTTCACTGCCCTTTTTGGTGAAGCAGAAGCATGCATGCACTGTTTATTACTCTTTTAAACAGTTATGAAATAAATAGGGATAAAACTGACTCTGGTGGGATTCGAACCCACAACCTTTGAATATCTTTTTTACATTCACCTAGAAGTCCAATGCGCTATCCATTGCGCCACAGAGCCAATGCGCTCTGAGGAGGTGCAGAGATATTCTGAAATGAAATAATGTTGATCAGCTTTATAAAGTTCATTTGATACTATAACCATGGATTTATTTTGAATATTGAATTGGGGAAATTATATTCACCGTCTCAAGTTACATGATACCTTAGGTAAATCTACGTACGACTTAAGTTTAGTCAAATGGCACATGATATATGAGGCAGATGTGCATTTCACAACTCCATGAAAGACGTTTTTGCAATTTTAGTAATGGAATATCTTATTCGTCATGCAGGGGAACACAAAAAGAGCATCCAATTAGAGTAATTTTTCTTTAAAGGAAGCACCCGCCTGAACAGGGACTTGAACCCTGGACCCTCAGATTAAAAGTCTGATGCTCTACCGACTGAGCTATCCAGGCTCTGCTATACTCTGTCTTAAAATCAGCTAAACAAATGTGGACGTACACTGACCTACACTCTGTGTATTAATATGGTTACATATATTAGCAATCAAATTTGTAGAGTTTAATAACAAATTGATGTTTTAACCCCTTCCATGCTCATGACGAGCTCAGCTCGTCGTGCAGTACACTTGTCGTGTGCTTATGACGAGCTGAGCTCGTCATGAACAATGGATTTACAGATCATTCAGCACAGGAGGAAAATCTCCTGTAGCATTGAAGGTGTTAAGCATTTGAAATTTCAGCAGCACACGTAATCCATTTTAAATCCTGAAATTTGGACTATCTCATTTTCGGCTGACTTAGAAATCATGTGTCTAAAATGACATTGTGAAATCAATAAAGTGCCAAATACTATTACTACCTACTAAATTACATACATTTTCAGCAGTATCTTTGGGAATTTCCTCTTGGGCATAGATTATGCAATGTTTTCAAAGCAAACAGTCTCTGTTTAAGTAGACTTTCTTTCACTGCCATTTTGGTAAATGTTTCTGGTGATGCAGACGCAGGCATTGCTTGTTACTGTTTCAATTAGTTATAAAATAAGAGGAGGGATAAAATTGACCCAGCTGGTGTTTGAACACAAAGCCTTTGAATGCTTTTGCTACATTCGTCTAGGACTCCAAGCCGCTATCCATTGCACTAGAGATCCGACCTGATTCAACACGGTGATCAGAGATTCACAAATAAAAAGATGACCTATCAGCTGTTGACCAACTTTATCAAGTTAATCGGACACTACCTTACATTTTGAACATTGAATTGGGTAAAAGATAATCAACAAACTACATGATACAGTTTGGGTAAGTCTTCTTAACCCTTGTCAAAGAATGTAGAAGACAGATGGGTATGTAATGACTTGATTAAGACTTTTTTGAAACATCTCTAATAGGACTCCCCATTCATTGGATCCTGAAAAGAGTATGCAATTGATATTCCTTTTCTTTAACCAAGCCGCCTGAACAGGGACTAGAACCCTGGGCCCTCAGATTAAAAGTCTGATGCTCTCCCGACTGAGCTATCCAGGCTCGGACAGGTCGCTCCACAAAATGACCTTATCAACATTTGTAAGTGTCCCAACTATCACTACGTTTCTTAAGATGGTTGCCGGTATTAAGTACTGAATACGCGGAATATAATAATGAATTGGTACTTCAAGCATTTGAAATCTCTTCAGTAAATTTAACCTTATTGTAAGTCCTGAAATTGCTACTATCTCATTTTTTTTGCTGACTTAGAATTCATATGTTTTTATTGACATTGTAAAATTAAGGAAGGGCCCAAAATCTTACTTCTGAGTAAATTACATTTTCATAAGTACAGCTGCCAATTTCCTCTTCTGCAAAGATTGCGTAACTTGAATAGTATCTATTTAAAATAGACTTCCTTTCACTGCCCTTTTTGGTGAAGCAGAAGCATGCATGCACTGTTTATTACTCTTTTAAACAGTTATGAAATAAATAGGGATAAAACTGACTCTGGTGGGATTCGAACCCACAACCTTTGAATATCTTTTTTTCATTCACCTAGAAGTCCAATGCGCTATCCATTGTGCCACAGAGCCAATACGCTCTGATGAGGTGCAGAGATATTCTGAAATGAAATAATGTTGATCAGCTTTATAAAGTTCATTTGATACTATAACCATGGATTTATTTTGAATATTGAATTGGGAAATTATATTCACCGTCTCAAGTTACATGATACCTTAGGTAAATCTACGTACGACTTAAGTTTAGTCAAATGGCACATGATATATGAGGCAGATGTGCATTTCACAACTCCATGAAAGACGTTTTTGCAATTTTAGTAATGGAATATCTTATTCGTCATGCAGGGGAACACAAAAAGAGCATCCAATTAGAGTAATTTTTCTTTAAAGGAAGCACCCGCCTGAACAGGGACTTGAACCCTGGACCCTCAGATTAAAAGTCTGATGCTCTACCGACTGAGCTATCCAGGCTCTGCTATACTCTGTCTTAAAATCAGCTAAACAAATGTGGACGTACACTGACCTACACTCTGTGTATTAATATGGTTACATATATTAGCAATCAAATTTGTAGAGTTTAATAACAAATTGATGTTTTAACCCCTTCCATGCTCATGACGAGCTCAGCTCGTCGTGCAGTACACTTGTCGTGTGCTTATGACGAGCTGAGCTCGTCATGAACAATGGATTTACAGATCATTCAGCACAGGAGGAAAATCTCCTGTAGCATTGAAGGTGTTAAGCATTTGAAATTTCAGCAGCACACGTAATCCATTTTAAATCCTGAAATTTGGACTATCTCATTTTCGGCTGACTTAGAAATCATGTGTCTAAAATGACATTGTGAAATCAATAAAGTGCCAAATACTATTACTACCTACTAAATTACATACATTTTCAGCAGTATCTTTGGGAATTTCCTCTTGGGCATAGATTATGCAATGTTTTCAAAGCAAACAGTCTCTGTTTAAGTAGACTTTCTTTCACTGCCATTTTGGTAAATGTTTCTGGTGATGCAGACGCAGGCATTGCTTGTTACTGTTTCAATTAGTTATAAAATAAGAGGAGGGATAAAATTGACCCAGCTGGTGTTTGAACACAAAGCCTTTGAATGCTTTTGCTACATTCGTCTAGGACTCCAAGCCGCTATCCATTGCACTAGAGATCCGACCTGATTCAACACGGTGATCAGAGATTCACAAATAAAAAGATGACCTATCAGCTGTTGACCAACTTTATCAAGTTAATCGGACACTACCTTACATTTTGAACATTGAATTGGGTAAAAGATAATCAACAAACTACATGATACAGTTTGGGTAAGTCTTCTTAACCCTTGTCAAAGAATGTAGAAGACAGATGGGTATGTAATGACTTGATTAAGACTTTTTTGAAACATCTCTAATAGGACTCCCCATTCATTGGATCCTGAAAAGAGTATGCAATTGATATTCCTTTTCTTTAACCAAGCCGCCTGAACAGGGACTAGAACCCTGGGCCCTCAGATTAAAAGTCTGATGCTCTCCCGACTGAGCTATCCAGGCTCGGACAGGTCGCTCCACAAAATGACCTTATCAACATTTGTAAGTGTCCCAACTATCACTACGTTTCTTAAGATGGTTGCCGGTATTAAGTACTGAATACGCGGAATATAATAATGAATTGGTACTTCAAGCATTTGAAATCTCTTCAGTAAATTTAACCTTATTGTAAGTCCTGAAATTGCTACTATCTCATTTTTTTTGCTGACTTAGAATTCATATGTTTTTATTGACATTGTAAAATTAAGGAAGGGCCCAAAATCTTACTTCTGAGTAAATTACATTTTCATAAGTACAGCTGCCAATTTCCTCTTCTGCAAAGATTGCGTAACTTGAATAGTATCTATTTAAAATAGACTTCCTTTCACTGCCCTTTTTGGTGAAGCAGAAGCATGCATGCACTGTTTATTACTCTTTTAAACAGTTATGAAATAAATAGGGATAAAACTGACTCTGGTGGGATTCGAACCCACAACCTTTGAATATCTTTTTTTCATTCACCTAGAAGTCCAATGCGCTATCCATTGTGCCACAGAGCCAATACGCTCTGATGAGGTGCAGAGATATTCTGAAATGAAATAATGTTGATCAGCTTTATAAAGTTCATTTGATACTATAACCATGGATTTATTTTGAATATTGAATTGGGAAATTATATTCACCGTCTCAAGTTACATGATACCTTAGGTAAATCTACGTACGACTTAAGTTTAGTCAAATGGCACATGATATATGAGGCAGATGTGCATTTCACAACTCCATGAAAGACGTTTTTGCAATTTTAGTAATGGAATATCTTATTCGTCATGCAGGGGAACACAAAAAGAGCATCCAATTAGAGTAATTTTTCTTTAAAGGAAGCACCCGCCTGAACAGGGACTTGAACCCTGGACCCTCAGATTAAAAGTCTGATGCTCTACCGACTGAGCTATCCAGGCTCTGCTATACTCTGTCTTAAAATCAGCTAAACAAATGTGGACGTACACTGACCTACACTCTGTGTATTAATATGGTTACATATATTAGCAATCAAATTTGTAGAGTTTAATAACAAATTGATGTTTTAACCCCTTCCATGCTCATGACGAGCTCAGCTCGTCGTGCAGTACACTTGTCGTGTGCTTATGACGAGCTGAGCTCGTCATGAACAATGGATTTACAGATCATTCAGCACAGGAGGAAAATCTCCTGTAGCATTGAAGGTGTTAAGCATTTGAAATTTCAGCAGCACACGTAATCCATTTTAAATCCTGAAATTTGGACTATCTCATTTTCGGCTGACTTAGAAATCATGTGTCTAAAATGACATTGTGAAATCAATAAAGTGCCAAATACTATTACTACCTACTAAATTACATACATTTTCAGCAGTATCTTTGGGAATTTCCTCTTGGGCATAGATTATGCAATGTTTTCAAAGCAAACAGTCTCTGTTTAAGTAGACTTTCTTTCACTGCCATTTTGGTAAATGTTTCTGGTGATGCAGACGCAGGCATTGCTTGTTACTGTTTCAATTAGTTATAAAATAAGAGGAGGGATAAAATTGACCCAGCTGGTGTTTGAACACAAAGCCTTTGAATGCTTTTGCTACATTCGTCTAGGACTCCAAGCCGCTATCCATTGCACTAGAGATCCGACCTGATTCAACACGGTGATCAGAGATTCACAAATAAAAAGATGACCTATCAGCTGTTGACCAACTTTATCAAGTTAATCGGACACTACCTTACATTTTGAACATTGAATTGGGTAAAAGATAATCAACAAACTACATGATACAGTTTGGGTAAGTCTTCTTAACCCTTGTCAAAGAATGTAGAAGACAGATGGGTATGTAATGACTTGATTAAGACTTTTTTGAAACATCTCTAATAGGACTCCCCATTCATTGGATCCTGAAAAGAGTATGCAATTGATATACCTTTTCTTTAACCAAGCCGCCTGAACAGGGACTTGAACCCTGGGCCCTCAGATTAAAAGTCTGATGCTCTCCCGACTGAGCTATCCAGGCTCGGAGAGGTCGCTCCACAAAATGACCTTATCAACATTTGGAAGTGTCCCAACTATCACTACGTTTCTTAAGATGGTTGCCGGTATTAAGTACTGAATACGCGGAATATAATAATGAATTGGTACTTCAAGCATTTGAAATCTCTTCAGTAAATTTAACCTTATTGTAAGTCCTGAAATTGCTACTATCTCATTTTTTTTGCTGACTTAGAAGTCATATGTTTTTATTGACATTGTAAAATTAAGGAAGGGCCCAAAATCTTACTTCTGAGTAAATTACATTTTCATAAGTACAGCTGCCAATTTCCTCTTCTGCAAAGATTGCGTAACTTGAATAGTATCTATTTAAAATAGACTTCCTTTCACTGCCCTTTTTGGTGAAGCAGAAGCATGCATGCACTGTTTATTACTCTTTTAAACAGTTATGAAATAAATAGGGATAAAACTGACTCTGGTGGGATTCGAACCCACAACCTTTGAATATCTTTTTTACATTCACCTAGAAGTCCAATGCGCTATCCATTGCGCCACAGAGCCAATGCGCTCTGAGGAGGTGCAGAGATATTCTGAAATGAAATAATGTTGATCAGCTTTATAAAGTTCATTTGATACTATAACCATGGATTTATTTTGAATATTGAATTGGGGAAATTATATTCACCGTCTCAAGTTACATGATACCTTAGGTAAATCTACGTACGACTTAAGTTTAGTCAAATGGCACATGATATATGAGGCAGATGTGCATTTCACAACTCCATGAAAGACGTTTTTGCAATTTTAGTAATGGAATATCTTATTCGTCATGCAGGGGAACACAAAAAGAGCATCCAATTAGAGTAATTTTTCTTTAAAGGAAGCACCCGCCTGAACAGGGACTTGAACCCTGGACCCTCAGATTAAAAGTCTGATGCTCTACCGACTGAGCTATCCAGGCTCTGCTATACTCTGTCTTAAAATCAGCTAAACAAATGTGGACGTACACTGACCTACACTCTGTGTATTAATATGGTTACATATATTAGCAATCAAATTTGTAGAGTTTAATAACAAATTGATGTTTTAACCCCTTCCATGCTCATGACGAGCTCAGCTCGTCGTGCAGTACACTTGTCGTGTGCTTATGACGAGCTGAGCTCGTCATGAACAATGGATTTACAGATCATTCAGCACAGGAGGAAAATCTCCTGTAGCATTGAAGGTGTTAAGCATTTGAAATTTCAGCAGCACACGTAATCCATTTTAAATCCTGAAATTTGGACTATCTCATTTTCGGCTGACTTAGAAATCATGTGTCTAAAATGACATTGTGAAATCAATAAAGTGCCAAATACTATTACTACCTACTAAATTACATACATTTTCAGCAGTATCTTTGGGAATTTCCTCTTGGGCATAGATTATGCAATGTTTTCAAAGCAAACAGTCTCTGTTTAAGTAGACTTTCTTTCACTGCCATTTTGGTAAATGTTTCTGGTGATGCAGACGCAGGCATTGCTTGTTACTGTTTCAATTAGTTATAAAATAAGAGGAGGGATAAAATTGACCCAGCTGGTGTTTGAACACAAAGCCTTTGAATGCTTTTGCTACATTCGTCTAGGACTCCAAGCCGCTATCCATTGCACTAGAGATCCGACCTGATTCAACACGGTGATCAGAGATTCACAAATAAAAAGATGACCTATCAGCTGTTGACCAACTTTATCAAGTTAATCGGACACTACCTTACATTTTGAACATTGAATTGGGTAAAAGATAATCAACAAACTACATGATACAGTTTGGGTAAGTCTTCTTAACCCTTGTCAAAGAATGTAGAAGACAGATGGGTATGTAATGACTTGATTAAGACTTTTTTGAAACATCTCTAATAGGACTCCCCATTCATTGGATCCTGAAAAGAGTATGCAATTGATATTCCTTTTCTTTAACCAAGCCGCCTGAACAGGGACTAGAACCCTGGGCCCTCAGATTAAAAGTCTGATGCTCTCCCGACTGAGCTATCCAGGCTCGGACAGGTCGCTCCACAAAATGACCTTATCAACATTTGTAAGTGTCCCAACTATCACTACGTTTCTTAAGATGGTTGCCGGTATTAAGTACTGAATACGCGGAATATAATAATGAATTGGTACTTCAAGCATTTGAAATCTCTTCAGTAAATTTAACCTTATTGTAAGTCCTGAAATTGCTACTATCTCATTTTTTTTGCTGACTTAGAATTCATATGTTTTTATTGACATTGTAAAATTAAGGAAGGGCCCAAAATCTTACTTCTGAGTAAATTACATTTTCATAAGTACAGCTGCCAATTTCCTCTTCTGCAAAGATTGCGTAACTTGAATAGTATCTATTTAAAATAGACTTCCTTTCACTGCCCTTTTTGGTGAAGCAGAAGCATGCATGCACTGTTTATTACTCTTTTAAACAGTTATGAAATAAATAGGGATAAAACTGACTCTGGTGGGATTCGAACCCACAACCTTTGAATATCTTTTTTTCATTCACCTAGAAGTCCAATGCGCTATCCATTGTGCCACAGAGCCAATACGCTCTGATGAGGTGCAGAGATATTCTGAAATGAAATAATGTTGATCAGCTTTATAAAGTTCATTTGATACTATAACCATGGATTTATTTTGAATATTGAATTGGGAAATTATATTCACCGTCTCAAGTTACATGATACCTTAGGTAAATCTACGTACGACTTAAGTTTAGTCAAATGGCACATGATATATGAGGCAGATGTGCATTTCACAACTCCATGAAAGACGTTTTTGCAATTTTAGTAATGGAATATCTTATTCGTCATGCAGGGGAACACAAAAAGAGCATCCAATTAGAGTAATTTTTCTTTAAAGGAAGCACCCGCCTGAACAGGGACTTGAACCCTGGACCCTCAGATTAAAAGTCTGATGCTCTACCGACTGAGCTATCCAGGCTCTGCTATACTCTGTCTTAAAATCAGCTAAACAAATGTGGACGTACACTGACCTACACTCTGTGTATTAATATGGTTACATATATTAGCAATCAAATTTGTAGAGTTTAATAACAAATTGATGTTTTAACCCCTTCCATGCTCATGACGAGCTCAGCTCGTCGTGCAGTACACTTGTCGTGTGCTTATGACGAGCTGAGCTCGTCATGAACAATGGATTTACAGATCATTCAGCACAGGAGGAAAATCTCCTGTAGCATTGAAGGTGTTAAGCATTTGAAATTTCAGCAGCACACGTAATCCATTTTAAATCCTGAAATTTGGACTATCTCATTTTCGGCTGACTTAGAAATCATGTGTCTAAAATGACATTGTGAAATCAATAAAGTGCCAAATACTATTACTACCTACTAAATTACATACATTTTCAGCAGTATCTTTGGGAATTTCCTCTTGGGCATAGATTATGCAATGTTTTCAAAGCAAACAGTCTCTGTTTAAGTAGACTTTCTTTCACTGCCATTTTGGTAAATGTTTCTGGTGATGCAGACGCAGGCATTGCTTGTTACTGTTTCAATTAGTTATAAAATAAGAGGAGGGATAAAATTGACCCAGCTGGTGTTTGAACACAAAGCCTTTGAATGCTTTTGCTACATTCGTCTAGGACTCCAAGCCGCTATCCATTGCACTAGAGATCCGACCTGATTCAACACGGTGATCAGAGATTCACAAATAAAAAGATGACCTATCAGCTGTTGACCAACTTTATCAAGTTAATCGGACACTACCTTACATTTTGAACATTGAATTGGGTAAAAGATAATCAACAAACTACATGATACAGTTTGGGTAAGTCTTCTTAACCCTTGTCAAAGAATGTAGAAGACAGATGGGTATGTAATGACTTGATTAAGACTTTTTTGAAACATCTCTAATAGGACTCCCCATTCATTGGATCCTGAAAAGAGTATGCAATTGATATTCCTTTTCTTTAACCAAGCCGCCTGAACAGGGACTAGAACCCTGGGCCCTCAGATTAAAAGTCTGATGCTCTCCCGACTGAGCTATCCAGGCTCGGACAGGTCGCTCCACAAAATGACCTTATCAACATTTGTAAGTGTCCCAACTATCACTACGTTTCTTAAGATGGTTGCCGGTATTAAGTACTGAATACGCGGAATATAATAATGAATTGGTACTTCAAGCATTTGAAATCTCTTCAGTAAATTTAACCTTATTGTAAGTCCTGAAATTGCTACTATCTCATTTTTTTTGCTGACTTAGAATTCATATGTTTTTATTGACATTGTAAAATTAAGGAAGGGCCCAAAATCTTACTTCTGAGTAAATTACATTTTCATAAGTACAGCTGCCAATTTCCTCTTCTGCAAAGATTGCGTAACTTGAATAGTATCTATTTAAAATAGACTTCCTTTCACTGCCCTTTTTGGTGAAGCAGAAGCATGCATGCACTGTTTATTACTCTTTTAAACAGTTATGAAATAAATAGGGATAAAACTGACTCTGGTGGGATTCGAACCCACAACCTTTGAATATCTTTTTTTCATTCACCTAGAAGTCCAATGCGCTATCCATTGTGCCACAGAGCCAATACGCTCTGATGAGGTGCAGAGATATTCTGAAATGAAATAATGTTGATCAGCTTTATAAAGTTCATTTGATACTATAACCATGGATTTATTTTGAATATTGAATTGGGAAATTATATTCACCGTCTCAAGTTACATGATACCTTAGGTAAATCTACGTACGACTTAAGTTTAGTCAAATGGCACATGATATATGAGGCAGATGTGCATTTCACAACTCCATGAAAGACCTTTTTGCAATTTTAGTAATGGAATATCTTATTCGTCATGCAGGGGAACACAAAAAGAGCATCCAATTAGAGTAATTTTTCTTTAAAGGAAGCACCCGCCTGAACAGGGACTTGAACCCTGGTTCCTCAGATTAAAAGTCTGATGCTCTACCGACTGAGCTATCCAGGCTCTGCTATACTCTGTCTTAAAATCAGCTAAACAAATGTGGATGTACACTGACCTACACTCTGTGTATTAATATGGTTACATACATTAGCAATCAAATTTGTAGAGTTTAATAACAAATTGATGTTTTAACCCCTTCCATGCTCATGACGAGCTCAGCTCGTCGTGCAGTACACTTGTCGTGTGCTTATGACGAGCTGAGCTCGTCATGAACAATGGATTTACAGATCATTCAGCACAGGAGGAAAATCTCCTGTAGCATTGAAGGTGTTAAGCATTTGAAATTTCAGCAGCACACGTAATCCATTTTAAATCCTGAAATTTGGACTATCTCATTTTCGGCTGACTTAGAAATCATGTGTCTAAAATGACCTTGTGAAATCAATAAAGTGCCAAATACTATTACTACCTACTAAATTACATACATTTTCAGCAGTTTCTTTGGGAATTTCCTCTTGGGCATAGATTATGCAATGTTTTCAAAGCAAACAGTCTCTGTTTAAGTAGACTTTCTTTCACTGCCATTTTGGTAAATGTTTCTGGTGATGCAGACGCAGGCATTGCTTGTTACTGTTTCAATTAGTTATAAAATAAGAGGAGGGATAAAATTGACCCAGCTGGTGTTTGAACACAAAGCCTTTGAATGCTTTTGCTATATTCGTCTAGGACTCCAAGCCGCTATCCATTGCACTAGAGATCCGACCTGATTCAACACGGTGATCAGAGATTCACAAATAAAAAGATGACCTATCAGCTGTTGACCAACTTTATCAAGTTAATCGGACACTACCTTACATTTTGAACATTGAATTGGGTAAAAGATAATCAACAAACTACATGATACAGTTTGGGTAAGTCTTCTTAACCCTTGTCAAAGAATGTAGAAGACAGATGGGTATGTAATGACTTGATTAAGACTTTTTTGAAACATCTCTAATAGGACTCCCCATTCATTGGATCCTGAAAAGAGTATGCAATTGATATTCCTTTTCTTTAACCAAGCCGCCTGAACAGGGACTAGAACCCTGGGCCCTCAGATTAAAAGTCTGATGCTCTCCCGACTGAGCTATCCAGGCTCGGACAGGTCGCTCCACAAAATGACCTTATCAACATTTGTAAGTGTCCCAACTATCACTACGTTTCTTAAGATGGTTGCCGGTATTAAGTACTGAATACGCGGAATATAATAATGAATTGGTACTTCAAGCATTTGAAATCTCTTCAGTAAATTTAACCTTATTGTAAGTCCTGAAATTGCTACTATCTCATTTTTTTGGCTGACTTAGAATTCATATGTTTTTATTGACATTGTAAAATTAAGGAAGGGCCCAAAATCTTACTTCTGAGTAAATTACATTTTCATAAGTACAGCTGCCAATTTCCTCTTCTGCAAAGATTGCGTAACTTGAATAGTATCTATTTAAAATAGACTTCCTTTCACTGCCCTTTTTGGTGAAGCAGAAGCATGCATGCACTGTTTATTACTCTTTTAAACAGTTATGAAATAAATAGGGATAAAACTGACTCTGGTGGGATTCGAACCCACAACCTTTGAATATCTTTTTTTCATTCACCTAGAAGTCCAATGCGCTATCCATTGTGCCACAGAGCCAATACGCTCTGATGAGGTGCAGAGATATTCTGAAATGAAATAATGTTGATCAGCTTTATAAAGTTCATTTGATACTATAACCATGGATTTATTTTGAATATTGAATTGGGGAAATTATATTCACCGTCTCAAGTTACATGATACCTTAGGTAAATCTACGTACGACTTAAGTTTAGTGAAATGGCACATGATATATGAGGCAGATGTGCATTTCACAACTCCATGAAAGACGTTTTTGCAATTTTAGTAATGGAATATCTTATTCGTCATGCAGGGGAACACAAAAAGAGCATCCAATTAGAGTAATTTTTCTTTAAAGGAAGCACCCGCCTGAACAGGGACTTGAACCCTGGACCCTCAGATTAAAAGTCTGATGCTCTACCGACTGAGCTATCCAGGCTCTGCTATACTCTGTCTTAAAATCAGCTAAACAAATTTGGACGTACACTGACCTACACTCTGTGTATTAATATGGTTACATATATTAGCAATCAAATTTGTAGAGTTTAATAACAAATTGATGTTTTAACCCCTTCCATGCTCATGACGAGCTCAGCTCGTCGTGCACTACACTTGTCGTGTGCTTATGACGAGCTGAGCTCGTCATGAACAATGGATTTACAGATCATTCAGCACAGGAGGAAAATCTCCTGTAGCATTGAAGGTGTTAAGCATTTGAAATTTCAGCAGCACACGTAATCCATTTTAAATCCTGAAATTTGGACTATCTCATTTTCGGCTGACTTAGAAATCATGTGTCTAAAATGACATTGTGAAATCAATAAAGTGCCAAATACTATTACTACCTACTAAATTACATTATCAGCAGTATCTTTGGGAATTTCCTCTTGGGCATAGATTATGCAATGTTTTCAAAGCAAACAGTCTCTGTTTAAGTAGACTTTCTTTCACTGCCATGTTGGTAAATGTTTCTGGTGATGTAGACGCAGGCATTGCTTGTTACTGTTTCAATTAGTTATAAAATAAGAGGAGGGATAAAATTGACCCAGCTGGTGTTTGAACACAAAGCCTTTGAATGCTTTTGCTACATTCGTCTAGGACTCCAAGCCGCTATCCATTGCACTAGAGATCCGACCTGATTCAACACGGTGATCAGAGATTCACAAATAAAAAGATGACCTATTAGCTGTTGACCAACTTTATCAAGTTAATCGGACACTACCTTACATTTTGAACATTGAATTGGGTAAAAGATAATCAACAAACTACATGATACAGTTTGGGTAAGTCTTCTTAACCCTTGTCAAAGAATGTAGAAGACAGATGGGTATGTAATGACTTGATTAAGACTTTTTTGAAACATCTCTAATAGGACTCCCCATTCATTGGATCCTGAAAAGAGTATGCAATTGATATACCTTTTCTTTAACCAAGCCGCCTGAACAGGGACTTGAACCCTGGGCCCTCAGATTAAAAGACTGATGCTCTCCCGACTGAGCTATCCAGGCTCGGAGAGGCCGCTCCACAAAATGACCTTATCAACATTTGGAAGTGTCCCAACTAACACTACGTTTCTTAAGATGGTTGCCGGTATTAAGTACTGAATACGCGGAATATAATAATGAATTGGTACTTCAAGCATTTGAAATCTCTTCAGTAAATTTAACCTTATTGTAAGTCCTGAAATTGCTACTATCTCATTTTTTTTGCTGACTTAGAATTCATATGTTTTTATTGACATTGTAAAATTAAGGAAGGGCCCAAAATCTTACTTCTGAGTAAATTACATTTTCATAAGTACAGCTGCCAATTTCCTCTTCTGCAAAGATTGCGTAACTTGAATAGTATCTATTTAAAATAGACTTCCTTTCACTGCCCTTTTTGGTGAAGCAGAAGCATGCATGCACTGTTTATTACTCTTTTAAACAGTTATGAAATAAATAGGGATAAAACTGACTCTGGTGGGATTCGAACCCACAACCTTTGAATATCTTTTTTACATTCACCTAGAAGTCCAATGCGCTATCCATTGCGCCACAGAGCCAATACGCTCTGAGGAGGTGCAGAGATATTCTGAAATGAAATAATGTTGATCAGCTTTATAAAGTTCATTTGATACTATAACCATGGATTTATTTTGAATATTGAATTGGGGAAATCATATTCACCGTCTCAAGTTACATGATACCTTAGGTAAATCTACGTACGACTTAAGTTTAGTCAAATGGCACATGATATATGAGGCAGATGTGCATTTCACAACTCCATGAAAGACGTTTTTGCAATTTTAGTAATGGAATATCTTATTCGTCATGCAGGGGAACACAAAAAGAGCATCCAATTAGAGTAATTTTTCTTTAAAGGAAGCACCCGCCTGAACAGGGACTTGAACCCTGGACCCTCAGATTAAAAGTCTGATGCTCTACCGACTGAGCTATCCAGGCTCTGCTATACTCTGTCTTAAAATCAGCTAAACAAATGCGGACGTACACTGACCTACACTCTGTGTATTAATATGGTTACATATATTAGCAATCAAATTTGTAGAGTTTAATAACAAATTGATGTTTTAACCCCTTCCATGCTCATGACGAGCTCAGCTCGTCGTGCAGTACACTTGTCGTGTGCTTATGACGAGCTGAGCTCGTCATGAACAATGGATTTACAGATCATTCAGCACAGGAGGAAAATCTCCTGTAGCATTGAAGGTGTTAAGCATTTGAAATTTCAGCAGCACACGTAATCCATTTTAAATCCTGAAATTTGGACTATCTCATTTTCGGCTGACTTAGAAATCATGTGTCTAAAATGACATTGTGAAATCAATAAAGTGCCAAATACTATTACTACCTACTAAATTACATACATTTTCAGCAGTATCTTTGGGAATTTCCTCTTGGGCATAGATTATGCAATGTTTTCAAAGCAAACAGTCTCTGTTTAAGTAGACTTTCTTTCACTGCCATTTTGGTAAATGTTTCTGGTGATGCAGACGCAGGCATTGCTTGTTACTGTTTCAATTAGTTATAAAATAAGAGGAGGGATAAAATTGACCCAGCTGGTGTTTGAACACAAAGCCTTTGAATGCTTTTGCAACATTCGTCTAGGACTCCAAGCCGCTATCCATTGCACTAGAGATCCGACCTGATTCAACACGGTGATCAGAGATTCACAAATAAAAAGATGACCTATCAGCTGTTGACCAACTTTATCAAGTTAATCGGACACTACCTTACATTTTGAACATTGAATTGGGTAAAAGATAATCAACAAACTACATGATACAGTTTGGGTAAGTCTTCTTAACCCTTGTCAAAGAATGTAGAAGACAGATGGGTATGTAATGACTTGATTAAGACTTTTTTGAAACATCTCTAATAGGACTCCCCATTCATTGGATCCTGAAAAGAGTATGCAATTGATATACCTTTTCTTTAACCAAGCCGCCTGAACAGGGACTAGAACCCTGGGCCCTCAGATTAAAAGTCTGATGCTCTCCCGACTGAGCTATCTAGGCTCGGACAGGTCGCTCCACAAAATGACCGTATCAACATTTGGAAGTGTCCCAACTATCACTACGTTTCTTAAGATGGTTGCCGGTATTAAGTACTGAATACGCGGAATATAATAATGAATTGGTACTTCAAGCATTTGAAATCTCTTCAGTAAATTTAACCTTATTGTAAGTCCTGAAATTGCTACTATCTCATTTTTTTTGCTGACTTAGAATTCATATGTTTTTATTGACATTGTAAAATTAAGGAAGGGCCCAAAATCTTACTTCTGAGTAAATTACATTTTCATAAGTACAGCTGCCAATTTCCTCTTCTGCAAATATTGCGTAACTTGAATAGTATCTATTTAAAATAGACTTCCTTTCACTGCCCTTTTTGGTGAAGCAGAAGCATGCATGCACTGTTTATTACTCTTTTAAACAGTTATGAAATAAATAGGGATAAAACTGACTCTGGTGGGATTCGAACCCACAACCTTTGAATATCTTTTTTTCATTCACCTAGAACTCCAATGCGCTATCCATTGCGCCACAGAGCCAATACGCTCTGATGAGGTGCAGAGATATTCTGAAATGAAATAATGTTGATCAGCTTTATAAAGTTCATTTGATACTATAACCATGGATTTATTTTGAATATTGAATTGGGAAATTATATTCACCGTCTCAAGTTACATGATACCTTAGGTAAATCTACGTACGACTTAAGTTTAGTCAAATGGCACATGATATATGAGGCAGATGTGCATTTCACAACTCCATGAAAGACGTTTTTGCAATTTTAGTAATGGAATATCTTATTCGTCATGCAGGGGAACACAAAAAGAGCATCCAATTAGAGTAATTTTTCTTTAAAGGAAGCACCCGCCTGAACAGGGACTTGAACCCTGGTTCCTCAGATTAAAAGTCTGATGCTCTACTGACTGAGCTATCCAGGCTCTGCTATACTCTGTCTTAAAATCAGCTAAACAAATGTGGACGTACACTGACCTACACTCTGTGTATTAATATGGTTACATACATTAGCAATCAAATTTGTAGAGTTTAATAACAAATTGATGTTTTAACCCCTTCCATGCTCATGACGAGCTCAGCTCGTCGTGCAGTACACTTGTCGTGTGCTTATGACGAGCTGAGCTCGTCATGAACAATGGATTTACAGATCATTCAGCACAGGAGGAAAATCTCCTGTAGCATTGAAGGTGTTAAGCATTTGAAATTTCAGCAGCACACGTAATCCATTTTAAATCCTGAAATTTGGACTATCTCATTTTCGGCTGACTTAGAAATCATGTGTCTAAAATGACCTTGTGAAATCAATAAAGTGCCAAATACTATTACTACCTACTAAATTACATACATTTTCAGCAGTTTCTTTGGGAATTTCCTCTTGGGCATAGATTATGCAATGTTTTCAAAGCAAACAGTCTCTGTTTAAGTAGACTTTCTTTCACTGCCATTTTGGTAAATGTTTCTGGTGATGCAGACGCAGGCATTGCTTGTTACTGTTTCAATTAGTTATAAAATAAGAGGAGGGATAAAATTGACCCAGCTGGTGTTTGAACACAAAGCCTTTGAATGCTTTTGCTACATTCGTCTAGGACTCCAAGCCGCTATCCATTGCACTAGAGATCCGACCTGATTCAACACGGTGATCAGAGATTCACAAATAAAAAGATGACCTATCAGCTGTTGACCAACTTTATCAAGTTAATCGGACACTACCTTACATTTTGAACATTGAATTGGGTAAAAGATAATCAACAAACTACATGATACAGTTTGGGTAAGTCTTCTTAACCCTTGTCAAAGAATGTAGAAGACAGATGGGTATGTAATGACTTGATTAAGACTTTTTTGAAACATCTCTAATAGGACTCCCCATTCATTGGATCCTGAAAAGAGTATGCAATTGATATACCTTTTCTTTAACCAAGCCGCCTGAACAGGGACTTGAACTCTGGGCCCTCAGATTAAAAGTCTGATGCTCTCCCGACTGAGCTATCCAGGCTCGCAGAGGTCGCTCCACAAAATGACCTTATCAACATTTGGAAGTGTCCCAACTATCACTACGTTTCTTAAGATGGTTGCCGGTATTAAGTACTGAATACGCGGAATATAATAATGAATTGGTACTTCAAGCATTTGAAATCTCTTCAGTAAATTTAACCTTATTGTAAGTCCTGAAATTGCTACTATCTCATTTTTTTTGCTGACTTAGAAGTCATATGTTTTTATTGACATTGTAAAATTAAGGAAGGGCCCAAAATCTTACTTCTGAGTAAATTACATTTTCATAAGTACAGCTGCCAATTTCCTCTTCTGCAAAGATTGCGTAACTTGAATAGTATCTATTTAAAATAGACTTCCTTTCACTGCCCTTTTTGGTGAAGCAGAAGCATGCATGCACTGTTTATTACTCTTTTAAACAGTTATGAAATAAATAGGGATAAAACTGACTCTGGTGGGATTCGAACCCACAACCTTTGAATATCTTTTTTACATTCACCTAGAATTCCAATGCGCTATCCATTGCGCCACAGAGCCAATACACTCTGATGAGGTGCAGAGATATTCTGAAATGAAATAATGTTGATCAGCTTTATAAAGTTCATTTGATACTATAACCATGGATTTATTTGGAATATTGAATTGGGGAAATTATATTCACCGTCTCAAGTTACATGATACCTTAGGTAAGTCTACGTACGACTTAAGTTTAGTCAAATGGCACATGATATATGAGGCAGATGTGCATTTCACAACTCCATGAAAGACGTTTTTGCAATTTTAGTAATGGAATATCTTATTCGTCATGCAGGGGAACACAAAAAGAGCATCCAATTAGAGTAATTTTTCTTTAAAGGAAGCAACCGCCTGAACAGGGACTTGAACCCTGGACCCTCAGATTAAAAGTCTGATGCTCTACCGACTGAGCTATCCAGGCTCTGCTATACTCTGTCTTAAAATCAGCTAAACAAATGTGGACGTACACTGACCTACACTCTGTGTATTAATATGGTTACATATATTAGCAATCAAATTTGTAGAGTTTAATAACAAATTGATGTTTTAACCCCTTCCATGCTCATGACGAGCTCAGCTCGTCGTGCAGTACACTTGTCGTGTGCTTATGACGAGCTGAGCTCGTCATGAACAATGGATTTACAGATCATTCAGCACAGGAGGAAAATCTCCTGTAGCATTGAAGGTGTTAAGCATTTGAAATTTCAGCAGCACACGTAATCCATTTTAAATCCTGAAATTTGGACTATCTCATTTTCGGCTGACTTAGAAATCATGTGTCTAAAATGACATTGTGAAATCAATAAAGTGCCAAATACTATTACTACCTACTAAATTACATACATTTTCAGCAGTATCTTTGGGAATTTCCTCTTGGGCATAGATTATGCAATGTTTTCAAAGCAAACAGTCTCTGTTTAAGTAGACTTTCTTTCACTGCCATTTTGGTAAATGTTTCTGGTGATGCAGACGCAGGCATTGCTTGTTACTGTTTCAATTAGTTATAAAATAAGAGGAGGGATAAAATTGACCCAGCTGGTGTTTGAACACAAAGCCTTTGAATGCTTTTGCTACATTCGTCTAGGACTCCAAGCCACTATCCATTGCACTAGAGATCCGACCTGATTCAACACGGTGATCAGAGATTCACAAATAAAAAGATGACCTATCAGCTGTTGACCAACTTTATCAAGTTAATCAGACACTACCTTACATTTTGAACATTGAATTGGGTAAAAGATAATCAACAAACTACATGATACAGTTTGGGTAAGTCTTCTTAACCCTTGTCAAAGAATGTAGAAGACAGATGGGTATGTAATGACTTGATTAAGACTTTTTTGAAACATCTCTAATCGGACTCCCCATTCATTGGATCCTGAAAAGAGTATGCAATTGATATACCTTTTCTTTAACCAAGCCGCCTGAACAGGGACTAGAACCCTGGGCCCTCAGATTAAAAGTCTGATGCTCTCCCGACTGAGCTATCCAGGCTCGGACAGGTCGCTCCACAAAATGACCTTATCAACATTTGGAAGTGTCCCAACTATCACTACGTTTCTTAAGATGGTTGCCGGTATTAAGTACTGAATACGCGGAATATAATAATGAATTGGTACTTCAAGCATTTGAAATCTCTTCAGTAAATTTAACCTTATTGTAAGTCCTGAAATTGCTACTATCTCATTTTTTTTGCTGACTTAGAATTCATATGTTTTTATTGACATTGTAAAATTAAGGAAGGGCCCAAAATCTTACTTCTGAGTAAATTACATTTTCATAAGTACAGCTGCCAATTTCCTCTTCTGCAAAGATTGCGTAACTTGAATAGTATCTATTTAAAATAGACTTCCTTTCACTGCCCTTTTTGGTGAAGCAGAAGCAGGCATGCACTGTTTATTACTCTTTTAAACAGTTATGAAATAAATAGTAATAAAACTGACTCTGGTGGGATTCGAACCCACAACCTTTGAATATCTTTTTTTCATTCACCTAGAAGTCCAATGCGCTATCCATTGCGCCACAGAGCCAATACGCTCTGATGAGGTGCAGAGATATTCTGAAATGAAATAATGTTGATCAGCTTTATAAAGTTCATTTGATACTATAACCATGGATTTATTTTGAATATTGAATTGGGAAATTATATTCACCGTCTCAAGTTACATGATACCTTAGGTAAATCTACGTACGACTTAAGTTTAGTCAAATGGCACATGATATATGAGGCAGATGTGCATTTCACAACTCCATGAAAGACGTTTTTGCAATTTTAGTAATGGAATATCTTATTCGTCATGCAGGGGAACACAAAAAGAGCATCCAATTAGAGTAATTTTTCTTTAATGGAAGCACCCGCCTGAACAGGGACTTGAACCCTGGTTCCTCAGATTAAAAGTCTGATGCTCTACCGACTGAGCTATCCAGGCTCTGCTATACTCTGTCTTAAAATCAGCTAAACAAATGTGGACATACACTGACCTACACTCTGTGTATTAATATGGTTACATACATTAGCAATCAAATTTGTAGAGTTTAATAACAAATTGATGTTTTAACCCCTTCCATGCTCATGACGAGCTCAGCTCGTCGTGCAGTACACTTGTCGTGTGCTTATGACGAGCTGAGCTCTTCATGAACAATGGATTTACAGATCATTCAGCACAGGAGGAAAATCTCCTGTAGCATTGAAGGTGTTAAGCATTTGAAATTTCAGCAGCACACGTAATCCATTTTAAATCCTGAAATTTGGACTATCTCATTTTCGGCTGACTTAGAAATCATGTGTCTAAAATGACCTTGTGAAATCAATAAAGTGCCAAATACTATTACTACCTACTAAATTACATACATTTTCAGCAGTTTCTTTGGGAATTTCCTCTTGGGCATAGATTATGCAATGTTTTCAAAGCAAACATTCTCTGTTTAAGTAGACTTTCTTTCACTGCCATTTTGGTAAATGTTTCTGGTGATGCAGACGCAGGCATTGCTTGTTACTGTTTCAATTAGTTATAAAATAAGAGGAGGGATAAAATTGACCCAGCTGGTGTTTGAACACAAAGCCTTTGAATGCTTTTGCTACATTCGTCTAGGACTCCAAGCCGCTATCCATTGCACTAGAGATCCGACCTGATTCAACACGGTGATCAGAGATTCACAAATAAAAAGATGACCTATCAGCTGTTGACCAACTTTATCAAGTTAATCGGACACTACCTTACATTTTGAACATTGAATTGGGTAAAAGATAATCAACAAACTACATGATACAGTTTGGGTAAGTCTTCTTAACCCTTGTCAAAGAATGTAGAAGACAGATGGGTATGTAATGACTTGATTAAGACTTTTTTGAAACATCTCTAATAGGACTCCCCATTCATTGGATCTTGAAAAGAGTATGCAATTGATATACCTTTTCTTTAACCAAGCCGCCTGAACAGGGACTTGAACCCTGGGCCCTCAGATTATAAGACTGATGCTCTCCCGACTGAGCTATCCAGGCTCGGAGAGGCCGCTCCACAAAATGACCTTATCAACATTTGGAAGTGTCCCAACTATCACTACGTTTCTTAAGATGGTTGCCGGTATTAAGTACTGAATACGCGGAATATAATAATGAATTGGTACTTCAAGCATTTGAAATCTCTTCAGTAAATTTAACCTTATTGTAAGTCCTGAAATTGCTACTATCTCATTTTTTTTGCTGACTTAGAATTCATATGTTTTTATTGACATTGTAAAATTAAGGAAGGGCCCAAAATCTTACTTCTGAGTAAATTACATTTTCATAAGTACAGCTGCCAATTTCCTCTTCTGCAAAGATTGCGTAACTTGAATAGTATCTATTTAAAATAGACTTCCTTTCACTGCCCTTTTTGGTGAAGCAGAAGCATGCATGCACTGTTTATTACTCTTTTAAACAGTTATGAAATAAATAGGGATAAAACTGACTCTGGTGGGATTCGAACCCACAACCTTTGAATATCTTTTTTTCATTCACCTAGAAGTCCAATGCGCTATCCATTGCGCCACAGAGCCAATACGCTCTGATGAGGTGCAGAGATATTCTGAAATGAAATAATGTTGATCAGCTTTATAAAGTTCATTTGATACTATAACCATGGATTTATTTTGAATATTGAATTGGGAAATTATATTCACCGTCTCAAGTTACATGATACCTTAGGTAAATCTACGTACGACTTAAGTTTAGTCAAATGGCACATGATATATGAGGCAGATGTGCATTTCACAACTCCATGAAAGACGTTTTTGCAATTTTAGTAATGGAATATCTTATTCGTCATGCAGGGGAACACAAAAAGAGCATCCAATTAGAGTAATTTTTCTTTAATGGAAGCACCCGCCTGAACAGGGACTTGAACCCTGGTTCCTCAGATTAAAAGTCTGATGCTCTACCGACTGAGCTATCCAGGCTCTGCTATACTCTGTCTTAAAATCAGCTAAACAAATGTGGACGTACACTGACCTACACTCTGTGTATTAATATGGTTACATACATTAGCAATCAAATTTGTAGAGTTTAATAACAAATTGATGTTTTAACCCCTTCCATGCTCATGACGAGCTCAGCTCGTCGTGCAGTACACTTGTCGTGTGCTTATGACGAGCTGAGCTCTTCATGAACAATGGATTTACAGATCATTCAGCACAGGAGGAAAATCTCCTGTAGCATTGAAGGTGTTAAGCATTTGAAATTTCAGCAGCACACGTAATCCATTTTAAATCCTGAAATTTGGACTATCTCATTTTCGGCTGACTTAGAAATCATGTGTCTAAAATGACCTTGTGAAATCAATAAAGTGCCAAATACTATTACTACCTACTAAATTACATACATTTTCAGCAGTTTCTTTGGGAATTTCCTCTTGGGCATAGATTATGCAATGTTTTCAAAGCAAACATTCTCTGTTTAAGTAGACTTTCTTTCACTGCCATTTTGGTAAATGTTTCTGGTGATGCAGACGCAGGCATTGCTTGTTACTGTTTCAATTAGTTATAAAATAAGAGGAGGGATAAAATTGACCCAGCTGGTGTTTGAACACAAAGCCTTTGAATGCTTTTGCTACATTCGTCTAGGACTCCAAGCCGCTATCCATTGCACTAGAGATCCGACCTGATTCAACACGGTGATCAGAGATTCACAAATAAAAAGATGACCTATCAGCTGTTGACCAACTTTATCAAGTTAATCGGACACTACCTTACATTTTGAACATTGAATTTGGTAAAAGATAATCAACAAACTACATGATACAGTTTGGGTAAGTCTTCTTAACCCTTGTCAAAGAATGTAGAAGACAGATGGGTATGTAATGACTTGATTAAGACTTTTTTGAAACATCTCTAATCGGACTCCCCATTCATTGGATCCTGAAAAGAGTATGCAATTGATATACCTTTTCTTTAACCAAGCCGCCTGAACAGGGACTAGAACCCTGGGCCCTCAGATTAAAAGTCTGATGCTCTCCCGACTGAGCTATCCAGGCTCGGACAGGTCGCTCCACAAAATGACCTTATCAACATTTGGAAGTGTCCCAACTATCACTACGTTTCTTAAGATGGTTGCCGGTATTAAGTACTGAATACGCGGAATATAATAATGAATTGGTACTTCAAGCATTTGAAATCTCTTCAGTAAATTTAACCTTATTGTAAGTCCTGAAATTGCTACTATCTCATTTTTTTTGCTGACTTAGAATTCATATGTTTTTATTGACATTGTAAAATTAAGGAAGGGCCCAAAATCTTACTTCTGAGTAAATTACATTTTCATAAGTACAGCTGCCAATTTCCTCTTCTGCAAAGATTGCGTAACTTGAATAGTATCTATTTAAAATAGACTTCCTTTCACTGCCCTTTTTGGTGAAGCAGAAGCATGCATGCACTGTTTATTACTCTTTTAAACAGTTATGAAATAAATAGGGATAAAACTGACTCTGGTGGGATTCGAACCCACAACCTTTGAATATCTTTTTTCATTCACCTAGAAGTCCAATGCGCTATCCATTGCGCCACAGAGCCAATACGCTCTGATGAGGTGCAGAGATATTCTGAAATGAAATAATGTTGATCAGCTTTATAAAGTTCATTTGATACTATAACCATGGATTTATTTTGAATATTGAATTGGGAAATTATATTCACCGTCTCAAGTTACATGATACCTTAGGTAAATCTACGTACGACTTAAGTTTAGTCAAATGGCACATGATATATGAGGCAGATGTGCATTTCACAACTCCATGAAAGACGTTTTTGCAATTTTAGTAATGGAATATCTTATTCGTCATGCAGGGGAACACAAAAAGAGCATCCAATTAGAGTAATTTTTCTTTAATGGAAGCACCCGCCTGAACAGGGACTTGAACCCTGGTTCCTCAGATTAAAAGTCTGATGCTCTACCGACTGAGCTATCCAGGCTCTGCTATACTCTGTCTTAAAATCAGCTAAACAAATGTGGACGTACACTGACCTACACTCTGTGTATTAATATGGTTACATACATTAGCAATCAAATTTGTAGAGTTTAATAACAAATTGATGTTTTAACCCCTTCCATGCTCATGACGAGCTCAGCTCGTCGTGCAATACACTTGTCGTGTGCTTATGACGAGCTGAGCTCTTCATGAACAATGGATTTACAGATCATTCAGCACAGGAGGAAAATCTCCTGTAGCATTGAAGGTGTTAAGCATTTGAAATTTCAGCAGCACACGTAATCCATTTTAAATCCTGAAATTTGGACTATCTCATTTTCGGCTGACTTAGAAATCATGTGTCTAAAATGACCTTGTGAAATCAATAAAGTGCCAAATACTATTACTACCTACTAAATTACATACATTTTCAGCAGTTTCTTTGGGAATTTCCTCTTGGGCATAGATTATGCAATGTTTTCAAAGCAAACATTCTCTGTTTAAGTAGACTTTCTTTCACTGCCATTTTGGTAAATGTTTCTGGTGATGCAGACGCAGGCATTGCTTGTTACTGTTTCAATTAGTTATAAAATAAGAGGAGGGATAAAATTGACCCAGCTGGTGTTTGAACACAAAGCCTTTGAATGCTTTTGCTACATTCGTCTAGGACTCCAAGCCGCTATCCATTGCACTAGAGATCCGACCTGATTCAACACGGTGATCAGAGATTCACAAATAAAAAGATGACCTATCAGCTGTTGACCAACTTTATCAAGTTAATCGGACACTACCTTACATTTTGAACATTGAATTGGGTAAAAGATAATCAACAAACTACATGATACAGTTTGGGTAAGTCTTCTTAACCCTTGTCAAAGAATGTAGAAGACAGATGGGTATGTAATGACTTGATTAAGACTTTTTTGAAACATCTCTAATCGTACTCCCCATTCATTGGATCCTGAAAAGAGTATGCAATTGATATACCTTTTCTTTAACCAAGCCGCCTGAACAGGGACTAGAACCCTGGGCCCTCAGATTAAAAGTCTGATGCTCTCCCGACTGAGCTATCCAGGCTCGGACAGGTCGCTCCACAAAATGACCTTATCAACATTTGGAAGTGTCCCAACTATCACTACGTTTCTTAAGATGGTTGCCGGTATTAAGTACTGAATACGCGGAATATAATAATGAATTGGTACTTCAAGCATTTGAAATCTCTTCAGTAAATTTAACCTTATTGTAAGTCCTGAAATTGCTACTATCTCATTTTTTTTGCTGACTTAGAATTCATATGTTTTTATTGACATTGTAAAATTAAGGAAGGGCCCAAAATCTTACTTCTGAGTAAATTACATTTTCATAAGTACAGCTGCCAATTTCCTCTTCTGCAAAGATTGCGTAACTTGAATAGTATCTATTTAAAATAGACTTCCTTTCACTGCCCTTTTTGGTGAAGCAGAAGCATGCATGCACTGTTTATTACTCTTTTAAACAGTTATGAAATAAATAGGGATAAAACTGACTCTGGTGGGATTCGAACCCACAACCTTTGAATATCTTTTTTTCATTCACCTAGAAGTCCAATGCGCTATCCATTGCGCCACAGAGCCAATACGCTCTGATGAGGTGCAGAGATATTCTGAAATGAAATAATGTTGATCAGCTTTATAAAGTTCATTTGATACTATAACCATGGATTTATTTTGAATATTGAATTGGGAAATTATATTCACCGTCTCAAGTTACATGATACCTTAGGTAAATCTACGTACGACTTAAGTTTAGTCAAATGGCACATGATATATGAGGCAGATGTGCATTTCACAACTCCATGAAAGACGTTTTTGCAATTTTAGTAATGGAATATCTTATTCGTCATGCAGGGGAACACAAAAAGAGCATCCAATTAGAGTAATTTTTCTTTAATGGAAGCACCCGCCTGAACAGGGACTTGAACCCTGGTTCCTCAGATTAAAAGTCTGATGCTCTACCGACTGAGCTATCCAGGCTCTGCTATACTCTGTCTTAAAATCAGCTAAACAAATGTGGACGTACACTGACCTACACTCTGTGTATTAATATGGTTACATACATTAGCAATCAAATTTGTAGAGTTTAATAACAAATTGATGTTTTAACCCCTTCCATGCTCATGACGAGCTCAGCTCGTCGTGCAGTACACTTGTCGTGTGCTTATGACGAGCTGAGCTCTTCATGAACAATGGATTTACAGATCATTCAGCACAGGAGGAAAATCTCCTGTAGCATTGAAGGTGTTAAGCATTTGAAATTTCAGCAGCACACGTAATCCATTTTAAATCCTGAAATTTGGACTATCTCATTTTCGGCTGACTTAGAAATCATGTGTCTAAAATGACCTTGTGAAATCAATAAAGTGCCAAATACTATTACTACCTACTAAATTACATACATTTTCAGCAGTTTCTTTGGGAATTTCCTCTTGGGCATAGATTATGCAATGTTTTCAAAGCAAACATTCTCTGTTTAAGTAGACTTTCTTTCACTGCCATTTTGGTAAATGTTTCTGGTGATGCAGACGCAGGCATTGCTTGTTACTGTTTCAATTAGTTATAAAATAAGAGGAGGGATAAAATTGACCCAGCTGGTGTTTGAACACAAAGCCTTTGAATGCTTTTGCTACATTCGTCTAGGACTCCAAGCCGCTATCCATTGCACTAGAGATCCGACCTGATTCAACACGGTGATCAGAGATTCACAAATAAAAAGATGACCTATCAGCTGTTGACCAACTTTATCAAGTTAATCGGACACTACCTTACATTTTGAACATTGAATTGGGTAAAAGATAATCAACAAACTACATGATACAGTTTGGGTAAGTCTTCTTAACCCTTGTCAAAGAATGTAGAAGACAGATGGGTATGTAATGACTTGATTAAGACTTTTTTGAAACATCTCTAATCGGACTCCCCATTCATTGGATCCTGAAAAGAGTATGCAATTGATATACCTTTTCTTTAACCAAGCCGCCTGAACAGGGACTAGAACCCTGGGCCCTCAGATTAAAAGTCTGATGCTCTCCCGACTGAGCTATCCAGGCTCGGACAGGTCGCTCCACAAAATGACCTTATCAACATTTGGAAGTGTCCCAACTATCACTACGTTTCTTAAGATGGTTGCCGGTATTAAGTACTGAATACGCGGAATATAATAATGAATTGGTACTTCAAGCATTTGAAATCTCTTCAGTAAATTTAACCTTATTGTAAGTCCTGAAATTGCTACTATCTCATTTTTTTTGCTGACTTAGAATTCATATGTTTTTATTGACATTGTAAAATTAAGGAAGGGCCCAAAATCTTACTTCTGAGTAAATTACATTTTCATAAGTACAGCTGCCAATTTCCTCTTCTGCAAAGATTGCGTAACTTGAATAGTATCTATTTAAAATAGACTTCCTTTCACTGCCCTTTTTGGTGAAGCAGAAGCATGCATGCACTGTTGATTACTCTTTTAAACAGTTATGAAATAAATAGGGATAAAACTGACTCTGGTGGGATTCGAACCCACAACCTTTGAATATCTTTTTTTCATTCACCTAGAAGTCCAATGCGCTATCCATTGCGCCACAGAGCCAATACGCTCTGATGAGGTGCAGAGATATTCTGAAATGAAATAATGTTGATCAGCTTTATAAAGTTCATTTGATACTATAACCATGGATTTATTTTGAATATTGAATTGGGAAATTATATTCACCGTCTCAAGTTACATGATACCTTAGGTAAATCTACGTACGACTTAAGTTTAGTCAAATGGCACATGATATATGAGGCAGATGTGCATTTCACAACTCCATGAAAGACGTTTTTGCAATTTTAGTAATGGAATATCTTATTCGTCATGCAGGGGAACACAAAAAGAGCATCCAATTAGAGTAATTTTTCTTTAATGGAAGCACCCGCCTGAACAGGGACTTGAACCCTGGTTCCTCAGATTAAAAGTCTGATGCTCTACCGACTGAGCTATCCAGGCTCTGCTATACTCTGTCTTAAAATCAGCTAAACAAATGTGGACGTACACTGACCTACACTCTGTGTATTAATATGGTTACATACATTAGCAATCAAATTTGTAGAGTTTAATAACAAATTGATGTTTTAACCCCTTCCATGCTCATGACGAGCTCAGCTCGTCGTGCAGTACACTTGTCGTGTGCTTATGACGAGCTGAGCTCTTCATGAACAATGGATTTACAGATCATTCAGCACAGGAGGAAAATCTCCTGTAGCATTGAAGGTGTTAAGCATTTGAAATTTCAGCAGCACACGTAATCCATTTTAAATCCTGAAATTTGGACTATCTCATTTTCGGCTGACTTAGAAATCATGTGTCTAAAATGACCTTGTGAAATCAATAAAGTGCCAAATACTATTACTACCTACTAAATTACATACATTTTCAGCAGTTTCTTTGGGAATTTCCTCTTGGGCATAGATTATGCAATGTTTTCAAAGCAAACAGTCTCTGTTTAAGTAGACTTTCTTTCACTGCCATTTTGGTAAATGTTTCTGGTGATGCAGACGCAGGCATTGCTTGTTACTGTTTCAATTAGTTATAAAATAAGAGGAGGGATAAAATTGACCCAGCTGGTGTTTGAACACAAAGCCTTTGAATGCTTTTGCTACATTCGTCTAGGACTCCAAGCCGCTATCCATTGCACTAGAGATCCGACCTGATTCAACACGGTGATCAGAGATTCACAAATAAAAAGATGACCTATCAGCTGTTGACCAACTTTATCAAGTTAATCGGACACTACCTTACATTTTGAACATTGAATTGGGTAAAAGATAATCAACAAACTACATGATACAGTTTGGGTAAGTCTTCTTAACCCTTGTCAAAGAATGTAGAAGACATATGGGTATGTAATGACTTGATTAAGACTTTTTTGAAACATCTCTAATAGGACTCCCCATTCATTGGATCCTGAAAAGAGTATGCAATTGATATACCTTTTCTTTAACCAAGCCGCCTGAACAGGGACTTGAACCCTGGGCCCTCAGATTATAAGACTGATGCTCTCCCGACTGAGCTATCCAGGCTCGGAGAGGCCGCTCCACAAAATGACCTTATCAACATTTGGAAGTGTCCCAACTATCACTACGTTTCTTAAGATGGTTGCCGGTATTAAGTACTGAATACGCGGAATATAATAATGAATTGGTACTTCAAGCATTTGAAATCTCTTCAGTAAATTTAACCTTATTGTAAGTCCTGAAATTGCTACTATCTCATTTTTTTTGCTGACTTAGAATTCATATGTTTTTATTGACATTGTAAAATTAAGGAAGGGCCCAAAATCTTACTTCTGAGTAAATTACATTTTCATAAGTACAGCTGCCAATTTCCTCTTCTGCAAAGATTGCGTAACTTGAATAGTATCTATTTAAAATAGACTTCCTTTCACTGCCCTTTTTGGTGAAGCAGAAGCATGCATGCACTGTTTATTACTCTTTTAAACAGTTATGAAATAAATAGGGATAAAACTGACTCTGGTGGGATTCGAACCCACAACCTTTGAATATCTTTTTTTCATTCACCTAGAAGTCCAATGCGCTATCCATTGCGCCACAGAGCCAATACGCTCTGATGAGGTGCAGAGATATTCTGAAATGAAATAATGTTGATCAGCTTTATAAAGTTCATTTGATACTATAACCATGGATTTATTTTGAATATTGAATTGGGAAATTATATTCACCGTCTCAAGTTACATGATACCTTAGGTAAATCTACGTACGACTTAAGTTTAGTCAAATGGCACATGATATATGAGGCAGATGTGCATTTCACAACTCCATGAAAGACGTTTTTGCAATTTTAGTAATGGAATATCTTATTCGTCATGCAGGGGAACACAAAAAGAGCATCCAATTAGAGTAATTTTTCTTTAATGGAAGCACCCGCCTGAACAGGGACTTGAACCCTGGTTCCTCAGATTAAAAGTCTGATGCTCTACCGACTGAGCTATCCAGGCTCTGCTATACTCTGTCTTAAAATCAGCTAAACAAATGTGGACGTACACTGACCTACACTCTGTGTATTAATATGGTTACATACATTAGCAATCAAATTTGTAGAGTTTAATAACAAATTGATGTTTTAACCCCTTCCATGCTCATGACGAGCTCAGCTCGTCGTGCAGTACACTTGTCGTGTGCTTATGACGAGCTGAGCTCGTCATGAACAATGGATTTACAGATCATTCAGCACAGGAGGAAAATCTCCTGTAGCATTGAAGGTGTTAAGCATTTGAAATTTCAGCAGCACACGTAATCCATTTTAAATCCTGAAATTTGGACTATCTCATTTTCGGCTGACTTAGAAATCATGTGTCTAAAATGACATTGTGAAATCAATAAAGTGCCAAATACTATTACTACCTACTAAATTACATACATTTTTAGCAGTATCTTTGGGAATTTCCTCTTGGGCATAGATTATGCAATGTTTTCAAAGCAAACAGTCTCTGTTTAAGTAGACTTTCTTTCACTGCCATTTTGGTAAATGTTTCTGGTGATGCAGACGCAGGCATTGCTTGTTACTGTTTCAATTAGTTATAAAATAAGAGGAGGGATAAAATTGACCCAGCTGGTGTTTGAACACAAAGCCTTTGAATGCTTTTGCTACATTCGTCTAGGACTCCAAGCCGCTATCCATTGCACTAGAGATCCGACCTGATTCAACACGGTGATCAGAGATTCACAAATAAAAAGATGACCTATCAGCTGTTGACCAACTTTATCAAGTTAATCGGACACTACCTTACATTTTGAACATTGAATTGGGTAAAAGATAATCAACAAACTACATGATACAGTTTGGGTAAGTCTTCTTAACCCTTGTCAAAGAATGTAGAAGACAGATGGGTATGTAATGACTTGATTAAGACTTTTTTGAAACATCTCTAATAGGACTCCCCATTCATTGGATCCTGAAAAGAGTATGCAATTGATATACCTTTTCTTTAACCAAGCCGCCTGAACAGGGACTAGAACCCTGGGCCCTCAGATTAAAAGTCTGATGCTATCCCGACTGAGCTATCCAGGCTCGGACAGGTTGCTCCACAAAATGACCTTATCAACATTTGGAAATGTCCCAACTATCACTACGTTTCTTAAGATGGTTGCCGGTATTAAGTACTGAATACGCGGAATATAATAATGAATTGGTACTTCAAGCATTTGAAATCTCTTCAGTAAATTTAACCTTATTGTAAGTCCTGAAATTGCTACTATCTCATTTTTTTTGCTGACTTAGAATTCATATGTTTTTATTGACATTGTAAAATTAAGGAAGGGCCCAAAATCTTACTTCTGAGTAAATTACATTTTCATAAGTACAGCTGCCAATTTCCTCTTCTGCAAAGATTGCGTAACTTGAATAGTATCTATTTAAAATAGACTTCCTTTCACTGCCCTTTTTGGTGAAGCAGAAGCATGCATGCACTGTTTATTACTCTTTTAAACAGTTATGAAATAAATAGGGATAAAACTGACTCTGGTGGGATTCGAACCCACAACCTTTGAATATCTTTTTTTCATTCACCTAGAAGTCCAATGCGCTATCCATTGCGCCACAGAGCCAATACGCTCTGATGAGGTGCAGCGATATTCTGAAATGAAATAATGTTGATCAGCTTTATAAAGTTCATTTGATACTATAACCATGGATTTATTTTGAATATTGAATTGGGAAATTATATTCACCGTCTCAAGTTACATGATACCTTAGGTAAATCTACGTACGACTTAAGTTTAGTCAAATGGCACATGATATATGAGGCAGATGTGCATTTCACAACTCCATGAAAGACGTTTTTGCAATTTTAGTAATGGAATATCTTATTCGTCATGCAGGGGAACACAAAAAGAGCATCCAATTAGAGTAATTTTTCTTTAAAGGAAGCACCCGCCTGAACAGGGACTTGAACCCTGGTTCCTCAGATTAAAAGTCTGATGCTCTACCGACTGAGCTATCCAGGCTCTGCTATACTCTGTCTTAAAATCAGCTAAACAAATGTGGACGTACACTGACCTACACTCTGTGTATTAATATGGTTACATACATTAGCAATCAAATTTGTAGAGTTTAATAACAAATTGATGTTTTAACCCCTTCCATGCTCATGACGAGCTCAGCTCGTCGTGCAGTACACTTGTCGTGTGCTTATGACGAGCTGAGCTCGTCATGAACAATGGATTTACAGATCATTCAGCACAGGAAGAATATCTCCTGTAGCATTGAAGGTGTTAAGCATTTGAAATTTCAGCAGCACACGTAATCCATTTTAAATCCTGAAATTTGGACTATCTCATTTTCGGCTGACTTAGAAATCATGTGTCTAAAATGACATTGTGAAATCAATAAAGTGCCAAATACTATTACTACCTACTAAATTACATTATCAGCAGTATCTTTGGGAATTTCCTCTTGGGCATAGATTATGCAATGTTTTCAAAGCAAACAGTCTCTGTTTAAGTAGACTTTCTTTCACTGCCATGTTGGTAAATGTTTCTGGTGATGCAGACGCAGGCATTGCTTGTTACTGTTTCAATTAGTTATAAAATAAGAGGAGGGATAAAATTGACCCAGCTGGTGTTTGAACACAAAGCCTTTGAATGCTTTTGCTACATTCGTCTAGGACTCCAAGCCGCTATCCATTGCACTAGAGATCCGACCTGATTCAACACGGTGATCAGAGATTCACAAATAAAAAGATGACCTATCAGCTGTTGACCAACTTTATCAAGTTAATCGAACACTACCTTACATTTTGAACATTGAATTGGGTAAAAGATAATCAACATGTCAAACTACATGATACAGTTTGGGTAAGTCTTCTTAACCCTTGTCAAAGAATGTAGAAGACAGATGGGTATGTAATGACTTGATTAAGACTTTTTTGAAACATCTCTAATAGGACTCCCCATTCATTGGATCCTGAAAAGAGTATGCAATTGATATACCTTTTCTTTAACCAAACCGCCTGAACAGGGACTTGAACCCTGGGCCCTCAGATTAAAAGTCTGATGCTCTCCCGACTGAGCTATCCAGGCTCGGAGAGGTCGCTCCACAAAATGACCTTATCAACATTTGGAAGTGTCCCAACTATCACTACGTTTCTTAAGATGGTTGCCGGTATTAAGTACTGAATACGCGGAATATAATAATGAATTGGTACTTCAAGCATTTGAAATCTCTTCAGTAAATTTAACCCTATTGTAAGTCCTGAAATTGCTACTATCTCATTTTTTTTGCTGACTTAGAAGTCATATGTTTTTATTGACATTGTAAAATTAAGGAAGGGCCCAAAATCTTACTTCTGAGTAAATTACATTTTCATAAGTACAGCTGCCAATTTCCTCTTCTGCAAAGATTGCGTAATTTGAATAGTATCTATTTAAAATAGACTTCCTTTCACTGCCCTTTTTGGTGAAGCAGAAGCATGCATGCACTGTTTATTACTCTTTTAAACAGTTATGAAATAAATAGGGATAAAACTGACTCTGGTGGGATTCGAACCCACAACCTTTGAATATCTTTTTTACATTCACCTAGAAGTCCAATGCGCTATCCATTGCGCCACAGAGCCAATACACTCTGATGAGGTGCAGAGATATTCTGAAATGAAATAATGTTGATCAGCTTTATAAAGTTCATTTGATACTATAACCATGGATTTATTTGGAATATTGAATTGGGGAAATTATATTCACCGTCTCAAGTTACATGATACCTTAGGTAAGTCTACGTACGACTTAAGTTTAGTCAAATGGCACATGATATATGAGGCAGATGTGCATTTCACAACTCCATGAAAGACGTTTTTGCAATTTTAGTAATGGAATATCTTATTCGTCATGCAGGGGAACACAAAAAGAGCATCCAATTAGAGTAATTTTTCTTTAAAGGAAGCAACCGCCTGAACAGGGACTTGAACCCTGGACCCTCAGATTAAACGTCTGATGCTCTACCGACTGAGCTATCCAGGCTCTGCTATACTCTGTCTTAAAATCAGCTAAACAAATGTGGACGTACACTGACCTACACTCTGTGTATTAATATGGTTACATATATTAGCAATCAAATTTGTAGAGTTTAATAACAAATTGATGTTTTAACCCCTTCCATGCTCATGACGAGCTCAGCTCGTCGTGCAGTACACTTGTCGTGTGCTTATGACGAGCTGAGCTCGTCATGAACAATGGATTTACAGATCATTCAGCACAGGAGGAAAATCTCCTGTAGCATTGAAGGTGTTAAGCATTTGAAATTTCAGCAGCACACGTAATCCATTTTAAATCCTTAAATTTGTACTATCTCATTTTCGGCTGACTTAGAAATCATGTGTCTAAAATGACCTTGTGAAATCAATAAAGTGCCAAATACTATTACTACCTACTAAATTACATACATTTTCAGCAGTTTCTTTGGGAATTTCCTCTTGGGCATAGATTATGCAATGTTTTCAAAGCAAACAGTCTCTGTTTAAGTAGACTTTCTTTCACTGCCATTTTGGTAAATGTTTCTGGTGATGCAGACGCAGGCATTGCTTGTTACTGTTTCAATTAGTTATAAAATAAGAGGAGGGATAAAATTGACCCAGCTGGTGTTTGAACACAAAGCCTTTGAATGCTTTTGCTACATTCGTCTAGGACTCCAAGCCGCTATCCATTGCACTAGAGATCCGACCTGATTCAAAACGGTGATCAGAGATTCACAAATAAAAAGATGACCTATCAGCTGTTGACCAACTTTATCAAGTTAATCGGACACTACCTTACATTTTGAACATTGAATTGGGTAAAAGATAATCAACAAACTACATGATACAGTTTGGGTAAGTCTTCTTAACCCTTGTCAAAGAATGTAGAAGACAGATGGGTATGTAATGACTTGATTAAGACTTTTTTGAAACATCTCTAATAGGACTCCCCATTCATTGGATCCTGAAAAGAGTATGCAATTGATATACCTTTTCTTTAACCAAGCCGCCTGAACAGGGACTAGAACCCTGGGCCCTCAGATTAAAAGTCTGATGCTCTCCCGACTGAGCTATCCAGGCTCGGACAGGTCGCTCCACAAAATGACCTTATCAACATTTGGAAGTGTCCCAACTATCACTACGTTTCTTAAGATGGTTGCCGGTATTAAGTACTGAATACGCGGAATATAATAATGAATTGGTACTTCAAGCATTTGAAATCTCTTCAGTAAATTTTACCTTATTGTAAGTCCTGAAATTGCTACTATCTCATTTTTTTTGCTGACTTAGAATTCATATGTTTTTATTGACATTGTAAAATTAAGGAAGGGCCCAAAATCTTACTTCTGAGTAAATTACATTTTCATAAGTACAGCTGCCAATTTCCTCTTCTGCAAAGATTGCGTAACTTGAATAGTATCTATTTAAAATAGACTTCCTTTCACTGCCCTTTTTGGTGAAGCAGAAGCATGCATGCACTGTTTATTACTCTTTTAAACAGTTATGAAATAAATAGGGATAAAACTGACTCTGGTGGGATTCGAACCCACAACCTTTGAATATCTTTTTTTCATTCACCTAGAAGTCCAATGCGCTATCCATTGCGCCACAGAGCTAATACGCTCTGATGAGGTGCAGAGATATTCTGAAATGAAATAATGTTGATCAGCTTTATAAAGTTCATTTGATACTATAACCATGGATTTATTTTGAATATTGAATTGGGAAATTATATTCACCGTCTCAAGTTACATGATACCTTAGGTAAATCTACGTACGACTTAAGTTTAGTCAAATGGCACATGATATATGAGGCAGATGTGCATTTCACAACTCCATGAAAGACGTTTTTGCAATTTTAGTAATGGAATATCTTATTCGTCATGCAGGGGAACACAAAAAGAGCATCCAATTAGAGTAATTTTTCTTTAATGGAAGCACCCGCCTGAACAGGGACTTGAACCCTGGTTCCTCAGATTAAAAGTCTGATGCTCTACCGACTGATCTATCCAGGCTCTGCTATACTCTGTCTTAAAATCAGCTAAACAAATGTGGACGTACACTGACCTACACTCTGTGTATTAATATGGTTACATACATTAGCAATCAAATTTGTAGAGTTTAATAACAAATTGATGTTTTAACCCCTTCCATGCTCATGACGAGCTCAGCTCGTCGTGCAGTACACTTGTCGTGTGCTTATGACGAGCTGAGCTCTTCATGAACAATGGATTTACAGATCATTCAGCACAGGAGGAAAATCTCCTGT
Source organism: Lissotriton helveticus (assembly GCF_964261635.1). Lineage (NCBI taxonomy): Eukaryota > Metazoa > Chordata > Amphibia > Caudata > Salamandridae > Lissotriton > Lissotriton helveticus. The sequence continues at coordinate 216,385,636 of NC_136057.1, read as the reverse complement.
AGCATTGAAGGTGTTAAGCATTTGAAATTTCAGCAGCACACGTAATCCATTTTAAATCCTGAAATTTGGACTATCTCATTTTCGGCTGACTTAGAAATCATGTGTCTAAAATGACCTTGTGAAATCAATAAAGTGCCAAATACTATTACTACCTACTAAATTACATACATTTTCAGCAGTTTCTTTGGGAATTTCCTCTTGGGCATAGATTATGCAATGTTTTCAAAGCAAACAGTCTCTGTTTAAGTAGACTTTCTTTCACTGCCATTTTGGTAAATGTTTCTGGTGATGCAGACGCAGGCATTGCTTGTTACTGTTTCAATTAGTTATAAAATAAGAGGAGGGATAAAATTGACCCAGCTGGTGTTTGAACACAAAGCCTTTGAATGCTTTTGCTACATTCGTCTAGGACTCCAAGCCGCTATCCATTGCACTAGAGATCCGACCTGATTCAACACGGTGATCAGAGATTCACAAATAAAAAGATGACCTATCAGCTGTTGACCAACTTTATCAAGTTAATCGGACACTACCTTACATTTTGAACATTGAATTGGGTAAAAGATAATCAACAAACTACATGATACAGTTTGGGTAAGTCTTCTTAACCCTTGTCAAAGAATGTAGAAGACAGATGGGTATGTAATGACTTGATTAAGACTTTTTTGAAACATCTCTAATAGGACTCCCCATTCATTGGATCCTGAAAAGAGTATGCAATTGATATACCTTTTCTTTAACCAAGCCGCCTGAACCGGGACTTGAACCCTGGGCCCTCAGATTATAAGACTGATGCTCTCCCGACTGAGCTATCCAGGCTCGGAGAGGCTGCTCCACAAAATGACCTTATCAACATTTGGAAGTGTCCCAACTATCACTACGTTTCTTAAGATGGTTGCCGGTATTAAGTACTGAATACGCGGAATATAATAATGAATTGGTACTTCAAGCATTTGAAATCTCTTCAGTAAATTTAACCTTATTGTAAGTCCTGAAATTGCTACTATCTCATTTTTTTTGCTGACTTAGAATTCATATGTTTTTATTGACATTGTAAAATTAAGGAAGGGCCCAAAATCTTACTTCTGAGTAAATTACATTTTCATAAGTACAGCTGCCAATTTCCTCTTCTGCAAAGATTGCGTAACTTGAATAGTATCTATTTAAAATAGACTTCCTTTCACTGCCCTTTTTGGTGAAGCAGAAGCATGCATGCACTGTTTATTACTCTTTTAAACAGTTATGAAATAAATAGGGATAAAACTGACTCTGGTGGGATTCGAACCCACAACCTTTGAATATCTTTTTTACATTCACCTAGAAGTCCAATGCGCTATCCATTGCGCCACAGAGCCAATACGCTCTGAGGAGGTGCAGAGATATTCTGAAATGAAATAATGTTGATCAGCTTTATAAAGTTCATTTGATACTATAACCATGGATTTATTTTGAATATTGAATTGGGGAAATTATATTCACCGTCTCAAGTTACATGATACCTTAGGTAAATCTACGTACGACTTAAGTTTAGTCAAATGGCACATGATATATGAGGCAGATGTGCATTTCACAACTCCATGAAAGACGTTTTTGCAATTTTAGTAATGGAATATCTTATTCGTCATGCAGGGGAACACAAAAAGAGCATCCAATTAGAGTAATTTTTCTTTAAAGGAAGCACCCGCCTGAACAGGGACTTGAACCCTGGACCCTCAGATTAAAAGTCTGATGCTCTACCGACTGAGCTATCCAGGCTTTGCTATACTCTGTCTTAAAATCAGCTAAACAAATGTGGACGTACACTGACCTACACTCTGTGTATTAATATGGTTACATATATTAGCAATCAAATTTGTAGAGTTTAATAACAAATTGATGTTTTAACCCCTTCCATGCTCATGACGAGCTCAGCTCGTCGTGCAGTACACTTGTCGTGTGCTTATGACGAGCTGAGCTCGTCATGAACAATGGATTTACAGATCATTCAGCACAGGAGGAAAATCTCCTGTAGCATTGAAGGTGTTAAGCATTTGAAATTTCAGCAGCACACGTAATCCATTTTAAATCCTGAAATTTGGACTATCTCATTTTCGGCTGACTTAGAAATCATGTGTCTAAAATGACATTGTGAAATCAATAAAGTGCCAAATACTATTACTACCTACTAAATTACATACATTTTTAGCAGTATCTTTGGGAATTTCCTCTTGGGCATAGATTATGCAATGTTTTCAAAGCAAACAGTCTCTGTTTAAGTAGACTTTCTTTCACTGCCATTTTGGTAAATGTTTCTGGTGATGCAGACGCAGGCATTGCTTGTTACTGTTTCAATTAGTTATAAAATAAGAGGAGGGATAAAATTGACCCAGCTGGTGTTTGAACACAAAGCCTTTGAATGCTTTTGCTACATTCGTCTAGGACTCCAAGCCGCTATCCATTGCACTAGAGATCCGACCTGATTCAACACGGTGATCAGAGATTCACAAATAAAAAGATGACCTATCAGCTGTTGACCAACTTTATCAAGTTAATCGGACACTACCTTACATTTTGAACATTGAATTGGGTAAAAGATAATCAACAAACTACATGATACAGTTTGGGTAAGTCTTCTTAACCCTTGTCAAAGAATGTAGAAGACAGATGGGTATGTAATGACTTGATTAAGACTTTTTTGAAACATCTCTAATAGGACTCCCCATTCATTGGATCCTGAAAAGAGTATGCAATTGATATACCTTTTCTTTAACCAAGCCGCCTGAACAGGGACTAGAACCCTGGGCCCTCAGATTAAAAGTCTGATGCTATCCCGACTGAGCTATCCAGGCTCGGACAGGTCGCTCCACAAAATGACCTTATCAACATTTGGAAATGTCCCAACTATCACTACGTTTCTTAAGATGGTTGCCGGTATTAAGTACTGAATACGCGGAATATAATAATGAATTGGTACTTCAAGCATTTGAAATCTCTTCAGTAAATTTAACCTTATTGTAAGTCCTGAAATTGCTACTATCTCATTTTTTTTGCTGACTTAGAATTCATATGTTTTTATTGACATTGTAAAATTAAGGAAGGGCCCAAAATCTTACTTCTGAGTAAATTACATTTTCATAAGTACAGCTGCCAATTTCCTCTTCTGCAAAGATTGCGTAACTTGAATAGTATCTATTTAAAATAGACTTCCTTTCACTGCCCTTTTTGGTGAAGCAGAAGCATGCATGCACTGTTTATTACTCTTTTAAACAGTTATGAAATAAATAGGGATAAAACTGACTCTGGTGGGATTCGAACCCACAACCTTTGAATATCTTTTTTACATTCACCTAGAAGTCCAATGCGCTATCCATTGCGCCACAGAGCCAATACACTCTGATGAGGTGCAGAGATATTCTGAAATGAAATAATGTTGATCAGCTTTATAAAGTTCATTTGATACTATAACCATGGATTTATTTGGAATATTGAATTGGGGAAATTATATTCACCGTCTCAAGTTACATGATACCTTAGGTAAGTCTACGTACGACTTAAGTTTAGTCAAATGGCACATGATATATGAGGCAGATGTGCATTTCACAACTCCATGAAAGACGTTTTTGCAATTTTAGTAATGGAATATCTTATTCGTCATGCAGGGGAACACAAAAAGAGCATCCAATTAGAGTAATTTTTCTTTAAAGGAAGCACCTGCCTGAACAGGGACTTGAACCCTGGTTCCTCAGATTAAAAGTCTGATGCTCTACCGACTGAGCTATCCAGGCTCTGCTATACTCTGTCTTAAAATCAGCTAAACAAATGTGGACGTACACTGACCTACACTCTGTGTATTAATATGGTTACATACATTAGCAATCAAATTTGTAGAGTTTAATAACAAATTGATGTTTTAACCCCTTCCATGCTCATGACGAGCTCAGCTCGTCGTGCAGTACACTTGTCGTGTGCTTATGACGAGCTGAGCTCGTCATGAACAATGGATTTACAGATCATTCAGCACAGGAAGAATATCTCCTGTAGCATTGAAGGTGTTAAGCATTTGAAATTTCAGCAGCACACGTAATCCATTTTAAATCCTGAAATTTGGACTATCTCATTTTCGGCTGACTTAGAAATCATGTGTCTAAAATGACATTGTGAAATCAATAAAGTGCCAAATACTATTACTACCTACTAAATTACATTATCAGCAGTATCTTTGGGAATTTCCTCTTGGGCATAGATTATGCAATGTTTTCAAAGCAAACAGTCTCTGTTTAAGTAGACTTTCTTTCACTGCCATGTTGGTAAATGTTTCTGGTGATGCAGACGCAGGCATTGCTTGTTACTGTTTCAATTAGTTATAAAATAAGAGGAGGGATAAAATTGACCCAGCTGGTGTTTGAACACAAAGCCTTTGAATGCTTTTGCTACATTCGTCTAGGACTCCAAGCCGCTATCCATTGCACTAGAGATCCGACCTGATTCAACACGGTGATCAGAGATTCACAAATAAAAAGATGACCTATCAGCTGTTGACCAACTTTATCAAGTTAATCGAACACTACCTTACATTTTGAACATTGAATTGGGTAAAAGATAATCAACATGTCAAACTACATGATACAGTTTGGGTAAGTCTTCTTAACCCTTGTCAAAGAATGTAGAAGACAGATGGGTATGTAATGACTTGATTAAGACTTTTTTGAAACATCTCTAATAGGACTCCCCATTCATTGGATCCTGAAAAGAGTATGCAATTGATATACCTTTTCTTTAACCAAACCGCCTGAACAGGGACTTGAACCCTGGGCCCTCAGATTAAAAGTCTGATGCTCTCCCGACTGAGCTATCCAGGCTCGGAGAGGTCGCTCCACAAAATGACCTTATCAACATTTGGAAGTGTCCCAACTATCACTACGTTTCTTAAGATGGTTGCCGGTATTAAGTACTGAATACGCGGAATATAATAATGAATTGGTACTTCAAGCATTTGAAATCTCTTCAGTAAATTTAACCCTATTGTAAGTCCTGAAATTGCTACTATCTCATTTTTTTTGCTGACTTAGAAGTCATATGTTTTTATTGACATTGTAAAATTAAGGAAGGGCCCAAAATCTTACTTCTGAGTAAATTACATTTTCATAAGTACAGCTGCCAATTTCCTCTTCTGCAAAGATTGCGTAATTTGAATAGTATCTATTTAAAATAGACTTCCTTTCACTGCCCTTTTTGGTGAAGCAGAAGCATGCATGCACTGTTTATTACTCTTTTAAACAGTTATGAAATAAATAGGGATAAAACTGACTCTGGTGGGATTCGAACCCACAACCTTTGAATATCTTTTTTACATTCACCTAGAAGTCCAATGCGCTATCCATTGCGCCACAGAGCCAATACACTCTGATGAGGTGCAGAGATATTCTGAAATGAAATAATGTTGATCAGCTTTATAAAGTTCATTTGATACTATAACCATGGATTTATTTGGAATATTGAATTGGGGAAATTATATTCACCGTCTCAAGTTACATGATACCTTAGGTAAGTCTACGTACGACTTAAGTTTAGTCAAATGGCACATGATATATGAGGCAGATGTGCATTTCACAACTCCATGAAAGACGTTTTTGCAATTTTAGTAATGGAATATCTTATTCGTCATGCAGGGGAACACAAAAAGAGCATCCAATTAGAGTAATTTTTCTTTAAAGGAAGCAACCGCCTGAACAGGGACTTGAACCCTGGACCCTCAGATTAAACGTCTGATGCTCTACCGACTGAGCTATCCAGGCTCTGCTATACTCTGTCTTAAAATCAGCTAAACAAATGTGGACGTACACTGACCTACACTCTGTGTATTAATATGGTTACATATATTAGCAATCAAATTTGTAGAGTTTAATAACAAATTGATGTTTTAACCCCTTCCATGCTCATGACGAGCTCAGCTCGTCGTGCAGTACACTTGTCGTGTGCTTATGACGAGCTGAGCTCGTCATGAACAATGGATTTACAGATCATTCAGCACAGGAGGAAAATCTCCTGTAGCATTGAAGGTGTTAAGCATTTGAAATTTCAGCAGCACACGTAATCCATTTTAAATCCTTAAATTTGTACTATCTCATTTTCGGCTGACTTAGAAATCATGTGTCTAAAATGACCTTGTGAAATCAATAAAGTGCCAAATACTATTACTACCTACTAAATTACATACATTTTCAGCAGTTTCTTTGGGAATTTCCTCTTGGGCATAGATTATGCAATGTTTTCAAAGCAAACAGTCTCTGTTTAAGTAGACTTTCTTTCACTGCCATTTTGGTAAATGTTTCTGGTGATGCAGACGCAGGCATTGCTTGTTACTGTTTCAATTAGTTATAAAATAAGAGGAGGGATAAAATTGACCCAGCTGGTGTTTGAACACAAAGCCTTTGAATGCTTTTGCTACATTCGTCTAGGACTCCAAGCCGCTATCCATTGCACTAGAGATCCGACCTGATTCAAAACGGTGATCAGAGATTCACAAATAAAAAGATGACCTATCAGCTGTTGACCAACTTTATCAAGTTAATCGGACACTACCTTACATTTTGAACATTGAATTGGGTAAAAGATAATCAACAAACTACATGATACAGTTTGGGTAAGTCTTCTTAACCCTTGTCAAAGAATGTAGAAGACAGATGGGTATGTAATGACTTGATTAAGACTTTTTTGAAACATCTCTAATAGGACTCCCCATTCATTGGATCCTGAAAAGAGTATGCAATTGATATACCTTTTCTTTAACCAAGCCGCCTGAACAGGGACTAGAACCCTGGGCCCTCAGATTAAAAGTCTGATGCTCTCCCGACTGAGCTATCCAGGCTCGGACAGGTCGCTCCACAAAATGACCTTATCAACATTTGGAAGTGTCCCAACTATCACTACGTTTCTTAAGATGGTTGCCGGTATTAAGTACTGAATACGCGGAATATAATAATGAATTGGTACTTCAAGCATTTGAAATCTCTTCAGTAAATTTTACCTTATTGTAAGTCCTGAAATTGCTACTATCTCATTTTTTTTGCTGACTTAGAATTCATATGTTTTTATTGACATTGTAAAATTAAGGAAGGGCCCAAAATCTTACTTCTGAGTAAATTACATTTTCATAAGTACAGCTGCCAATTTCCTCTTCTGCAAAGATTGCGTAACTTGAATAGTATCTATTTAAAATAGACTTCCTTTCACTGCCCTTTTTGGTGAAGCAGAAGCATGCATGCACTGTTTATTACTCTTTTAAACAGTTATGAAATAAATAGGGATAAAACTGACTCTGGTGGGATTCGAACCCACAACCTTTGAATATCTTTTTTTCATTCACCTAGAAGTCCAATGCGCTATCCATTGCGCCACAGAGCTAATACGCTCTGATGAGGTGCAGAGATATTCTGAAATGAAATAATGTTGATCAGCTTTATAAAGTTCATTTGATACTATAACCATGGATTTATTTTGAATATTGAATTGGGAAATTATATTCACCGTCTCAAGTTACATGATACCTTAGGTAAATCTACGTACGACTTAAGTTTAGTCAAATGGCACATGATATATGAGGCAGATGTGCATTTCACAACTCCATGAAAGACGTTTTTGCAATTTTAGTAATGGAATATCTTATTCGTCATGCAGGGGAACACAAAAAGAGCATCCAATTAGAGTAATTTTTCTTTAATGGAAGCACCCGCCTGAACAGGGACTTGAACCCTGGTTCCTCAGATTAAAAGTCTGATGCTCTACCGACTGATCTATCCAGGCTCTGCTATACTCTGTCTTAAAATCAGCTAAACAAATGTGGACGTACACTGACCTACACTCTGTGTATTAATATGGTTACATACATTAGCAATCAAATTTGTAGAGTTTAATAACAAATTGATGTTTTAACCCCTTCCATGCTCATGACGAGCTCAGCTCGTCGTGCAGTACACTTGTCGTGTGCTTATGACGAGCTGAGCTCTTCATGAACAATGGATTTACAGATCATTCAGCACAGGAGGAAAATCTCCTGTAGCATTGAAGGTGTTAAGCATTTGAAATTTCAGCAGCACACGTAATCCATTTTAAATCCTGAAATTTGGACTATCTCATTTTCGGCTGACTTAGAAATCATGTGTCTAAAATGACCTTGTGAAATCAATAAAGTGCCAAATACTATTACTACCTACTAAATTACATACATTTTCAGCAGTTTCTTTGGGAATTTCCTCTTGGGCATAGATTATGCAATGTTTTCAAAGCAAACAGTCTCTGTTTAAGTAGACTTTCTTTCACTGCCATTTTGGTAAATGTTTCTGGTGATGCAGACGCAGGCATTGCTTGTTACTGTTTCAATTAGTTATAAAATAAGAGGAGGGATAAAATTGACCCAGCTGGTGTTTGAACACAAAGCCTTTGAATGCTTTTGCTACATTCGTCTAGGACTCCAAGCCGCTATCCATTGCACTAGAGATCCGACCTGATTCAACACGGTGATCAGAGATTCACAAATAAAAAGATGACCTATCAGCTGTTGACCAACTTTATCAAGTTAATCGGACACTACCTTACATTTTGAACATTGAATTGGGTAAAAGATAATCAACAAACTACATGATACAGTTTGGGTAAGTCTTCTTAACCCTTGTCAAAGAATGTAGAAGACAGATGGGTATGTAATGACTTGATTAAGACTTTTTTGAAACATCTCTAATAGGACTCCCCATTCATTGGATCCTGAAAAGAGTATGCAATTGATATACCTTTTCTTTAACCAAGCCGCCTGAACCGGGACTTGAACCCTGGGCCCTCAGATTATAAGACTGATGCTCTCCCGACTGAGCTATCCAGGCTCGGAGAGGCTGCTCCACAAAATGACCTTATCAACATTTGGAAGTGTCCCAACTATCACTACGTTTCTTAAGATGGTTGCCGGTATTAAGTACTGAATACGCGGAATATAATAATGAATTGGTACTTCAAGCATTTGAAATCTCTTCAGTAAATTTAACCTTATTGTAAGTCCTGAAATTGCTACTATCTCATTTTTTTTGCTGACTTAGAATTCATATGTTTTTATTGACATTGTAAAATTAAGGAAGGGCCCAAAATCTTACTTCTGAGTAAATTACATTTTCATAAGTACAGCTGCCAATTTCCTCTTCTGCAAAGATTGCGTAACTTGAATAGTATCTATTTAAAATAGACTTCCTTTCACTGCCCTTTTTGGTGAAGCAGAAGCATGCATGCACTGTTTATTACTCTTTTAAACAGTTATGAAATAAATAGGGATAAAACTGACTCTGGTGGGATTCGAACCCACAACCTTTGAATATCTTTTTTACATTCACCTAGAAGTCCAATGCGCTATCCATTGCGCCACAGAGCCAATACGCTCTGAGGAGGTGCAGAGATATTCTGAAATGAAATAATGTTGATCAGCTTTATAAAGTTCATTTGATACTATAACCATGGATTTATTTTGAATATTGAATTGGGGAAATTATATTCACCGTCTCAAGTTACATGATACCTTAGGTAAATCTACGTACGACTTAAGTTTAGTCAAATGGCACATGATATATGAGGCAGATGTGCATTTCACAACTCCATGAAAGACGTTTTTGCAATTTTAGTAATGGAATATCTTATTCGTCATGCAGGGGAACACAAAAAGAGCATCCAATTAGAGTAATTTTTCTTTAAAGGAAGCACCCGCCTGAACAGGGACTTGAACCCTGGACCCTCAGATTAAAAGTCTGATGCTCTACCGACTGAGCTATCCAGGCTTTGCTATACTCTGTCTTAAAATCAGCTAAACAAATGTGGACGTACACTGACCTACACTCTGTGTATTAATATGGTTACATATATTAGCAATCAAATTTGTAGAGTTTAATAACAAATTGATGTTTTAACCCCTTCCATGCTCATGACGAGCTCAGCTCGTCGTGCAGTACACTTGTCGTGTGCTTATGACGAGCTGAGCTCGTCATGAACAATGGATTTACAGATCATTCAGCACAGGAGGAAAATCTCCTGTAGCATTGAAGGTGTTAAGCATTTGAAATTTCAGCAGCACACGTAATCCATTTTAAATCCTGAAATTTGGACTATCTCATTTTCGGCTGACTTAGAAATCATGTGTCTAAAATGACATTGTGAAATCAATAAAGTGCCAAATACTATTACTACCTACTAAATTACATACATTTTTAGCAGTATCTTTGGGAATTTCCTCTTGGGCATAGATTATGCAATGTTTTCAAAGCAAACAGTCTCTGTTTAAGTAGACTTTCTTTCACTGCCATTTTGGTAAATGTTTCTGGTGATGCAGACGCAGGCATTGCTTGTTACTGTTTCAATTAGTTATAAAATAAGAGGAGGGATAAAATTGACCCAGCTGGTGTTTGAACACAAAGCCTTTGAATGCTTTTGCTACATTCGTCTAGGACTCCAAGCCGCTATCCATTGCACTAGAGATCCGACCTGATTCAACACGGTGATCAGAGATTCACAAATAAAAAGATGACCTATCAGCTGTTGACCAACTTTATCAAGTTAATCGGACACTACCTTACATTTTGAACATTGAATTGGGTAAAAGATAATCAACAAACTACATGATACAGTTTGGGTAAGTCTTCTTAACCCTTGTCAAAGAATGTAGAAGACAGATGGGTATGTAATGACTTGATTAAGACTTTTTTGAAACATCTCTAATAGGACTCCCCATTCATTGGATCCTGAAAAGAGTATGCAATTGATATACCTTTTCTTTAACCAAGCCGCCTGAACAGGGACTAGAACCCTGGGCCCTCAGATTAAAAGTCTGATGCTATCCCGACTGAGCTATCCAGGCTCGGACAGGTCGCTCCACAAAATGACCTTATCAACATTTGGAAATGTCCCAACTATCACTACGTTTCTTAAGATGGTTGCCGGTATTAAGTACTGAATACGCGGAATATAATAATGAATTGGTACTTCAAGCATTTGAAATCTCTTCAGTAAATTTAACCTTATTGTAAGTCCTGAAATTGCTACTATCTCATTTTTTTTGCTGACTTAGAATTCATATGTTTTTATTGACATTGTAAAATTAAGGAAGGGCCCAAAATCTTACTTCTGAGTAAATTACATTTTCATAAGTACAGCTGCCAATTTCCTCTTCTGCAAAGATTGCGTAACTTGAATAGTATCTATTTAAAATAGACTTCCTTTCACTGCCCTTTTTGGTGAAGCAGAAGCATGCATGCACTGTTTATTACTCTTTTAAACAGTTATGAAATAAATAGGGATAAAACTGACTCTGGTGGGATTCGAACCCACAACCTTTGAATATCTTTTTTACATTCACCTAGAAGTCCAATGCGCTATCCATTGCGCCACAGAGCCAATACACTCTGATGAGGTGCAGAGATATTCTGAAATGAAATAATGTTGATCAGCTTTATAAAGTTCATTTGATACTATAACCATGGATTTATTTGGAATATTGAATTGGGGAAATTATATTCACCGTCTCAAGTTACATGATACCTTAGGTAAGTCTACGTACGACTTAAGTTTAGTCAAATGGCACATGATATATGAGGCAGATGTGCATTTCACAACTCCATGAAAGACGTTTTTGCAATTTTAGTAATGGAATATCTTATTCGTCATGCAGGGGAACACAAAAAGAGCATCCAATTAGAGTAATTTTTCTTTAAAGGAAGCACCTGCCTGAACAGGGACTTGAACCCTGGTTCCTCAGATTAAAAGTCTGATGCTCTACCGACTGAGCTATCCAGGCTCTGCTATACTCTGTCTTAAAATCAGCTAAACAAATGTGGACGTACACTGACCTACACTCTGTGTATTAATATGGTTACATACATTAGCAATCAAATTTGTAGAGTTTAATAACAAATTGATGTTTTAACCCCTTCCATGCTCATGACGAGCTCAGCTCGTCGTGCAGTACACTTGTCGTGTGCTTATGACGAGCTGAGCTCGTCATGAACAATGGATTTACAGATCATTCAGCACAGGAAGAATATCTCCTGTAGCATTGAAGGTGTTAAGCATTTGAAATTTCAGCAGCACACGTAATCCATTTTAAATCCTGAAATTTGGACTATCTCATTTTCGGCTGACTTAGAAATCATGTGTCTAAAATGACATTGTGAAATCAATAAAGTGCCAAATACTATTACTACCTACTAAATTACATTATCAGCAGTATCTTTGGGAATTTCCTCTTGGGCATAGATTATGCAATGTTTTCAAAGCAAACAGTCTCTGTTTAAGTAGACTTTCTTTCACTGCCATGTTGGTAAATGTTTCTGGTGATGCAGACGCAGGCATTGCTTGTTACTGTTTCAATTAGTTATAAAATAAGAGGAGGGATAAAATTGACCCAGCTGGTGTTTGAACACAAAGCCTTTGAATGCTTTTGCTACATTCGTCTAGGACTCCAAGCCGCTATCCATTGCACTAGAGATCCGACCTGATTCAACACGGTGATCAGAGATTCACAAATAAAAAGATGACCTATCAGCTGTTGACCAACTTTATCAAGTTAATCGAACACTACCTTACATTTTGAACATTGAATTGGGTAAAAGATAATCAACATGTCAAACTACATGATACAGTTTGGGTAAGTCTTCTTAACCCTTGTCAAAGAATGTAGAAGACAGATGGGTATGTAATGACTTGATTAAGACTTTTTTGAAACATCTCTAATAGGACTCCCCATTCATTGGATCCTGAAAAGAGTATGCAATTGATATACCTTTTCTTTAACCAAACCGCCTGAACAGGGACTTGAACCCTGGGCCCTCAGATTAAAAGTCTGATGCTCTCCCGACTGAGCTATCCAGGCTCGGAGAGGTCGCTCCACAAAATGACCTTATCAACATTTGGAAGTGTCCCAACTATCACTACGTTTCTTAAGATGGTTGCCGGTATTAAGTACTGAATACGCGGAATATAATAATGAATTGGTACTTCAAGCATTTGAAATCTCTTCAGTAAATTTAACCCTATTGTAAGTCCTGAAATTGCTACTATCTCATTTTTTTTGCTGACTTAGAAGTCATATGTTTTTATTGACATTGTAAAATTAAGGAAGGGCCCAAAATCTTACTTCTGAGTAAATTACATTTTCATAAGTACAGCTGCCAATTTCCTCTTCTGCAAAGATTGCGTAATTTGAATAGTATCTATTTAAAATAGACTTCCTTTCACTGCCCTTTTTGGTGAAGCAGAAGCATGCATGCACTGTTTATTACTCTTTTAAACAGTTATGAAATAAATAGGGATAAAACTGACTCTGGTGGGATTCGAACCCACAACCTTTGAATATCTTTTTTACATTCACCTAGAAGTCCAATGCGCTATCCATTGCGCCACAGAGCCAATACACTCTGATGAGGTGCAGAGATATTCTGAAATGAAATAATGTTGATCAGCTTTATAAAGTTCATTTGATACTATAACCATGGATTTATTTGGAATATTGAATTGGGGAAATTATATTCACCGTCTCAAGTTACATGATACCTTAGGTAAGTCTACGTACGACTTAAGTTTAGTCAAATGGCACATGATATATGAGGCAGATGTGCATTTCACAACTCCATGAAAGACGTTTTTGCAATTTTAGTAATGGAATATCTTTTTCGTCATGCAGGGGAACACAAAAAGAGCATCCAATTAGAGTAATTTTTCTTTAAAGGAAGCAACCGCCTGAACAGGGACTTGAACCCTGGACCCTCAGATTAAACGTCTGATGCTCTACCGACTGAGCTATCCAGGCTCTGCTATACTCTGTCTTAAAATCAGCTAAACAAATGTGGACGTACACTGACCTACACTCTGTGTATTAATATGGTTACATATATTAGCAATCAAATTTGTAGAGTTTAATAACAAATTGATGTTTTAACCCCTTCCATGCTCATGACGAGCTCAGCTCGTCGTGCAGTACACTTGTCGTGTGCTTATGACGAGCTGAGCTCGTCATGAACAATGGATTTACAGATCATTCAGCACAGGAGGAAAATCTCCTGTAGCATTGAAGGTGTTAAGCATTTGAAATTTCAGCAGCACACGTAATCCATTTTAAATCCTTAAATTTGTACTATCTCATTTTCGGCTGACTTAGAAATCATGTGTCTAAAATGACCTTGTGAAATCAATAAAGTGCCAAATACTATTACTACCTACTAAATTACATACATTTTCAGCAGTTTCTTTGGGAATTTCCTCTTGGGCATAGATTATGCAATGTTTTCAAAGCAAACAGTCTCTGTTTAAGTAGACTTTCTTTCACTGCCATTTTGGTAAATGTTTCTGGTGATGCAGACGCAGGCAATGCTTGTTACTGTTTCAATTAGTTATAAAATAAGAGGAGGGATAAAATTGACCCAGCTGGTGTTTGAACACAAAGCCTTTGAATGCTTTTGCTACATTCGTCTAGGACTCCAAGCCGCTATCCATTGCACTAGAGATCCGACCTGATTCAACACGGTGATCAGAGATTCACAAATAAAAAGATGACCTATCAGCTGTTGACCAACTTTATCAAGTTAATCGGACACTACCTTACATTTTGAACATTGAATTGGGTAAAAGATAATCAACAAACTACATGATACAGTTTGGGTAAGTCTTCTTAACCCTTGTCAAAGAATGTAGAAGACAGATGGGTATGTAATGACTTGATTAAGACTTTTTTGAAACATCTCTAATAGGACTCCCCATTCATTGGATCCTGAAAAGAGTATGCAATTGATATACCTTTTCTTTAACCAAGCCGCCTGAACAGGGACTAGAACCCTGGGCCCTCAGATTAAAAGTCTGATGCTCTCCCGACTGAGCTATCCAGGCTCGGACAGGTCGCTCCACAAAATGACCTTATCAACATTTGGAAGTGTCCCAACTATCACTACGTTTCTTAAGATGGTTGCCGGTATTAAGTACTGAATACGCGGAATATAATAATGAATTGGTACTTCAAGCATTTGAAATCTCTTCAGTAAATTTTACCTTATTGTAAGTCCTGAAATTGCTACTATCTCATTTTTTTTGCTGACTTAGAATTCATATGTTTTTATTGACATTGTAAAATTAAGGAAGGGCCCAAAATCTTACTTCTGAGTAAATTACATTTTCATAAGTACAGCTGCCAATTTCCTCTTCTGCAAAGATTGCGTAACTTGAATAGTATCTATTTAAAATAGACTTCCTTTCACTGCCCTTTTTGGTGAAGCAGAAGCATGCATGCACTGTTTATTACTCTTTTAAACAGTTATGAAATAAATAGGGATAAAACTGACTCTGGTGGGATTCGAACCCACAACCTTTGAATATCTTTTTTACATTCACCTAGAAGTCCAATGCGCTATCCATTGCGCCACAGAGCCAATACGCTCTGAGGAGGTGCAGAGATATTCTGAAATGAAATAATGTTGATCAGCTTTATAAAGTTCATTTGATACTATAACCATGGATTTATTTTGAATATTGAATTGGGGAAATTATATTCACCGTCTCAAGTTACATGATACCTTAGGTAAATCTACGTACGACTTAAGTTTAGTCAAATGGCACATGATATATGAGGCAGATGTGCATTTCACAACTCCATGAAAGACGTTTTTGCAATTTTAGTAATGGAATATCTTATTCGTCATGCAGGGGAACACAAAAAGAGCATCCAATTAGAGCAATTTTTCTTTAAAGGAAGCACCCGCCTGAACAGGGACTTGAACCCTGGTTCCTCAGATTAAAAGTCTGATGCTCTACCGACTGAGCTATCCAGGCTCTGCTATACTCTGTCTTAAAATCAGCTAAACAAATGTGGACGTACACTGACCTACACTCTGTGTATTAATATGGTTACATACATTAGCAATCAAATTTGTAGAGTTTAATAACAAATTGATGTTTTAACCCCTTCCATGCTCATGACGAGCTCAGCTCGTCGTGCAGTACACTTGTCGTGTGCTTATGACGAGCTGAGCTTGTCATGAACAATGGATTTACAGATCATTCAGCACAGGAGGAAAATCTCCTGTAGCATTGAAGGTGTTAAGCATTTGAAATTTCAGCAGCACACGTAATCCATTTTAAATCCTTAAATTTGTACTATCTCATTTTCGGCTGACTTAGAAATCATGTGTCTAAAATGACCTTGTGAAATCAATAAAGTGCCAAATACTATTACTACCTACTAAATTACATACATTTTCAGCAGTTTCTTTGGGAATTTCCTCTTGGGCATAGATTATGCAATGTTTTCAAAGCAAACAGTCTCTGTTTAAGTAGACTTTCTTTCACTGCCATTTTGGTAAATGTTTCTGGTGATGCAGACGCAGGCATTGCTTGTTACTGTTTCAATTAGTTATAAAATAAGAGGAGGGATAAAATTGACCCAGCTGGTGTTTGAACACAAAGCCTTTGAATGCTTTTGCTACATTCGTCTAGGACTCCAAGCCGCTATCCATTGCACTAGAGATCCGACCTGATTCAAAACGGTGATCAGAGATTCACAAATAAAAAGATGACCTATCAGCTGTTGACCAACTTTATCAAGTTAATCGGACACTACCTTACATTTTGAACATTGAATTGGGTAAAAGATAATCAACAAACTACATGATACAGTTTGGGTAAGTCTTCTTAACCCTTGTCAAAGAATGTAGAAGACAGATGGGTATGTAATGACTTGATTAAGACTTTTTTGAAACATCTCTAATAGGACTCCCCATTCATTGGATCCTGAAAAGAGTATGCAATTGATATACCTTTTCTTTAACCAAGCCGCCTGAACCGGGACTTGAACCCTGGGCCCTCAGATTATAAGACTGATGCTCTCCCGACTGAGCTATCCAGGCTCGGAGAGGCTGCTCCACAAAATGACCTTATCAACATTTGGAAGTGTCCCAACTATCACTACGTTTCTTAAGATGGTTGCCGGTATTATTTACTGAATACGCGGAATATAATAATGAATTGGTACTTCAAGCATTTGAAATCTCTTCAGTAAATTTAACCTTATTGTAAGTCCTGAAATTGCTACTATCTCATTTTTTTTGCTGACTTAGAATTCATATGTTTTTATTGACATTGTAAAATTAAGGAAGGGCCCAAAATCTTACTTCTGAGTAAATTACATTTTCATAAGTACAGCTGCCAATTTCCTCTTCTGCAAAGATTGCGTAACTTGAATAGTATCTATTTAAAATAGACTTCCTTTCACTGCCCTTTTTGGTGAAGCAGAAGCATGCATGCACTGTTTATTACTCTTTTAAACAGTTATGAAATAAATAGGGATAAAACTGACTCTGGTGGGATTCGAACCCACAACCTTTGAATATCTTTTTTACATTCACCTAGAAGTCCAATGCGCTATCCATTGCGCCACAGAGCCAATACGCTCTGAGGAGGTGCAGAGATATTCTGAAATGAAATAATGTTGATCAGCTTTATAAAGTTCATTTGATACTATAACCATGGATTTATTTTGAATATTGAATTGGGGAAATTATATTCACCGTCTCAAGTTACATGATACCTTAGGTAAATCTACGTACGACTTAAGTTTAGTCAAATGGCACATGATATATGAGGCAGATGTGCATTTCACAACTCCATGAAAGACGTTTTTGCAATTTTAGTAATGGAATATCTTATTCGTCATGCAGGGGAACACAAAAAGAGCATCCAATTAGAGTAATTTTTCTTTAAAGGAAGCACCCGCCTGAACAGGGACTTGAACCCTGGACCCTCAGATTAAAAGTCTGATGCTCTACCGACTGAGCTATCCAGGCTTTGCTATACTCTGTCTTAAAATCAGCTAAACAAATGTGGACGTACACTGACCTACACTCTGTGTATTAATATGGTTACATATATTAGCAATCAAATTTGTAGAGTTTAATAACAAATTGATGTTTTAACCCCTTCCATGCTCATGACGAGCTCAGCTCGTCGTGCAGTACACTTGTCGTGTGCTTATGACGAGCTGAGCTCGTCATGAACAATGGATTTACAGATCATTCAGCACAGGAGGAAAATCTCCTGTAGCATTGAAGGTGTTAAGCATTTGAAATTTCAGCAGCACACGTAATCCATTTTAAATCCTGAAATTTGGACTATCTCATTTTCGGCTGACTTAGAAATCATGTGTCTAAAATGACATTGTGAAATCAATAAAGTGCCAAATACTATTACTACCTACTAAATTACATACATTTTTAGCAGTATCTTTGGGAATTTCCTCTTGGGCATAGATTATGCAATGTTTTCAAAGCAAACAGTCTCTGTTTAAGTAGACTTTCTTTCACTGCCATTTTGGTAAATGTTTCTGGTGATGCAGACGCAGGCATTGCTTGTTACTGTTTCAATTAGTTATAAAATAAGAGGAGGGATAAAATTGACCCAGCTGGTGTTTGAACACAAAGCCTTTGAATGCTTTTGCTACATTCGTCTAGGACTCCAAGCCGCTATCCATTGCACTAGAGATCCGACCTGATTCAACACGGTGATCAGAGATTCACAAATAAAAAGATGACCTATCAGCTGTTGACCAACTTTATCAAGTTAATCGGACACTACCTTACATTTTGAACATTGAATTGGGTAAAAGATAATCAACAAACTACATGATACAGTTTGGGTAAGTCTTCTTAACCCTTGTCAAAGAATGTAGAAGACAGATGGGTATGTAATGACTTGATTAAGACTTTTTTGAAACATCTCTAATAGGACTCCCCATTCATTGGATCCTGAAAAGAGTATGCAATTGATATACCTTTTCTTTAACCAAGCCGCCTGAACAGGGACTAGAACCCTGGGCCCTCAGATTAAAAGTCTGATGCTATCCCGACTGAGCTATCCAGGCTCGGACAGGTCGCTCCACAAAATGACCTTATCAACATTTGGAAATGTCCCAACTATCACTACGTTTCTTAAGATGGTTGCCGGTATTAAGTACTGAATACGCGGAATATAATAATGAATTGGTACTTCAAGCATTTGAAATCTCTTTAGTAAATTTAACCTTATTGTAAGTCCTGAAATTGCTACTATCTCATTTTTTTTGCTGACTTAGAATTCATATGTTTTTATTGACATTGTAAAATTAAGGAAGGGCCCAAAATCTTACTTCTGAGTAAATTACATTTTCATAAGTACAGCTGCCAATTTCCTCTTCTGCAAAGATTGCGTAACTTGAATAGTATCTATTTAAAATAGACTTCCTTTCACTGCCCTTTTTGGTGAAGCAGAAGCATGCATGCACTGTTTATTACTCTTTTAAACAGTTATGAAATAAATAGGGATAAAACTGACTCTGGTGGGATTCGAACCCACAACCTTTGAATATCTTTTTTACATTCACCTAGAAGTCCAATGCGCTATCCATTGCGCCACAGAGCCAATACACTCTGATGAGGTGCAGAGATATTCTGAAATGAAATAATGTTGATCAGCTTTATAAAGTTCATTTGATACTATAACCATGGATTTATTTGGAATATTGAATTGGGGAAATTATATTCACCGTCTCAAGTTACATGATACCTTAGGTAAGTCTACGTACGACTTAAGTTTAGTCAAATGGCACATGATATATGAGGCAGATGTGCATTTCACAACTCCATGAAAGACGTTTTTGCAATTTTAGTAATGGAATATCTTATTCGTCATGCAGGGGAACACAAAAAGAGCATCCAATTAGAGTAATTTTTCTTTAAAGGAAGCACCTGCCTGAACAGGGACTTGAACCCTGGTTCCTCAGATTAAAAGTCTGATGCTCTACCGACTGAGCTATCCAGGCTCTGCTATACTCTGTCTTAAAATCAGCTAAACAAATGTGGACGTACACTGACCTACACTCTGTGTATTAATATGGTTACATACATTAGCAATCAAATTTGTAGAGTTTAATAACAAATTGATGTTTTAACCCCTTCCATGCTCATGACGAGCTCAGCTCGTCGTGCAGTACACTTGTCGTGTGCTTATGACGAGCTGAGCTCGTCATGAACAATGGATTTACAGATCATTCAGCACAGGAAGAATATCTCCTGTAGCATTGAAGGTGTTAAGCATTTGAAATTTCAGCAGCACACGTAATCCATTTTAAATCCTGAAATTTGGACTATCTCATTTTCGGCTGACTTAGAAATCATGTGTCTAAAATGACATTGTGAAATCAATAAAGTGCCAAATACTATTACTACCTACTAAATTACATTATCAGCAGTATCTTTGGGAATTTCCTCTTGGGCATAGATTATGCAATGTTTTCAAAGCAAACAGTCTCTGTTTAAGTAGACTTTCTTTCACTGCCATGTTGGTAAATGTTTCTGGTGATGCAGACGCAGGCATTGCTTGTTACTGTTTCAATTAGTTATAAAATAAGAGGAGGGATAAAATTGACCCAGCTGGTGTTTGAACACAAAGCCTTTGAATGCTTTTGCTACATTCGTCTAGGACTCCAAGCCGCTATCCATTGCACTAGAGATCCGACCTGATTCAACACGGTGATCAGAGATTCACAAATAAAAAGATGACCTATCAGCTGTTGACCAACTTTATCAAGTTAATCGAACACTACCTTACATTTTGAACATTGAATTGGGTAAAAGATAATCAACATGTCAAACTACATGATACAGTTTGGGTAAGTCTTCTTAACCCTTGTCAAAGAATGTAGAAGACAGATGGGTATGTAATGACTTGATTAAGACTTTTTTGAAACATCTCTAATAGGACTCCCCATTCATTGGATCCTGAAAAGTGTATGCAATTGATATACCTTTTCTTTAACCAAACCGCCTGAACAGGGACTTGAACCCTGGGCCCTCAGATTAAAAGTCTGATGCTCTCCCGACTGAGCTATCCAGGCTCGGAGAGGTCGCTCCACAAAATGACCTTATCAACATTTGGAAGTGTCCCAACTATCACTACGTTTCTTAAGATGGTTGCCGGTATTAAGTACTGAATACGCGGAATATAATAATGAATTGGTACTTCAAGCATTTGAAATCTCTTCAGTAAATTTAACCCTATTGTAAGTCCTGAAATTGCTACTATCTCATTTTTTTTGCTGACTTAGAAGTCATATGTTTTTATTGACATTGTAAAATTAAGGAAGGGCCCAAAATCTTACTTCTGAGTAAATTACATTTTCATAAGTACAGCTGCCAATTTCCTCTTCTGCAAAGATTGCGTAATTTGAATAGTATCTATTTAAAATAGACTTCCTTTCACTGCCCTTTT
This sequence comes from Lissotriton helveticus, assembly GCF_964261635.1. Taxonomy (NCBI): domain Eukaryota; kingdom Metazoa; phylum Chordata; class Amphibia; order Caudata; family Salamandridae; genus Lissotriton; species Lissotriton helveticus. The sequence continues at coordinate 216,364,351 of NC_136057.1, read as the reverse complement.
TGGTGAAGCAGAAGCATGCATGCACTGTTTATTACTCTTTTAAACAGTTATGAAATAAATAGGGATAAAACTGACTCTGGTGGGATTCGAACCCACAACCTTTGAATATCTTTTTTACATTCACCTAGAAGTCCAATGCGCTATCCATTGCGCCACAGAGCTAATACGCTCTGATGAGGTGCAGAGATATTCTGAAATGAAATAATGTTGATCAGCTTTATAAAGTTCATTTGATACTATAACCATGGATTTATTTTGAATATTGAATTGGGAAATTATATTCACCGTCTCAAGTTACATGATACCTTAGGTAAATCTACGTACGACTTAAGTTTAGTCAAATGGCACATGATATATGAGGCAGATGTGCATTTCACAACTCCATGAAAGACGTTTTTGCAATTTTAGTAATGGAATATCTTATTCGTCATGCAGGGGAACACAAAAAGAGCATCCAATTAGAGTAATTTTTCTTTAATGGAAGCACCCGCCTGAACAGGGACTTGAACCCTGGTTCCTCAGATTAAAAGTCTGATGCTCTACCGACTGATCTATCCAGGCTCTGCTATACTCTGTCTTAAAATCAGCTAAACAAATGTGGACGTACACTGACCTACACTCTGTGTATTAATATGGTTACATACATTAGCAATCAAATTTGTAGAGTTTAATAACAAATTGATGTTTTAACCCCTTCCATGCTCATGACGAGCTCAGCTCGTCGTGCAGTACACTTGTCGTGTGCTTATGACGAGCTGAGCTCTTCATGAACAATGGATTTACAGATCATTCAGCACAGGAGGAAAATCTCCTGTAGCATTGAAGGTGTTAAGCATTTGAAATTTCAGCAGCACACGTAATCCATTTTAAATCCTGAAATTTGGACTATCTCATTTTCGGCTGCCTTAGAAATCATGTGTCTAAAATGACCTTGTGAAATCAATAAAGTGCCAAATACTATTACTACCTACTAAATTACATACATTTTTAGCAGTATCTTTGGGAATTTCCTCTTGGGCATAGATTATGCAATGTTTTCAAAGCAAACAGTCTCTGTTTAAGTAGACTTTCTTTCACTGCCATTTTGGTAAATGTTTCTGGTGATGCAGACGAAGGCATTGCTTGTTACTGTTTCAATTAGTTATAAAATAAGAGGAGGGATAAAATTGACCCAGCTGGTGTTTGAACACAAAGCCTTTGAATGCTTTTGCTACATTCGTCTAGGACTCCAAGCCGCTATCCATTGCACTAGAGATCCGACCTGATTCAACACGGTGATCAGAGATTCACAAATAAAAAGATGACCTATCAGCTGTTGACCAACTTTATCAAGTTAATCGGACACTACCTTACATTTTGAACATTGAATTGGGTAAAAGATAATCAACAAACTACATGATACAGTTTGGGTAAGTCTTCTTAACCCTTGTCAAAGAATGTAGAAGACAGATGGGTATGTAATGACTTGATTAAGACTTTTTTGAAACATCTCTAATAGGACTCCCCATTCATTGGATCCTGAAAAGAGTATGCAATTGATATACCTTTTCTTTAACCAAGCCGCCTGAACAGGGACTAGAACCCTGGGCTCTCAGATTAAAAGTCTGATGCTATCCCGACTGAGCTATCCAGGCTCGGACAGGTCGCTCCACAAAATGACCTTATCAACATTTGGAAATGTCCCAACTATCACTACGTTTCTTAAGATGGTTGCCGGTATTAAGTACTGAATACGCGGAATATAATAATGAATTGGTACTTCAAGCATTTGAAATCTCTTCAGTAAATTTAACCTTATTGTAAGTCCTGAAATTGCTACTATCTCATTTTTTTTGCTGACTTAGAATTCATATGTTTTTATTGACATTGTAAAATTAAGGAAGGGCCCAAAATCTTACTTCTGAGTAAATTACATTTTCATAAGTACAGCTGCCAATTTCCTCTTCTGCAAAGATTGCGTAACTTGAATAGTATCTATTTAAAATAGACTTCCTTTCACTGCCCTTTTTGGTGAAGCAGAAGCATGCATGCACTGTTTATTACTCTTTTAAACAGTTATGAAATAAATAGGGATAAAACTGACTCTGGTGGGATTCGAACCCACAACCTTTGAATATCTTTTTTACATTCACCTAGAAGTCCAATGCGCTATCCATTGCGCCACAGAGCCAATACACTCTGATGAGGTGCAGAGATATTCTGAAATGAAATAATGTTGATCAGCTTTATAAAGTTCATTTGATACTATAACCATGGATTTATTTGGAATATTGAATTGGGGAAATTATATTCACCGTCTCAAGTTACATGATACCTTAGGTAAGTCTACGTACGACTTAAGTTTAGTCAAATGGCACATGATATATGAGGCAGATGTGCATTTCACAACTCCATGAAAGACGTTTTTGCAATTTTAGTAATGGAATATCTTATTCGTCATGCAGGGGAACACAAAAAGAGCATCCAATTAGAGTAATTTTTCTTTAAAGGAAGCACCTGCCTGAACAGGGACTTGAACCCTGGTTCCTCAGATTAAAAGTCTGATGCTCTACCGACTGAGCTATCCAGGCTCTGCTATACTCTGTCTTAAAATCAGCTAAACAAATGTGGACGTACACTGACCTACACTCTGTGTATTAATATGGTTACATACATTAGCAATCAAATTTGTAGAGTTTAATAACAAATTGATGTTTTAACCCCTTCCATGCTCATGACGAGCTCAGCTCGTCGTGCAGTACACTTGTCGTGTGCTTATGACGAGCTGAGCTCGTCATGAACAATGGATTTACAGATCATTCAGCACAGGAAGAATATCTCCTGTAGCATTGAAGGTGTTAAGCATTTGAAATTTCAGCAGCACACGTAATCCATTTTAAATCCTGAAATTTGGACTATCTCATTTTCGGCTGACTTAGAAATCATGTGTCTAAAATGACATTGTGAAATCAATAAAGTGCCAAATACTATTACTACCTACTAAATTACATTATCAGCAGTATCTTTGGGAATTTCCTCTTGGGCATAGATTATGCAATGTTTTCAAAGCAAACAGTCTCTGTTTAAGTAGACTTTCTTTCACTGCCATGTTGGTAAATGTTTCTGGTGATGCAGACGCAGGCATTGCTTGTTACTGTTTCAATTAGTTATAAAATAAGAGGAGGGATAAAATTGACCCAGCTGGTGTTTGAACACAAAGCCTTTGAATGCTTTTGCTACATTCGTCTAGGACTCCAAGCCGCTATCCATTGCACTAGAGATCCGACCTGATTCAACACGGTGATCAGAGATTCACAAATAAAAAGATGACCTATCAGCTGTTGACCAACTTTATCAAGTTAATCGAACACTACCTTACATTTTGAACATTGAATTGGGTAAAAGATAATCAACATGTCAAACTACATGATACAGTTTGGGTAAGTCTTCTTAACCCTTGTCAAAGAATGTAGAAGACAGATGGGTATGTAATGACTTGATTAAGACTTTTTTGAAACATCTCTAATAGGACTCCCCATTCATTGGATCCTGAAAAGAGTATGCAATTGATATACCTTTTCTTTAACCAAACCGCCTGAACAGGGACTTGAACCCTGGGCCCTCAGATTAAAAGTCTGATGCTCTCCCGACTGAGCTATCCAGGCTCGGAGAGGTTGCTCCACAAAATGACCTTATCAACATTTGGAAGTGTCCCAACTATCACTACGTTTCTTAAGATGGTTGCCGGTATTAAGTACTGAATACGCGGAATATAATAATGAATTGGTACTTCAAGCATTTGAAATCTCTTCAGTAAATTTAACCCTATTGTAAGTCCTGAAATTGCTACTATCTCATTTTTTTTGCTGACTTAGAAGTCATATGTTTTTATTGACATTGTAAAATTAAGGAAGGGCCCAAAATCTTACTTCTGAGTAAATTACATTTTCATAAGTACAGCTGCCAATTTCCTCTTCTGCAAAGATTGCGTAATTTGAATAGTATCTATTTAAAATAGACTTCCTTTCACTGCTCTTTTTGGTGAAGCAGAAGCATGCATGCACTGTTTATTACTCTTTTAAACAGTTATGAAATAAATAGGGATAAAACTGACTCTGGTGGGATTCGAACCCACAACCTTTGAATATCTTTTTTACATTCACCTAGAAGTCCAATGCGCTATCCATTGCGCCACAGAGCCAATACACTCTGATGAGGTGCAGAGATATTCTGAAATGAAATAATGTTGATCAGCTTTATAAAGTTCATTTGATACTATAACCATGGATTTATTTGGAATATTGAATTGGGGAAATTATATTCACCGTCTCAAGTTACATGATACCTTAGGTAAGTCTACGTACGACTTAAGTTTAGTCAAATGGCACATGATATATGAGGCAGATGTGCATTTCACAACTCCATGAAAGACGTTTTTGCAATTTTAGTAATGGAATATCTTATTCGTCATGCAGGGGAACACAAAAAGAGCATCCAATTAGAGTAATTTTTCTTTAAAGGAAGCAACCGCCTGAACAGGGACTTGAACCCTGGACCCTCAGATTAAACGTCTGATGCTCTACCGACTGAGCTATCCAGGCTCTGCTATACTCTGTCTTAAAATCAGCTAAACAAATGTGGACGTACACTGACCTACACTCTGTGTATTAATATGGTTACATATATTAGCAATCAAATTTGTAGAGTTTAATAACAAATTGATGTTTTAACCCCTTCCATGCTCATGACGAGCTCAGCTCGTCGTGCAGTACACTTGTCGTGTGCTTATGACGAGCTGAGCTCGTCATGAACAATGGATTTACAGATCATTCAGCACAGGAGGAAAATCTCCTGTAGCATTGAAGGTGTTAAGCATTTGAAATTTCAGCAGCACACGTAATCCATTTTAAATCCTTAAATTTGTACTATCTCATTTTCGGCTGACTTAGAAATCATGTGTCTAAAATGACCTTGTGAAATCAATAAAGTGCCAAATACTATTACTACCTACTAAATTACATACATTTTCAGCAGTTTCTTTGGGAATTTCCTCTTGGGCATAGATTATGCAATGTTTTCAAAGCAAACAGTCTCTGTTTAAGTAGACTTTCTTTCACTGCCATTTTGGTAAATGTTTCTGGTGATGCAGACGCAGGCATTGCTTGTTACTGTTTCAATTAGTTATAAAATAAGAGGAGGGATAAAATTGACCCAGCTGGTGTTTGAACACAAAGCCTTTGAATGCTTTTGCTACATTCGTCTAGGACTCCAAGCCGCTATCCATTGCACTAGAGATCCGACCTGATTCAACACGGTGATCAGAGATTCACAAATAAAAAGATGACCTATCAGCTGTTGACCAACTTTATCAAGTTAATCGGACACTACCTTACATTTTGAACATTGAATTGGGTAAAAGATAATCAACAAACTACATGATACAGTTTGGGTAAGTCTTCTTAACCCTTGTCAAAGAATGTAGAAGACAGATGGGTATGTAATGACTTGATTAAGACTTTTTTGAAACATCTCTAATAGGACTCCCCATTCATTGGATCCTGAAAAGAGTATGCAATTGATATACCTTTTCTTTAACCAAGCCGCCTGAACAGGGACTAGAACCCTGGGCCCTCAGATTAAAAGTCTGATGCTCTCCCGACTGAGCTATCCAGGCTCGGACAGGTCGCTCCACAAAATGACCTTATCAACATTTGGAAGTGTCCCAACTATCACTACATTTCTTAAGATGGTTGCCGGTATTAAGTACTGAATACGCGGAATATAATAATGAATTGGTACTTCAAGCATTTGAAATCTCTTCAGTAAATTTTACCTTATTGTAAGTCCTGAAATTGCTACTATCTCATTTTTTTTGCTGACTTAGAATTCATATGTTTTTATTGACATTGTAAAATTAAGGAAGGGCCCAAAATCTTACTTCTGAGTAAATTACATTTTCATAAGTACAGCTGCCAATTTCCTCTTCTGCAAAGATTGCGTAACTTGAATAGTATCTATTTAAAATAGACTTCCTTTCACTGCCCTTTTTGGTGAAGCAGAAGCATGCATGCACTGTTTATTACTCTTTTAAACAGTTATGAAATAAATAGGGATAAAACTGACTCTGGTGGGATTCGAACCCACAACCTTTGAATATCTTTTTTACATTCACCTAGAAGTCCAATGCGCTATCCATTGCGCCACAGAGCCAATACGCTCTGAGGAGGTGCAGAGATATTCTGAAATGAAATAATGTTGATCAGCTTTATAAAGTTCATTTGATACTATAACCATGGATTTATTTTGAATATTGAATTGGGGAAATTATATTCACCGTCTCAAGTTACATGATACCTTAGGTAAATCTACGTACGACTTAAGTTTAGTCAAATGGCACATGATATATGAGGCAGATGTGCATTTCACAACTCCATGAAAGACGTTTTTGCAATTTTAGTAATGGAATATCTTATTCGTCATGCAGGGGAACACAAAAAGAGCATCCAATTAGAGTAATTTTTCTTTAAAGGAAGCACCCGCCTGAACAGGGACTTGAACCCTGGTTCCTCAGATTAAAAGTCTGATGCTCTACCGACTGAGCTATCCAGGCTCTGCTATACTCTGTCTTAAAATCAGCTAAACAAATGTGGACGTACACTGACCTACACTCTGTGTATTAATATGGTTACATACATTAGCAATCAAATTTGTAGAGTTTAATAACAAATTGATGTTTTAACCCCTTCCATGCTCATGACGAGCTCAGCTCGTCGTGCAGTACACTTGTCGTGTGCTTATGACGAGCTGAGCTTGTCATGAACAATGGATTTACAGATCATTCAGCACAGGAGGAAAATCTCCTGTAGCATTGAAGGTGTTAAGCATTTGAAATTTCAGCAGCACACGTAATCCATTTTAAATCCTGAAATTTGGACTATCTCATTTTCGGCTGACTTAGAAATCATGTGTCTAAAATGACATTGTGAAATCAATAAAGTGCCAAATACTATTACTACCTACTAAATTACATTATCAGCAGTATCTTTGGGAATTTCCTCTTGGGCATAGATTATGCAATTTTTTCAAAGCAAACAGTCTCTGTTTAAGTAGACTTTCTTTCACTGCCATGTTGGTAAATGTTTCTGGTGATGCAGACGCAGGCATTGCTTGTTACTGTTTCAATTAGTTATAAAATAAGAGGAGGGATAAAATTGACCGAGCTGGTGTTTGAACACAAAGCCTTTGAATGCTTTTGTTACATTCGTCTAGGACTCCAAGCCGCTATCCATTGCACTAGAGATCCGACCTGATTCAACACGGTGATCAGAGATTCACAAATAAAAAGATGACCTATCAGCTGTTGACCAACTTTATCAAGTTAATCGGACACTACCTTACATTTTGAACATTGAATTGGGTAAAAGATAATCAACATGTCAAACTACATGATACAGTTTGGGTAAGTCTTCTTAACCCTTGTCAAAGAATGTAGAAGACAGATGGGTATGTAATGACTTGATTAAGACTTTTTTGAAACATCTCTAATAGGACTCCCCATTCATTGGATCCTGAAAAGAGTATGCAATTGACATACCTTTTCTTTAACCAAGCCGCCTGAACAGGGACTTGAACCCTGGGCCCTCAGATTAAAAGTCTGATGCTCTCCCGACTGAGCTATCCAGGCTCGGAGAGGTCGCTCCACAAAATGACCTTATCAACATTTGGAAGTGTCCCAACTATCACTACGTTTCTTAAGATGGTTGCCGGTATTAAGTACTGAATACGCGGAATATAATAATGAATTGGTACTTCAAGCATTTGAAATCTCTTCAGTAAATTTAACCTTATTGTAAGTCCTGAAATTGCTACTATCTCATTTTTTTTGCTGACTTAGAATTCATATGTTTTTATTGACATTGTAAAATTAAGGAAGGGCCCAAAATCTTACTTCTGAGTAAATTACATTTTCATAAGTACAGCTGCCAATTTCCTCTTCTGCAAAGATTGCGTAACTTGAATAGTATCTATTTAAAATAGACTTCCTTTCACTGCCCTTTTTGGTGAAGCAGAAGCATGCATGCACTGTTTATTACTCTTTTAAACAGTTATGAAATAAATAGGGATAAAACTGACTCTGGTGGGATTCGAACCCACAACCTTTGAATATCTTTTTTACATTCACCTAGAAGTCCAATGCGCTATCCATTGCGCCACAGAGCCAATACGCTCTGAGGAGGTGCAGAGATATTCTGAAATGAAATAATGTTGATCAGCTTTATAAAGTTCATTTGATACTATAACCATGGATTTATTTTGAATATTGAATTGGGGAAATTATATTCACCGTCTCAAGTTACATGATACCTTAGGTAAATCTACGTACGACTTAAGTTTAGTCAAATGGCACATGATATATGAGGCAGATGTGCATTTCACAACTCCATGAAAGACGTTTTTGCAATTTTAGTAATGGAATATCTTATTCGTCATGCAGGGGAACACAAAAAGAGCATCCAATTAGAGTAATTTTTCTTTAAAGGAAGCACCCGCCTGAACAGGGACTTGAACCCTGGACCCTCAGATTAAAAGTCTGATGCTCTACCGACTGAGCTATCCAGGCTCTGCTATACTCTGTCTTAAAATCAGCTAAACAAATGTGGACGTACACTGACCTACACTCTGTGTATTAATATGGTTACATATATTAGCAATCAAATTTGTAGAGTTTAATAACAAATTGATGTTTTAACCCCTTCCATGCACATGACGAGCTCAGCTCGTCGTGCAGTACACTTGTCGTGTGCTTATGACGAGCTGAGCTCGTCATGAACAATGGATTTACAGATCATTCAGCACAGGAGGAAAATCTCCTGTAGCATTGAAGGTGTTAAGCATTTGAAATTTCAGCAGCACACGTAATCCATTTTAAATCCTGAAATTTGGACTATCTCATTTTCGGCTGACTTAGAAATCATGTGTCTAAAATGACATTGTGAAATCAATAAAGTGCCAAATACTATTACTACCTACTAAATTACATACATTTTCAGCAGTATCTTTGGGAATTTCCTCTTGGGCATAGATTATGCAATGTTTTCAAAGCAAACAGTCTCTGTTTAAGTAGACTTTCTTTCACTGCCATTTTGGTAAATGTTTCTGGTGATGCAGACGCAGGCATTGCTTGTTACTGTTTCAATTAGTTATAAAATAAGAGGAGGGATAAAATTGACCCAGCTGGTGTTTGAACACAAAGCCTTTGAATGCTTTTGCTACATTCGTCTAGGACTCCAAGCCGCTATCCATTGCACTAGAGATCCGACCTGATTCAACACGGTGATCAGAGATTCACAAATAAAAAGATGACCTATCAGCTGTTGACCAACTTTATCAAGTTAATCGGACACTACCTTACATTTTGAACATTGAATTGGGTAAAAGATAATCAACAAACTACATGATACAGTTTGGGTAAGTCTTCTTAACCCTTGTCAAAGAATGTAGAAGACAGATGGGTATGTAATGACTTGATTAAGACTTTTTTGAAACATCTCTAATAGGACTCCCCATTCATTGGATCCTGAAAAGAGTATGCAATTGATATACCTTTTCTTTAACCAAGCCGCCTGAACAGGGACTAGAACCCTGGGCCCTCAGATTAAAAGTCTGATGCTCTCCCGACTGAGCTATCCAGGCTCGGACAGGTCGCTCCACAAAATGACCTTATCAACATTTGGAAGTGTCCCAACTATCACTACGTTTCTTAAGATGGTTGCCGGTATTAAGTACTGAATACGCGGAATATAATAATGAATTGGTACTTCAAGCATTTGAAATCTCTTCAGTAAATTTAACCTTATTGTAAGTCCTGAAATTGCTACTATCTCATTTTTTTTGCTGACTTAGAATTCATATGTTTTTATTGACATTGTAAAATTAAGGAAGGGCCCAAAATCTTACTTCTGAGTAAATTACATTTTCATAAGTACAGCTGCCAATTTCCTCTTCTGCAAAGATTGCGTAACTTGAATAGTATCTATTTAAAATAGACTTCCTTTCACTGCCCTTTTTGGTGAAGCAGAAGCATGCATGCACTGTTTATTACTCTTTTAAACAGTTATGAAATAAATAGGGATAAAACTGACTCTGGTGGGATTCGAACCCACAACCTTTGAATATCTTTTTTTCATTCACCTAGAAGTCCAATGCGCTATCCATTGCGCCACAGAGCCAATACGCTCTGATGAGGTGCAGCGATATTCTGAAATGAAATAATGTTGATCAGCTTTATAAAGTTCATTTGATACTATAACCATGGATTTATTTTGAATATTGAATTGGGAAATTATATTCACCGTCTCAAGTTACATGATACCTTAGGTAAATCTACGTACGACTTAAGTTTAGTCAAATGGCACATGATATATGAGGCAGATGTGCATTTCACAACTCCATGAAAGACGTTTTTGCAATTTTAGTAATGGAATATCTTATTCGTCATGCAGGGGAACACAAAAAGAGCATCCAATTAGAGTAATTTTTCTTTAAAGGAAGCACCCGCCTGAACAGGGACTTGAACCCTGGTTCCTCAGATTAAAAGTCTGATGCTCTACCGACTGAGCTATCCAGGCTCTGCTATGCTCTATCTTAAAATCAGCTAAACAAATGTGGACGTACACTGACCTACACTCTGTGTATTAATATGGTTACATACATTAGCAATCAAATTTGTAGAGTTTAATAACAAATTGATGTTTTAACCCCTTCCATGCTCATGACGAGCTCAGCTCGTCGTGCAGTACACTTGTCGTGTGCTTATGACGAGCTGAGCTCGTCATGAACAATGGATTTACAGATCATTCAGCACAGGAGGAAAATCTCCTGTAGCATTGAAGGTGTTAAGCATTTGAAATTTCAGCAGCACACGTAATCCATTTTAAATCCTGAAATTTGTACTATCTCATTTTCGGCTGACTTAGAAATCATGTGTCTAAAATGACATTGTGAAATCAATAAAGTGCCAAATACTATTACTACCTACTAAATTACATTATCAGCAGTATCTTTGGGAATTTCCTCTTGGGCATAGATTATGCAATGTTTTCAAAGCAAACAGTCTCTGTTTAAGTAGACTTTCTTTCACTGCCATGTTGGTAAATGTTTCTGGTGATGCAGACGCAGGCATTGCTTGTTACTGTTTCAATTAGTTATAAAATAAGAGGAGGGATAAAATTGACCCAGCTGGTGTTTGAACACAAAGCCTTTGAATGCTTTTGCTACATTCGTCTAGGACTCCAAGCCGCTATCCATTGCACTAGAGATCCGACCTGATTCAACACGGTGATCAGAGATTCACAAATAAAAAGATGACCTATCAGCTGTTGACCAACTTTATCAAGTTAATCGGACACTACCTTACATTTTGAACATTGAATTGGGTAAAAGATAATCAACATGTCAAACTACATGATACAGTTTGGGTAAGTCTTCTTAACCCTTGTCAAAGAATGTAGAAGACAGATGGGTATGTAATGACTTGATTAAGACTTTTTTGAAACATCTCTAATATGACTCCCCATTCATTGGATCCTGAAAAGAGTATGCAATTGATATACCTTTTCTTTAACCAAACCGCCTGAACAGGGACTTGAACCCTGGGCCCTCAGATTAAAAGTCTGATGCTCTCCCGACTGAGCTATCCAGGCTCGGAGAGGTCGCTCCACAAAATGACCTTATCAACATTTGGAAGTGTCCCAACTATCACTACGTTTCTTAAGATGGTTGCCGGTATTAAGTACTGAATACGCGGAATATAATAATGAATTGGTACTTCAAGCATTTGAAATCTCTTCAGTAAATTTAACCCTATTGTAAGTCCTGAAATTGCTACTATCTCATTTTTTTTGCTGACTTAGAAGTCATATGTTTTTATTGACATTGTAAAATTAAGGAAGGGCCCAAAATCTTACTTCTGAGTAAATTACATTTTCATAAGTACAGCTGCCAATTTCCTCTTCTGCAAAGATTGCGTAATTTGAATAGTATCTATTTAAAATAGACTTCCTTTCACTGCCCTTTTTGGTGAAGCAGAAGCATGCATGCACTGTTTATTACTCTTTTAAACAGTTATGAAATAAATAGGGATAAAACTGACTCTGGTGGGATTCGAACCCACAACCTTTGAATATCTTTTTTACATTCACCTAGAAGTCCAATGCGCTATCCATTGCGCCACAGAGCCAATACACTCTGATGATGTGCAGAGATATTCTGAAATGAAATAATGTTGATCAGCTTTATAAAGTTCATTTGATACTATAACCATGGATTTATTTGGAATATTGAATTGGGGAAATTATATTCACCGTCTCAAGTTACATGATACCTTAGGTAAGTCTACGTACGACTTAAGTTTAGTCAAATGGCACATGATATATGAGGCAGATGTGCATTTCACAACTCCATGAAAGACGTTTTTGCAATTTTAGTAATGGAATATCTTATTCGTCATGCAGGGGAACACAAAAAGAGCATACAATTAGAGTACTTTTTCTTTAAAGGAAGCAACCGCCTGAACAGGGACTTGAACCCTGGACCCTCAGATTAAAAGTCTGATGCTCTACCGACTGAGCTATCCAGGCTCTGCTATACTCTGTCTTAAAATCAGCTAAACAAATGTGGACGTACACTGACCTACACTCTGTGTATTAATATGGTTACATATATTAGCAATCAAATTTGTAGAGTTTAATAACAAATTGATGTTTTAACCCCTTCCATGCTCATGACGAGCTCAGCTCGTCGTGCAGTACACTTGTCGTGTGCTTATGACGAGCTGAGCTCGTCATGAACAATGGATTTACAGATCATTCAGCACAGGAGGAAAATCTCCTGTAGCATTGAAGGTGTTAAGCATTTGAAATTTCAGCAGCACACGTAATCCATTTTAAATCCTTAAATTTGTACTATCTCATTTTCGGCTGACTTAGAAATCATGTGTCTAAAATGACCTTGTGAAATCAATAAAGTGCCAAATACTATTACTACCTACTAAATTACATACATTTTCAGCAGTTTCTTTGGGAATTTCCTCTTGGGCATAGATTATGCAATGTTTTCAAAGCAAACAGTCTCTGTTTAAGTAGACTTTCTTTCACTGCCATTTTGGTAAATGTTTCTGGTGATGCAGACGCAGGCATTGCTTGTTACTGTTTCAATTAGTTATAAAATAAGAGGAGGGATAAAATTGACCCAGCTGGTGTTTGAACACAAAGCCTTTGAATGCTTTTGCTACATTCGTCTAGGACTCCAAGCCGCTATCCATTGCACTAGAGATCCGACCTGATTCAACACGGTGATCAGAGATTCACAAATAAAAAGATGACCTATCAGCTGTTGACCAACTTTATCAAGTTAATCGGACACTACCTTACATTTTGAACATTGAATTGGGTAAAAGATAATCAACAAACTACATGATACAGTTTGGGTAAGTCTTCTTAACCCTTGTCAAAGAATGTAGAAGACAGATGGGTATGTAATGACTTGATTAAGACTTTTTTGAAACATCTCTAATAGGACTCCCCATTCATTGGATCCTGAAAAGAGTATGCAATTGATATACCTTTTCTTTAACCAAGCCGCCTGAACAGGGACTAGAACCCTGGGCCCTCAGATTAAAAGTCTGATGCTCTCCCGACTGAGCTATCCAGGCTCGGACAGGTCGCTCCACAAAATGACCTTATCAACATTTGGAAGTGTCCCAACTATCACTACGTTTCTTAAGATGGTTGCCGGTATTAAGTACTGAATACGCGGAATATAATAATGAATTGGTACTTCAAGCATTTGAAATCTCTTCAGTAAATTTAACCTTATTGTAAGTCCTGAAATTGCTACTATCTCATTTTTTTTGCTGACTTAGAATTCATATGTTTTTATTGACATTGTAAAATTAAGGAAGGGCCCAAAATCTTACTTCTGAGTAAATTACATTTTCATAAGTACAGCTGCCAATTTCCTCTTCTGCAAAGATTGCGTAACTTGAATAGTATCTATTTAAAATAGACTTCGTTTCACTGCCCTTTTTGGTGAAGCAGAAGCATGCATGCACTGTTTATTACTCTTTTAAACAGTTATGAAATAAATAGGGATAAAACTGACTCTGGTGGGATTCGAACCCACAACCTTTGAATATCTTTTTTACATTCACCTAGAAGTCCAATGCGCTATCCATTGCGCCACAGAGCCAATACACTCTGATGAGGTGCAGAGATATTCTGAAATGAAATAATGTTGATCAGCTTTATAAAGTTCATTTGATACTATAACCATGGATTTATTTGGAATATTGAATTGGGGAAATTATATTCACCGTCTCAAGTTACATGATACCTTAGGTAAGTCTACGTACGACTTAAGTTTAGTCAAATGGCACATGATATATGAGGCAGATGTGCATTTCACAACTCCATGAAAGACGTTTTTGCAATTTTAGTAATGGAATATCTTATTCGTCATGCAGGGGAACACAAAAAGAGCATCCAATTAGAGTAATTTTTCTTTAAAGGAAGCAACCGCCTGAACAGGGACTTGAACCCTGGACCCTCAGATTAAAAGTCTGATGCTCTACCGACTGAGCTATCCAGGCTCTGCTATACTCTGTCTTAAAATCAGCTAAACAAATGTGGACGTACACTGACCTACACTCTGTGTATTAATATGGTTACATATATTAGCAATCAAATTTGTAGAGTTTAATAACAAATTGATGTTTTAACCCCTTCCATGCTCATGACGAGCTCAGCTCGTCGTGCAGTACACTTGTCGTGTGCTTATGACGAGCTGAGCTCGTCATGAACAATGGATTTACAGATCATTCAGCACAGGAGGAAAATCTCCTGTAGCATTGAAGGTGTTAAGCATTTGAAATTTCAGCAGCACACGTAATCCATTTTAAATCCTGAAATTTGGACTATCTCATTTTCGGCTGACTTAGAAATCATGTGTCTAAAATGACCTTGTGAAATCAATAAAGTGCCAAATACTATTACTACCTACTAAATTACATACATTTTCAGCAGTTTCTTTGGGAATTTCCTCTTGGGCATAGATTATGCAATGTTTTCAAAGCAAACAGTCTCTGTTTAAGTAGACTTTCTTTCACTGCCATTTTGGTAAATGTTTCTGGTGATGCAGACGCAGGCATTGCTTGTTACTGTTTCAATTAGTTATAAAATAAGAGGAGGGATAAAATTGACCCAGCTGGTGTTTGAACACAAAGCCTTTGAATGCTTTTGCTACATTCGTCTAGGACTCCAAGCCGCTATCCATTGCACTAGAGATCCGACCTGATTCAACACGGTGATCAGAGATTCACAAATAAAAAGATGACCTATCAGCTGTTGACCAACTTTATCAAGTTAATCGGACACTACCTTACATTTTGAACATTGAATTGGGTAAAAGATAATCAACAAACTACATGATACAGTTTGGGTAAGTCTTCTTAACCCTTGTCAAAGAATGTAGAAGACAGATGGGTATGTAATGACTTGATTAAGACTTTTTTGAAACATCTCTAATAGGACTCCCCATTCATTGGATCCTGAAAAGAGTATGCAATTGATATACCTTTTCTTTAACCAAGCCGCCTGAACAGGGACTAGAACCCTGGGCCCTCAGATTAAAAGTCTGATGCTCTCCCGACTGAGCTATCCAGGCTCGGACAGGTCGCTCCACAAAATGACCTTATCAACATTTGGAAGTGTCCCAACTATCACTACGTTTCTTAAGATGGTTGCCGGTATTAAGTACTGAATACGCGGAATATAATAATGAATTGGTACTTCAAGCATTTGAAATCTCTTCAGTAAATTTAACCTTATTGTAAGTCCTGAAATTGCTACTATCTCATTTTTTTTGCTGACTTAGAATTCATATGTTTTTATTGACATTGTAAAATTAAGGAAGGGCCCAAAATCTTACTTCTGAGTAAATTACATTTTCATAAGTACAGCTGCCAATTTCCTCTTCTGCAAAGATTGCGTAACTTGAATAGTATCTATTTAAAATAGACTTCGTTTCACTGCCCTTTTTGGTGAAGCAGAAGCATGCATGCACTGTTTATTACTCTTTTAAACAGTTATGAAATAAATAGGGATAAAACTGACTCTGGTGGGATTCGAACCCACAACCTTTGAATATCTTTTTTACATTCACCTAGAAGTCCAATGCGCTATCCATTGCGCCACAGAGCCAATACACTCTGATGAGGTGCAGAGATATTCTGAAATGAAATAATGTTGATCAGCTTTATAAAGTTCATTTGATACTATAACCATGGATTTATTTTGAATATTGAATTGGGAAATTATATTCACCGTCTCAAGTTACATGATACCTTAGGTAAATCTACGTACGACTTAAGTTTAGTCAAATGGCACATGATATATGAGGCAGATGTGCATTTCACAACTCCATGAAAGACGTTTTTGCAATTTTAGTAATGGAATATCTTATTCGTCATGCAGGGGAACACAAAAAGAGCATCCAATTAGAGTAATTTTTCTTTAAAGGAAGCACCCGCCTGAACAGGGACTTGAACCCTGGTTCCTCAGATTAAAAGTCTGATGCTCTACCGACTGAGCTATCCAGGCTCTGCTATACTCTGTCTTAAAATCAGCTAAACAAATGTGGACGTACACTGACCTACACTCTGTGTATTAATATGGTTACATACATTAGCAATCAAATTTGTAGAGTTTAATAACAAATTGATGTTTTAACCCCTTCCATGCTCATGACGAGCTCAGCTCGTCGTGCAGTACACTTGTCGTGTGCTTATGACGAGCTGAGCTCGTCATGAACAATGGATTTACAGATCATTCAGCACAGGAGGAAAATCTCCTGTAGCATTGAAGGTGTTAAGCATTTGAAATTTCAGCAGCACACGTAATCCATTTTAAATCCTGAAATTTGGACTATCTCATTTTCGGCTGACTTAGAAATCATGTGTCTAAAATGACATTGTGAAATCAATAAAGTGCCAAATACTATTACTACCTACTAAATTACATTATCAGCAGTATCTTTGGGAATTTCCTCTTGGGCATAGATTATGCAATGTTTTCAAAGCAAACAGTCTCTGTTTAAGTAGACTTTCTTTCACTGCCATGTTGGTAAATGTTTCTGGTGATGCAGACGCAGGCATTGCTTGTTACTGTTTCAATTAGTTATAAAATAAGAGGAGGGATAAAATTGACCCAGCTGGTGTTTGAACACAAAGCCTTTGAATGCTTTTGCTACATTCGTCTAGGACTCCAAGCCGCTATCCATTGCACTAGAGATCCGACCTGATTCAACACGGTGATCAGAGATTCACAAATAAAAAGATGACCTATCAGCTGTTGACCAACTTTATCAAGTTAATCGGACACTACCTTACATTTTGAACATTGAATTGGGTAAAAGATAATCAACATGTCAAACTACATGATACAGTTTGGGTAAGTCTTCTTAACCCTTGTCAAAGAATGTAGAAGACAGATGGGTATGTAATGACTTGATTAAGACTTTTTTGAAACATCTCTAATAGGACTCCCCATTCATTGGATCCTGAAAAGAGTATGCAATTGATATACCTTTTCTTTAACCAAGCCGCCTGAACAGGGACTAGAACCCTGGGCCCTCAGATTAAAAGTCTGATGCTCTCCCGACTGAGCTATCCAGGCTTGGACAGGTCGCTCCACAAAATGACCTTATCAACATTTGGAAGTGTCCCAACTATCACTACGTTTCTTAAGATGGTTGCCGGTATTAAGTACTGAATACGCGGAATATAATAATGAATTGGTACTTCAAGCATTTGAAATCTCTTCAGTAAATTTAACCTTATTGTAAGTCCTGAAATTGCTACTATCTCATTTTTTTTGCTGACTTAGAATTCATATGTTTTTATTGACATTGTAAAATTAAGGAAGGGCCCAAAATCTTACTTCTGAGTAAATTACATTTTCATAAGTACAGCTGCCAATTTCCTCTTCTGCAAAGATTGCGTAACTTGAATAGTATCTATTTAAAATAGACTTCCTTTCACTGCCCTTTTTGGTGAAGCAGAAGCATGCATGCACTGTTTATTACTCTTTTAAACAGTTATGAAATAAATAGGGATAAAACTGACTCTGGTGGGATTCGAACCCACAACCTTTGAATATCTTTTTTTCATTCACCTAGAAGTCCAATGCGCTATCCATTGCGCCACAGAGCCAATACGCTCTGATGAGGTGCAGAGATATTCTGAAATGAAATAATGTTGATCAGCTTTATAAAGTTCATTTGATACTATAACCATGGATTTATTTTGAATATTGAATTGGGAAATTATATTCACCGTCTCAAGTTACATGATACCTTAGGTAAATCTACGTACGACTTAAGTTTAGTCAAATGGCACATGATATATGAGGCAGATGTGCATTTCACAACTCCATGAAAGACGTTTTTGCAATTTTAGTAATGGAATATCTTATTCGTCATGCAGGGGAACACAAAAAGAGCATCCAATTAGAGTAATTTTTCTTTAAAGGAAGCACCCGCCTGAACAGGGACTTGAACCCTGGTTCCTCAGATTAAAAGTCTGATGCTCTACCGACTGAGCTATCCAGGCTCTGCTATACTCTGTCTTAAAATCAGCTAAACAAATGTGGACGTACACTGACCTACACTCTGTGTATTAATATGGTTACATACATTAGCAATCAAATTTGTAGAGTTTAATAACAAATTGATGTTTTAACCCCTTCCATGCTCATGACGAGCTCAGCTCGTCGTGCAGTACACTTGTCGTGTGCTTATGACGAGCTGAGCTCGTCATGAACAATGGATTTACAGATCATTCAGCACAGGAGGAAAATCTCCTGTAGCATTGAAGGTGTTAAGCATTTGAAATTTCAGCAGCACACGTAATCCATTTTAAATCCTGAAATTTGTACTATCTCATTTTCGGCTGACTTAGAAATCATGTGTCTAAAATGACCTTGTGAAATCAATAAAGTGCCAAATACTATTACTACCTACTAAATTACATACATTTTCAGCAGTTTCTTTGGGAATTTCCTCTTGGGCATAGATTATGCAATGTTTTCAAAGCAAACAGTCTCTGTTTAAGTAGACTTTCTTTCACTGCCATTTTGGTAAATGTTTCTGGTGATGCAGACGCAGGCATTGCTTGTTACTGTTTCAATTAGTTATAAAATAAGAGGAGGGATAAAATTGACCCAGCTGGTGTTTGAACACAAAGCCTTTGAATGCTTTTGCTACATTCGTCTAGGACTCCAAGCCGCTATCCATTGCACTAGAGATCCGACCTGATTCAACACGGTGATCAGAGATTCACAAATAAAAAGATGACCTATCAGCTGTTGACCAACTTTATCAAGTTAATCGGACACTACCTTACATTTTGAACATTGAATTGGGTAAAAGATAATCAACAAACTACATGATACAGTTTGGGTAAGTCTTCTTAACCCTTGTCAAAGAATGTAGAAGACAGATGGGTATGTAATGACTTGATTAAGACTTTTTTGAAACATCTCTAATAGGACTCCCCATTCATTGGATCCTGAAAAGAGTATGCAATTGATATACCTTTTCTTTAACCAAGCCGCCTGAACAGGGACTAGAACCCTGGGCCCTCAGATTAAAAGTCTGATGCTCTCCCGACTGAGCTATCCAGGCTCGGACAGGTCGCTCCACAAAATGACCTTATCAACATTTGGAAGTGTCCCAACTATCACTACGTTTCTTAAGATGGTTGCCGGTATTAAGTACTGAATACGCGGAATATAATAATGAATTGGTACTTCAAGCATTTGAAATCTCTTCAGTAAATTTAACCTTATTGTAAGTCCTGAAATTGCTACTATCTCATTTTTTTTGCTGACTTAGAATTCATATGTTTTTATTGACATTGTAAAATTAAGGAAGGGCCCAAAATCTTACTTCTGAGTAAATTACATTTTCATAAGTACAGCTGCCAATTTCCTCTTCTGCAAAGATTGCGTAACTTGAATAGTATCTATTTAAAATAGACTTCGTTTCACTGCCCTTTTTGGTGAAGCAGAAGCATGCATGCACTGTTTATTACTCTTTTAAACAGTTATGAAATAAATAGGGATAAAACTGACTCTGGTGGGATTCGAACCCACAACCTTTGAATATCTTTTTTACATTCACCTAGAAGTCCAATGCGCTATCCATTGCGCCACAGAGCCAATACACTCTGATGAGGTGCAGAGATATTCTGAAATGAAATAATGTTGATCAGCTTTATAAAGTTCATTTGATACTATAACCATGGATTTATTTGGAATATTGAATTGGGGAAATTATATTCACCGTCTCAAGTTACATGATACCTTAGGTAAGTCTACGTACGACTTAAGTTTAGTCAAATGGCACATGATATATGAGGCAGATGTGCATTTCACAACTCCATGAAAGACGTTTTTGCAATTTTAGTAATGGAATATCTTATTCGTCATGCAGGGGAACACAAAAAGAGCATCCAATTAGAGTAATTTTTCTTTAAAGGAAGCAACCGCCTGAACAGGGACTTGAACCCTGGACCCTCAGATTAAAAGTCTGATGCTCTACCGACTGAGCTATCCAGGCTCTGCTATACTCTGTCTTAAAATCAGCTAAACAAATGTGGACGTACACTGACCTACACTCTGTGTATTAATATGGTTACATATATTAGCAATCAAATTTGTAGAGTTTAATAACAAATTGATGTTTTAACCCCTTCCATGCTCATGACGAGCTCAGCTCGTCGTGCAGTACACTTGTCGTGTGCTTATGACGAGCTGAGCTCGTCATGAACAATGGATTTACAGATCATTCAGCACAGGAGGAAAATCTCCTGTAGCATTGAAGCTGTTAAGCATTTGAAATTTCAGCAGCACACGTAATCCATTTTAAATCCTGAAATTTGGACTATCTCATTTTCGGCTGACTTAGAAATCATGTGTCTAAAATGACCTTGTGAAATCAATAAAGTGCCAAATACTATTACTACCTACTAAATTACATACATTTTCAGCAGTTTCTTAAGGGAATTTCCTCTTGGGCATAGATTATGCAATGTTTTCAAAGCAAACAGTCTCTGTTTAAGTAGACTTTCTTTCACTGCCATTTTGGTAAATGTTTCTGGTGATGCAGACGCAGGCATTGCTTGTTACTGTTTCAATTAGTTATAAAATAAGAGGAGGGATAAAATTGACCCAGCTGGTGTTTGAACACAAAGCCTTTGAATGCTTTTGCTACATTCGTCTAGGACTCCAAGCCGCTATCCATTGCACTAGAGATCCGACCTGATTCAACACGGTGATCAGAGATTCACAAATAAAAAGATGACCTATCAGCTGTTGACCAACTTTATCAAGTTAATCGGACACTACCTTACATTTTGAACATTGAATTGGGTAAAAGATAATCAACAAACTACATGATACAGTTTGGGTAAGTCTTCTTAACCCTTGTCAAAGAATGTAGAAGACAGATGGGTATGTAATGACTTGATTAAGACTTTTTTGAAACATCTCTAATAGGACTCCCCATTCATTGGATCCTGAAAAGAGTATGCAATTGATATACCTTTTCTTTAACCAAGCCGCCTGAACAGGGACTAGAACCCTGGGCCCTCAGATTAAAAGTCTGATGCTCTCCCGACTGAGCTATCCAGGCTTGGACAGGTCGCTCCACAAAATGACCTTATCAACATTTGGAAGTGTCCCAACTATCACTACGTTTCTTAAGATGGTTGCCGGTATTAAGTACTGAATACGCGGAATATAATAATGAATTGGTACTTCAAGCATTTGAAATCTCTTCAGTAAATTTAACCTTATTGTAAGTCCTGAAATTGCTACTATCTCATTTTTTTTGCTGACTTAGAATTCATATGTTTTTATTGACATTGTAAAATTAAGGAAGGGCCCAAAATCTTACTTCTGAGTAAATTACATTTTCATAAGTACAGCTGCCAATTTCCTCTTCTGCAAAAATTGCGTAACTTGAATAGTATCTATTTAAAATAGACTTCCTTTCACTGCCCTTTTTGGTGAAGCAGAAGCATGCATGCACTGTTTATTACTCTTTTAAACAGTTATGAAATAAATAGGGATAAAACTGACTCTGGTGGGATTCGAACCCACAACCTTTGAATATCTTTTTTTCATTCACCTAGAAGTCCAATGCGCTATCCATTGCGCCACAGAGCCAATACGCTCTGATGAGGTGCAGAGATATTCTGAAATGAAATAATGTTGATCAGCTTTATAAAGTTCATTTGATACTATAACCATGGATTTATTTTGAATATTGAATTGGGAAATTATATTCACCGTCTCAAGTTACATGATACCTTAGGTAAATCTACGTACGACTTAAGTTTAGTCAAATGGCACATGATATATGAGGCAGATGTGCATTTCACAACTCCATGAAAGACGTTTTTGCAATTTTAGTAATGGAATATCTTATTCGTCATGCAGGGGAACACAAAAAGAGCATCCAATTAGAGTAATTTTTCTTTAAAGGAAGCACCCGCCTGAACAGGGACTTGAACCCTGGTTCCTCAGATTAAAAGTCTGATGCTCTACCAACTGAGCTATCCAGGCTCTGCTATACTCTGTCTTAAAATCAGCTAAACAAATGTGGACGTACACTGACCTACACTCTGTGTATTAATATGGTTACATACATTAGCAATCAAATTTGTAGAGTTTAATAACAAATTGATGTTTTAACCCCTTCCATGCTCATGACGAGCTCAGCTCGTCGTGCAGTACACTTGTCGTGTGCTTATGACGAGCTGAGCTCGTCATGAACAATGGATTTACAGATCATTCAGCACAGGAGGAAAATCTCCTGTAGCATTGAAGGTGTTAAGCATTTGAAATTTCAGCAGCACACGTAATCCATTTTAAATCCTGAAATTTGGACTATCTCATTTTCGGCTGACTTAGAAATCATGTGTCTAAAATGACATTGTGAAATCAATAAAGTGCCAAATACTATTACTACCTACTAAATTACATTATCAGCAGTATCTTTGGGAATTTCCTCTTGGGCATAGATTATGCAATGTTTTCAAAGCAAACAGTCTCTGTTTAAGTAGACTTTCTTTCACTGCCATGTTGGTAAATGTTTCTGGTGATGCAGACGCAGGCATTGCTTGTTACTGTTTCAATTAGTTATAAAATAAGAGGAGGGATAAAATTGACCCAGCTGGTGTTTGAACACAAAGCCTTTGAATGCTTTTGCTACATTCGTCTAGGACTCCAAGCCGCTATCCATTGCACTAGAGATCCGACCTGATTCAACACGGTGATCAGAGATTCACAAATAAAAAGATGACCTATCAGCTGTTGACCAACTTTATCAAGTTAATCGGACACTACCTTACATTTTGAACATTGAATTGGGTAAAAGATAATCAACATGTCAAACTACATGATACAGTTTGGGTAAGTCTTCTTAACCCTTGTCAAAGAATGTAGAAGACAGATGGGTATGTAATGACTTGATTAAGACTTTTTTGAAACATCTCTAATAGGACTCCCCATTCATTGGATCCTGAAAAGAGTATGCAATTGATATACCTTTTCTTTAACCAAACCGCCTGAACAGGGACTTGAACCCTGGGCCCTCAGATTAAAAGTCTGATGCTCTCCCGACTGAGCTATCCAGGCTCGGAGAGGTCGCTCCACAAAATGACCTTATCAACATTTGGAAGTGTCCCAACTATCACTACGTTTCTTAAGATGGTTGCCGGTATTAAGTACTGAATACGCGGAATATAATAATGAATTGGTACTTCAAGCATTTGAAATCTCTTCAGTAAATTTAACCCTATTGTAAGTCCTGAAATTGCTACTATCTCATTTTTTTTGCTGACTTAGAAGTCATATGTTTTTATTGACATTGTAAAATTAAGGAAGGGCCCAAAATCTTACTTCTGAGTAAATTACATTTTCATAAGTACAGCTGCCAATTTCCTCTTCTGCAAAGATTGCGTAATTTGAATAGTATCTATTTAAAATAGACTTCCTTTCACTGCCCTTTTTGGTGAAGCAGAAGCATGCATGCACTGTTTATTACTCTTTTAAACAGTTATGAAATAAATAGGGATAAAACTGACTCTGGTGGGATTCGAACCCACAACCTTTGAATATCTTTTTTACATTCACCTAGAAGTCCAATGCGCTATCCATTGCGCCACAGAGCCAATACACTCTGATGAGGTGCAGAGATATTCTGAAATGAAATAATGTTGATCAGCTTTATAAAGTTCATTTGATACTATAACCATGGATTTATTTGGAATATTGAATTGGGGAAATTATATTCACCGTCTCAAGTTACATGATACCTTAGGTAAGTCTACGTACGACTTAAGTTTAGTCAAATGGCACATGATATATGAGGCAGATGTGCATTTCACAACTCCATGAAAGACGTTTTTGCAATTTTAGTAATGGAATATCTTATTCGTCATGCAGGGGAACACAAAAAGAGCATCCAATTAGAGTAATTTTTCTTTAAAGGAAGCAACCGCCTGAACAGGGACTTGAACCCTGGACCCTCAGATTAAAAGTCTGATGCTCTACCGACTGAGCTATCCAGGCTCTGCTATACTCTGTCTTAAAATCAGCTAAACAAATGTGGACGTACACTGACCTACACTCTGTGTATTAATATGGTTACATATATTAGCAATCAAATTTGTAGAGTTTAATAACAAATTGATGTTTTAACCCCTTCCATGCTCATGACGAGCTCAGCTCGTCGTGCAGTACACTTGTCGTGTGCTTATGACGAGCTGAGCTCGTCATGAACAATGGATTTACAGATCATTCAGCACAGGAGGAAAATCTCCTGTAGCATTGAAGGTGTTAAGCATTTGAAATTTCAGCAGCACACGTAATCCATTTTAAATCCTTAAATTTGTACTATCTCATTTTCGGCTGACTTAGAAATCATGTGTCTAAAATGACATTGTGAAATCAATAAAGTGCCAAATACTATTACTACCTACTAAATTACATACATTTTCAGCAGTTTCTTTGGGAATTTCCTCTTGGGCATAGATTATGCAATGTTTTCAAAGCATACAGTCTCTGTTTAAGTAGACTTTCTTTCACTGCCATTTTGGTAAATGTTTCTGGTGATGCAGACGCAGGCATTGCTTGTTACTGTTTCAATTAGTTATAAAATAAGAGGAGGGATAAAATTGACCCAGCTGGTGTTTGAACACAAAGCCTTTGAATGCTTTTGCTACATTCGTCTAGGACTCCAAGCCGCTATCCATTGCACTAGAGATCCGACCTGATTCAACACGGTGATCAGAGATTCACAAATAAAAAGATGACCTATCAGCTGTTGACCAACTTTATCAAGTTAATCGGACACTACCTTACATTTTGAACATTGAACTGGGTAAAAGATAATCAACAAACTACATGATACAGTTTGGGTAAGTCTTCTTAACCCTTGTCAAAGAATGTAGAAGACAGATGGGTATGTAATGACTTGATTAAGACTTTTTTGAAACATCTCTAATAGGACTCCCCATTCATTGGATCCTGAAAAGAGTATGCAATTGATATACCTTTTCTTTAACCAAGCCGCCTGAACAGGGACTAGAACCCTGGGCCCTCAGATTAAAAGTCTGATGCTCTCCCGACTGAGCTATCCAGGCTCGGACAGGTCGCTCCACAAAATGACCTTATCAACATTTGGAAGTGTCCCAACTATCACTACGTTTCTTAAGATGGTTGCCGGTATTAAGTACTGAATACGCGGAATATAATAATGAATTGGTACTTCAAGCATTTGAAATCTCTTCAGTAAATTTAACCTTATTGTAAGTCCTGAAATTGCTACTATCTCATTTTTTTTGCTGACTTAGAAGTCATATGTTTTTATTGACATTGTAAAATTAAGGAAGGGCCCAAAATCTTACTTCTGAGTAAATTACATTTTCATAAGTACAGCTGCCAATTTCCTCTTCTGCAAAGATTGCGTAACTTGAATAGTATCTATTTAAAATAGACTTCCTTTCACTGCCCTTTTTGGTGAAGCAGAAGCATGCATGCACTGTTTATTACTCTTTTAAACAGTTATGAAATAAATAGGGATAAAACTGACTCTGGTGGGATTCGAACCCACAACCTTTGAATATCTTTTTTTCATTCACCTAGAAGTCCAATGCGCTATCCATTGCGCCACAGAGCCAATACGCTCTGATGAGGTGCAGAGATTTTCTGAAATGAAATAATGTTGATCAGCTTTATAAAGTTCATTTGATACTATAACCATGGATTTATTTTGAATATTGAATTGGGAAATTATATTCACCGTCTCAAGTTACATGATACCTTAGGTAAATCTACGTACGACTTAAGTTTAGTCAAATGGCACATGATATATGAGGCAGATGTGCATTTCACAACTCCATGAAAGACGTTTTTGCAATTTTAGTAATGGAATATCTTATTCGTCATGCAGGGGAACACAAAAAGAGCATCCAATTAGAGTAATTTTTCTTTAAAGGAAGCACCCACCTGAACAGGGACTTGAACCCTGGTTCCTCAGATTAAAAGTCTGATGCTCTACCGACTGAGCTATCCAGGCTCTGCTATACTCTGTCTTAAAATCAGCTAAACAAATGTGGACGTACACTGACCTACACTCTGTGTATTAATATGGTTACATACATTAGCAATCAAATTTGTAGAGTTTAATAACAAATTGATGTTTTAACCCCTTCCATGCTCATGACGAGCTCAGCTCGTCGTGCAGTACACTTGTCGTGTGCTTATGACGAGCTGAGCTCGTCATGAACAATGGATTTACAGATCATTCAGCACAGGAGGAAAATCTCCTGTAGCATTGAAGGTGTTAAGCATTTGAAATTTCAGCAGCACACGTAATCCATTTTAAATCCTGAAATTTGGACTATCTCATTTTCGGCTGACTTAGAAATCATGTGTCTAAAATGACATTGTGAAATCAATAAAGTGCCAAATACTATTACTACCTACTAAATTACATTATCAGCAGTATCTTTGGGAATTTCCTCTTGGGCATAGATTATGCAATGTTTTCAAAGCAAACAGTCTCTGTTTAAGTAGACTTTCTTTCACTGCCATGTTGGTAAATGTTTCTGGTGATGCAGACGCAGGCATTGCTTGTTACTGTTTCAATTAGTTATAAAATAAGAGGAGGGATAAAATTGACCCAGCTGGTGTTTGAACACAAAGCCTTTGAATGCTTTTGCTACATTCGTCTAGGACTCCAAGCCGCTATCCATTGCACTAGAGATCCGACCTGATTCAACACGGTGATCAGAGATTCACAAATAAAAAGATGACCTATCAGCTGTTGACCAACTTTATCAAGTTAATCGGACACTACCTTACATTTTGAACATTGAATTGGGTAAAAGATAATCAACATGTCAAACTACATGATACAGTTTGGGTAAGTCTTCTTAACCCTTGTCAAAGAATGTAGAAGACAGATGGGTATGTAATGACTTGATTAAGACTTTTTTGAAACATCTCTAATAGGACTCCCCATTCATTGGATCCTGAAAAGAGTATGCAATTGATATACCTTTTCTTTAACCAAATCGCCTGAACAGGGACTTGAACCCTGGGCCCTCAGATTAAAAGTCTGATGCTCTCCCGACTGAGCTATCCAGGCTCGGAGAGGTCGCTCCACAAAATGACCTTATCAACATTTGGAAGTGTCCCAACTATCACTACGTTTCTTAAGATGGTTGCCGGTATTAAGTACTGAATACGCGGAATATAATAATGAATTGGTACTTCAAGCATTTGAAATCTCTTCAGTAAATTTAACCCTATTGTAAGTCCTGAAATTGCTACTATCTCATTTTTTTTGCTGACTTAGAAGTCATATGTTTTTATTGACATTGTAAAATTAAGGAAGGGCCCAAAATCTTACTTCTGAGTAAATTACATTTTCATAAGTACAGCTGCCAATTTCCTCTTCTGCAAAGATTGCGTAATTTGAATAGTATCTATTTAAAATAGACTTCCTTTCACTGCCCTTTTTGGTGAAGCAGAAGCATGCATGCACTGTTTATTACTCTTTTAAACAGTTATGAAATAAATAGGGATAAAACTGACTCTGGTGGGATTCGAACCCACAACCTTTGAATATCTTTTTTACATTCACCTAGAAGTCCAATGCGCTATCCATTGCGCCACAGAGCCAATACACTCTGATGAGGTGCAGAGATATTCTGAAATGAAATAATGTTGATCAGCTTTATAAAGTTCATTTGATACTATAACCATGGATTTATTTGGAATATTGAATTGGGGAAATTATATTCACCGTCTCAAGTTACATGATACCTTAGGTAAGTCTACGTACGACTTAAGTTTAGTCAAATGGCACATGATATATGAGGCAGATGTGCATTTCACAACTCCATGAAAGACGTTTTTGCAATTTTAGTAATGGAATATCTTATTCGTCATGCAGGGGAACACAAAAAGAGCATCCAATTAGAGTAATTTTTCTTTAAAGGAAGCAACCGCCTGAACAGGGACTTGAACCCTGGACCCTCAGATTAAAAGTCTGATGCTCTACCGACTGAGCTATCCAGGCTCTGCTATACTCTGTCTTAAAATCAGCTAAACAAATGTGGACGTACACTGACCTACACTCTGTGTATTAATATGGTTACATATATTAGCAATCAAATTTGTAGAGTTTAATAACAAATTGATGTTTTAACCCCTTCCATGCTCATGACGAGCTCAGCTCGTCGTGCAGTACACTTGTCGTGTGCTTATGACGAGCTGAGCTCGTCATGAACAATGGATTTACAGATCATTCAGCACAGGAGGAAAATCTCCTGTAGCATTGAAGGTGTTAAGCATTTGAAATTTCAGCAGCACACGTAATCCATTTTAAATCCTTAAATTTGTACTATCTCATTTTCGGCTGACTTAGAAATCATGTGTCTAAAATGACCTTGTGAAATCAATAAAGTGCCAAATACTATTACTACCTACTAAATTACATACATTTTCAGCAGTTTCTTTGGGAATTTCCTCTTGGGCATAGATTATGCAATGTTTTCAAAGCAAACAGTCTCTGTTTAAGTAGACTTTCTTTCACTGCCATTTTGGTAAATGTTTCTGGTGATGCAGACGCAGGCATTGCTTGTTACTGTTTCAATTAGTTATAAAATAAGAGGAGGGATAAAATTGACCCAGCTGGTGTTTGAACACAAAGCCTTTGAATGCTTTTGCTACATTCGTCTAGGACTCCAAGCCGCTATCCATTGCACTAGAGATCCGACCTGATTCAACACGGTGATCAGAGATTCACAAATAAAAAGATGACCTATCAGCTGTTGACCAACTTTATCAAGTTAATCGGACACTACCTTACATTTTGAACATTGAATTGGGTAAAAGATAATCAACAAACTACATGATACAGTTTGGGTAAGTCTTCTTAACCCTTGTCAAAGAATGTAGAAGACAGATGGGTATGTAATGACTTGATTAAGACTTTTTTGAAACATCTCTAATAGGACTCCCCATTCATTGGATCCTGAAAAGAGTATGCAATTGATATACCTTTTCTTTAACTAAGCCGCCTGAACAGGGACTAGAACCCTGGGCCCTCAGATTAAAAGTCTGATGCTCTCCCGACTGAGCTATCCAGGCTCGGACAGGTCGCTCCACAAAATGACCTTATCAACATTTGGAAGTGTCCCAACTATCACTACGTTTCTTAAGATGGTTGCCGGTATTAAGTACTGAATACGCGGAATATAATAATGAATTGGTACTTCAAGCATTTGAAATCTCTTCAGTAAATTTAACCTTATTGTAAGTCCTGAAATTGCTACTATCTCATTTTTTTTGCTGACTTAGAAGTCATATGTTTTTATTGACATTGTAAAATTAAGGAAGGGCCCAAAATCTTACTTCTGAGTAAATTACATTTTCATAAGTACAGCTGCCAATTTCCTCTTCTGCAAAGATTGCGTAACTTGAATAGTATCTATTTAAAATAGACTTCCTTTCACTGCCCTTTTTGGTGAAGCAGAAGCATGCATGCACTGTTTATTACTCTTTTAAACAGTTATGAAATAAATAGGGATAAAACTGACTCTGGTGGGATTCGAACCCACAACCTTTGAATATCTTTTTTTCATTCACCTAGAAGTCCAATGCGCTATCCATTGCGCCACAGAGCCAATACGCTCTGATGAGGTGCAGAGATTTTCTGAAATGAAATAATGTTGATCAGCTTTATAAAGTTCATTTGATACTATAACCATGGATTTATTTTGAATATTGAATTGGGAAATTATATTCACCGTCTCAAGTTACATGATACCTTAGGTAAATCTACGTACGACTTAAGTTTAGTCAAATGGCACATGATATATGAGGCAGATGTGCATTTCACAACTCCATGAAAGACGTTTTTGCAATTTTAGTAATGGAATATCTTATTCGTCATGCAGGGGAACACAAAAAGAGCATCCAATTAGAGTAATTTTTCTTTAAAGGAAACACCCGCCTGAACAGGGACTTGAACCCTGGTTCCTCAGATTAAAAGTCTGATGCTCTACCGACTGAGCTATCCAGGCTCTGCTATACTCTGTCTTAAAATCAGCTAAACAAATGTGGACGTACACTGACCTACACTCTGTGTATTAATATGGTTACATACATTAGCAATCAAATTTGTAGAGTTTAATAACAAATTGATGTTTTAACCCCTTCCATGCTCATGACGAGCTCAGCTCGTCGTGCAGTACACTTGTCGTGTGCTTATGACGAGCTGAGCTCGTCATGAACAATGGATTTACAGATCATTCAGCACAGGAGGAAAATCTCCTGTAGCATTGAAGGTGTTAAGCATTTGAAATTTCAGCAGCACACGTAATCCATTTTAAATCCTGAAATTTGGACTATCTCATTTTCGGCTGACTTAGAAATCATGTGTCTAAAATGACATTGTGAAATCAATAAAGTGCCAAATACTATTACTACCTACTAAATTACATTATCAGCAGTATCTTTGGGAATTTCCTCTTGGGCATAGATTATGCAATGTTTTCAAAGCAAACAGTCTCTGTTTAAGTAGACTTTCTTTCACTGCCATGTTGGTAAATGTTTCTGGTGATGCAGACGCAGGCATTGCTTGTTACTGTTTCAATTAGTTATAAAATAAGAGGAGGGATAAAATTGACCCAGCTGGTGTTTGAACACAAAGCCTTTGAATGCTTTTGCTACATTCGTCTAGGACTCCAAGCCGCTATCCATTGCACTAGAGATCCGACCTGATTCAACACGGTGATCAGAGATTCACAAATAAAAAGATGACCTATCAGCTGTTGACCAACTTTATCAAGTTAATCGGACACTACCTTACATTTTGAACATTGAATTGGGTAAAAGATAATCAACATGTCAAACTACATGATACAGTTTGGGTAAGTCTTCTTAACCCTTGTCAAAGAATGTAGAAGACAGATGGGTATGTAATGACTTGATTAAGACTTTTTTGAAACATCTCTAATAGGACTCCCCATTCATTGGATCCTGAAAAGAGTATGCAATTGACATACCTTTTCTTTAACCAAGCCGCCTGAACAGGGACTTGAACCCTGGGCCCTCAGATTAAAAGTCTGATGCTCTCCCGACTGAGCTATCCAGGCTCGGAGAGGTCGCTCCACAAAATGACCTTATCAACATTTGGAAGTGTCCCAACTATCACTACGTTTCTTAAGATGGTTGCCGGTATTAAGTACTGAATATGCGGAATATAATAATGAATTGGTACTTCAAGCATTTGAAATCTCTTCAGTAAATTTAACCTTATTGTAAGTCCTGAAATTGCTACTATCTCATTTTTTTTGCTGACTTAGAATTCATATGTTTTTATTGACATTGTAAAATTAAGGAAGGGCCCAAAATCTTACTTCTGAGTAAATTACATTTTCATAAGTACAGCTGCCAATTTCCTCTTCTGCAAAGATTGCGTAACTTGAATAGTATCTATTTAAAATAGACTTCCTTTCACTGCCCTTTTTGGTGAAGCAGAAGCATGCATGCACTGTTTATTACTCTTTTAAACAGTTATGAAATAAATAGGGATAAAACTGACTCTGGTGGGATTCGAACCCACAACCTTTGAATATCTTTTTTACATTCACCTAGAAGTCCAATGCGCTATCCATTGCGCCACAGAGCCAATACGCTCTGAGGAGGTGCAGAGATATTCTGAAATGAAATAATGTTGATCAGCTTTATAAAGTTCATTTGATACTATAACCATGGATTTATTTTGAATATTGAATTGGGGAAATTATATTCACCGTCTCAAGTTACATGATACCTTAGGTAAATCTACGTACGACTTAAGTTTAGTCAAATGGCACATGATATATGAGGCAGATGTGCATTTCACAACTCCATGAAAGACGTTTTTGCAATTTTAGTAATGGAATATCTTATTCGTCATGCAGGGGAACACAAAAAGAGCATCCAATTAGAGTAATTTTTCTTTAAAGGAAGCACCCGCCTGAACAGGGACTTGAACCCTGGACCCTCAGATTAAAAGTCTGATGCTCTACCGACTGAGCTATCCAGGCTTTGCTATACTCTGTCTTAAAATCAGCTAAACAAATGTGGACGTACACTGACCTACACTCTGTGTATTAATATGGTTACATATATTAGCAATCAAATTTGTAGAGTTTAATAACAAATTGATGTTTTAACCCCTTCCATGCTCATGACGAGCTCAGCTCGTCGTGCAGTACACTTGTCGTGTGCTTATGACGAGCTGAGCTCGTCATGAACAATGGATTTACAGATCATTCAGCACAGGAGGAAAATCTCCTGTAGCATTGAAGGTGTTAAGCATTTGAAATTTCAGCAGCACACGTAATCCATTTTAAATCCTGAAATTTGGACTATCTCATTTTCGGCTGACTTAGAAATCATGTGTCTAAAATGACATTGTGAAATCAATAAAGTGCCAAATACTATTACTACCTACTAAATTACATACATTTTCAGCAGTATCTTTGGGAATTTCCTCTTGGGCATAGATTATGCAATGTTTTCAAAGCAAACAGTCTCTGTTTAAGTAGACTTTCTTTCACTGCCATTTTGGTAAATGTTTCTGGTGATGCAGACGCAGGCATTGCTTGTTACTGTTTCAATTAGTTATAAAATAAGAGGAGGGATAAAATTGACCCAGCTGGTGTTTGAACACAAAGCCTTTGAATGCTTTTGCTACATTCGTCTAGGACTCCAAGCCGCTATCCATTGCACTAGAGATCCGACCTGATTCAACACGGTGATCAGAGATTCACAAATAAAAAGATGACCTATCAGCTGTTGACCAACTTTATCAAGTTAATCGGACACTACCTTACATTTTGAACATTGAACTGGGTAAAAGATAATCAATAAACTACATGATACAGTTTGGGTAAGTCTTCTTAACCCTTGTCAAAGAATGTAGAAGACAGATGGGTATGTAATGACTTGATTAAGACTTTTTTGAAACATCTCTAATAGGACTCCCCATTCATTGGATCCTGAAAAGAGTATGCAATTGATATACCTTTTCTTTAACCAAGCCGCCTGAACAGGGACTAGAACCCTGGGCCCTCAGATTAAAAGTCTGATGCTCTCCCGACTGAGCTACCCAGGCTCGGACAGATCGCTCCACAAAATGACCTTATCAACATTTGGAAGTGTCCCAACTATCACTACGTTTGTTAAGATGGTTGCCGGTATTAAGTACTGAATACGCGGAATATAATAATGAATTGGTACTTCAAGCATTTGAAATCTCTTCAGTAAATTTAACCTTATTGTAAGTCCTGAAATTGCTACTATCTCATTTTTTTTGCTGACTTAGAATTCATATGTTTTTATTGACATTGTAAAATTAAGGAAGGGCCCAAAATCTTACTTCTGAGTAAATTACATTTTCATAAGTACAGCTGCCAATTTCCTCTTCTGCAAAGATTGCGTAACTTGAATAGTATCTATTTAAAATAGACTTCCTTTCACTGCCCTTTTTGGTGAAGCAGAAGCATGCATGCACTGTTTATTACTCTTTTAAACAGTTATGAAATAAATAGGGATAAAACTGACGCTGGTGGGATTCGAACCCACAACCTTTGAATATCTTTTTTTCATTCACCTAGAAGTCCAATGCGCTATCCATTGCGCCACAGAGCCAATACGCTCTGATGAGGTGCAGAGATATTCTGAAATGAAATAATGTTGATCAGCTTTATAAAGTTCATTTGATACTATAACCATGGATTTATTTTGAATATTGAATTGGGAAATTATATTCACCGTCTCAAGTTACATGATACCTTAGGTAAATCTACGTACGACTTAAGTTTAGTCAAATGGCACATGATATATGAGGCAGATGTGCATTTCACAACTCCATGAAAGACGTTTTTGCAATTTTAGTAATGGAATATCTTATTCGTCATGCAGGGGAACACAAAATAGCATCCAATTAGAGTAATTTTTCTTTAAAGGAAGCACCCGCCTGAACAGGGACTTGAACCCTGGTTCCTCAGATTAAAAGTCTGATGCTCTACCGACTGAGCTATCCAGGCTCTGCTATACTCTGTCTTAAAATCAGCTAAACAAATGTGGACGTACACTGACCTACACTCTGTGTATTAATATGGTTACATATATTAGCAATCAAATTTGTAGAGTTTAATAACAAATTGATGTTTTAACCCCTTCCATGCTCATGACGAGCTCAGCTCGTCGTGCAGTACACTTGTCCTGTGCTTATGACGAGCTGAGCTCGTCATGAACAATGGATTTACAGATCATTCAGCACAGGAGGAAAATCTCCTGTAGCATTGAAGGTGTTAAGCATTTGAAATTTCAGCAGCACACGTAATCCATTTTAAATCCTGAAATTTGGACTATCTCATTTTCGGCTGACTTAGAAATCATGTGTCTAAAATGACATTGTGAAATCAATAAAGTGCCAAATACTATTACTACCTACTAAATTACATACATTTTCAGCAGTTTTTTGGGAATTTCCTCTTGGGCATAGATTATGCAATGTTTTCAAAGCAAACAGTCTCTGTTTAAGTAGACTTTCTTTCACTGCCATTTTGGTAAATGTTTCTGGTGATGCAGACGCAGGCATTGCTTGTTACTGTTTCAATTAGTTATAAAATAAGAGGAGGGATAAAATTGACCCAGCTGGTGTTTGAACACAAAGCCTTTGAATGCTTTTGCTACATTCGTCTAGGACTCCAAGCCGCTATCCATTGCACTAGAGATCCGACCTGATTCAACACGGTGATCAGAGATTCACAAATAAAAAGATGACCTATCAGCTGTTGACCAACTTTATCAAGTTAATCGGACACTACCTTACATTTTGAACATTGAATTGGGTAAAAGATAATCAACAAACTACATGATACAGTTTGGGTAAGTCTTCTTAACCCTTGTCAAAGAATGTAGAAGACAGATGGGTATGTAATGACTTGATTAAGACTTTTTTGAAACATCTCTAATAGGACTCCCCATTCATTGGATCCTGAAAAGAGTATGCAATTGACATACCTTTTCTTTAACCAAGCCGCCTGAACAGGGACTTGAACCCTGGGCCCTCAGATTAAAAGTCTGATGCTCTCCCGACTGAGCTATCCAGGCTCGGAGAGGTCGCTCCACAAAATGACCTTATCAACATTTGGAAGTGTCCCAACTATCACTACGTTTCTTAAGATGGTTGCCGGTATTAAGTACTGAATATGCGGAATATAATAATGAATTGGTACTTCAAGCATTTGAAATCTCTTCAGTAAATTTAACCTTATTGTAAGTCCTGAAATTGCTACTATCTCATTTTTTTTGCTGACTTAGAATTCATATGTTTTTATTGACATTGTAAAATTAAGGAAGGGCCCAAAATCTTACTTCTGAGTAAATTACATTTTCATAAGTACAGCTGCCAATTTCCTCTTCTGCAAAGATTGCGTAACTTGAATAGTATCTATTTAAAATAGACTTCCTTTCACTGCCCTTTTTGGTGAAGCAGAAGCATGCATGCACTGTTTATTACTCTTTTAAACAGTTATGAAATAAATAGGGATAAAACTGACTCTGGTGGGATTCGAACCCACAACCTTTGAATATCTTTTTTACATTCACCTAGAAGTCCAATGCGCTATCCATTGCGCCACAGAGCCAATACGCTCTGAGGAGGTGCAGAGATATTCTGAAATGAAATAATGTTGATCAGCTTTATAAAGTTCATTTGATACTATAACCATGGATTTATTTTGAATATTGAATTGGGAAATTATATTCACCGTCTCAAGTTACATGATACCTTAGGTAAATCTACGTACGACTTAAGTTTAGTCAAATGGCACATGATATATGAGGCAGATGTGCATTTCACAACTCCATGAAAGACGTTTTTGCAATTTTAGTAATGGAATATCTTATTCGTCATGCAGGGGAACACAAAAAGAGCATCCAATTAGAGTAATTTTTCTTTAAAGGAAGCACCCGCCTGAACAGGGACTTGAACCCTGGTTCCTCAGATTAAAAGTCTGATGCTCTACCGACTGAGCTATCCAGGCTCTGCTATACTCTGTCTTAAAATCAGCTAAACAAATGTGGACGTACACTGACCTACACTCTGTGTATTAATATGGTTACATACATTAGCAATCAAATTTGTAGAGTTTAATAACAAATTGATGTTTTAACCCCTTCCATGCTCATGACGAGCTCAGCTCGTCGTGCAGTACACTTGTCGTGTGCTTATGACGAGCTGAGCTCGTCATGAACAATGGATTTACAGATCATTCAGCACAGGAGGAAAATCTCCTGTAGCATTGAAGGTGTTAAGCATTTGAAATTTCAGCAGCACACGTAATCCATTTTAAATCCTGAAATTTGTACTATCTCATTTTCGGCTGACTTAGAAATCATGTGTCTAAAATGACATTGTGAAATCAATAAAGTGCCAAATACTATTACTACCTACTAAATTACATTATCAGCAGTATCTTTGGGAATTTCCTCTTGGGCATAGATTATGCAATGTTTTCAAAGCAAACAGTCTCTGTTTAAGTAGACTTTCTTTCACTGCCATGTTGGTAAATGTTTCTGGTGATGCAGACGCAGGCATTGCTTGTTACTGTTTCAATTAGTTATAAAATAAGAGGAGGGATAAAATTGACCCAGCTGGTGTTTGAACACAAAGCCTTTGAATGCTTTTGCTACATTCGTCTAGGACTCCAAGCCGCTATCCATTGCACTAGAGATCCGACCTGATTCAACACGGTGATCAGAGATTCACAAATAAAAAGATGACCTATCAGCTGTTGACCAACTTTATCAAGTTAATCTGACACTACCTTACATTTTGAACATTGAATTGGGTAAAAGATAATCAACATGTCAAACTACATGATACAGTTTGGGTAAGTCTTCTTAACCCTTGTCAAAGAATGTAGAAGACAGATGGGTATGTAATGACTTGATTAAGACTTTTTTGAAACATCTCTAATAGGACTCCCCATTCATTGGATCCTGAAAAGAGTATGCAATTGACATACCTTTTCTTTAACCAAGCCGCCTGAACAGGGACTTGAACCCTGGGCCCTCAGATTAAAAGTCTGATGCTCTCCCGACTGAGCTATCCAGGCTCGGAGAGGTCGCTCCACAAAATGACCTTATCAACATTTGGAAGTGTCCCAACTATCACTACGTTTCTTAAGATGGTTGCCGGTATTAAGTACTGAATATGCGGAATATAATAATGAATTGGTACTTCAAGCATTTGAAATCTCTTCAGTAAATTTAACCTTATTGTAAGTCCTGAAATTGCTACTATCTCATTTTTTTTGCTGACTTAGAATTCATATGTTTTTATTGACATTGTAAAATTAAGGAAGGGCCCAAAATCTTACTTCTGAGTAAATTACATTTTCATAAGTACAGCTGCCAATTTCCTCTTCTGCAAAGATTGCGTAACTTGAATAGTATCTATTTAAAATAGACTTCCTTTCACTGCCCTTTTTGGTGAAGCAGAAGCATGCATGCACTGTTTATTACTCTTTTAAACAGTTATGAAATAAATAGGGATAAAACTGACTCTGGTGGGATTCGAACCCACAACCTTTGAATATCTTTTTTACATTCACCTAGAAGTCCAATGCGCTATCCATTGCGCCACAGAGCCAATACGCTCTGAGGAGGTGCAGAGATATTCTGAAATGAAATAATGTTGATCAGCTTTATAAAGTTCATTTGATACTATAACCATGGATTTATTTTGAATATTGAATTGGGGAAATTATATTCACCGTCTCAAGTTACATGATACCTTAGGTAAATCTACGTACGACTTAAGTTTAGTCAAATGGCACATGATATATGAGGCAGATGTGCATTTCACAACTCCATGAAAGACGTTTTTGCAATTTTAGTAATGGAATATCTTATTCGTCATGCAGGGGAACACAAAAAGAGCATCCAATTAGAGTAATTTTTCTTTAAAGGAAGCACCCGCCTGAACAGGGACTTGAACCCTGGACCCTCAGATTAAAAGTCTGATGCTCTACCGACTGAGCTATCCAGGCTCTGCTATACTCTGTCTTAAAATCAGCTAAACAAATGTGGACGTACACTGACCTACACTCTGTGTATTAATATGGTTACATATATTAGCAATCAAATTTGTAGAGTTTAATAACAAATTGATGTTTTAACCCCTTCCATGCTCATGACGAGCTCAGCTCGTCGTGCAGTACACTTGTCGTGTGCTTATGACGAGCTGAGCTCGTCATGAACAATGGATTTACAGATCATTCAGCACAGGAGGAAAATCTCCTGTAGCATTGAAGGTGTTAAGCATTTGAAATTTCAGCAGCACACGTAATCCATTTTAAATCCTGAAATTTGGACTATCTCATTTTCGGCTGACTTAGAAATCATGTGTCTAAAATGACATTGTGAAATCAATAAAGTGCCAAATACTATTACTACCTACTAAATTACATACATTTTCAGCAGTATCTTTGGGAATTTCCTCTTGGGCATAGATTATGCAATGTTTTCAAAGCAAACAGTCTCTGTTTAAGTAGACTTTCTTTCACTGCCATTTTGGTAAATGTTTCTGGTGATGCAGACGCAGGCATTGCTTGTTACTGTTTCAATTAGTTATAAAATAAGAGGAGGGATAAAATTGACCCAGCTGGTGTTTGAACACAAAGCCTTTGAATGCTTTTGCTACATTCGTCTAGGACTCCAAGCCGCTATCCATTGCACTAGAGATCCGACCTGATTCAACACGGTGATCAGAGATTCACAAATAAAAAGATGACCTATCAGCTGTTGACCAACTTTATCAAGTTAATCGGACACTACCTTACATTTTGAACATTGAACTGGGTAAAAGATAATCAACAAACTACATGATACAGTTTGGGTAAGTCTTCTTAACCCTTGTCAAAGAATGTAGAAGACAGATGGGTATGTAATGACTTGATTAAGACTTTTTTGAAACATCTCTAATAGGACTCCCCATTCATTGGATCCTGAAAAGAGTATACAATTGATATACCTTTTCTTTAACCAAGCCGCCTGAACAGGGACTAGAACCCTGGGCCCTCAGATTAAAAGTCTGATGCTCTCCCGACTGAGCTACCCAGGCTCGGACAGATCGCTCCACAAAATGACCTTATCAACATTTGGAAGTGTCCCAACTATCACTACGTTTTTTAAGATGGTTGCCGGTATTAAGTACTGAATACGCGGAATATAATAATGAATTGGTACTTCAAGCATTTGAAATCTCTTCAGTAAATTTAACCTTATTGTAAGTCCTGAAATTGCTACTATGTCATTTTTTTTGCTGACTTAGAATTCATATGTTTTTATTGACATTGTAAAATTAAGGAAGGGCCCAAAATCTTACTTCTGAGTAAATTACATTTTCATAAGTACAGCTGCCAATTTCCTCTTCTGCAAAGATTGCGTAACTTGAATAGTATCTATTTAAAATAGACTTCCTTTCACTGCCCTTTTTGGTGAAGCAGAAGCATGCATGCACTGTTTATTACTCTTTTAAACAGTTATGAAATAAATAGGGATAAAACTGACTCTGGTGGGATTCGAACCCACAACCTTTGAATATCTTTTTTTCATTCACCTAGAAGTCCAATGCGCTATCCATTGCGCCACAGAGCCAATACGCTCTGATGAGGTGCAGAGATATTCTGAAATGAAATAATGTTGATCAGCTTTATAAAGTTCATTTGATACTATAACCATGGATTTATTTTGAATATTGAATTGGGAAATTATATTCACCGTCTCAAGTTACATGATACCTTAGGTAAATCTACGTACGACTTAAGTTTAGTCAAATGGCACATGATATATGAGGCAGATGTGCATTTCACAACTCCATGAAAGACGTTTTTGCAATTTTAGTAATGGAATATCTTATTCGTCATGCAGGGGAACACAAAAAGAGCATCCAATTAGAGTAATTTTTCTTTAAAGGAAGCACCCGCCTGAACAGGGACTTGAACCCTGGTTCCTCAGATTAAAAGTCTGATGCTCTACCGACTGAGCTATCCAGGCTCTGCTATACTCTGTCTTAAAATCAGCTAAACAAATGTGGACGTACACTGACCTACACTCTGTGTATTAATATGGTTACATACATTAGCAATCAAATTTGTAGAGTTTAATAACAAATTGATGTTTTAACCCCTTCCATGCTCATGACGAGCTCAGCTCGTCGTGCAGTACACTTGTCGTGTGCTTATGACGAGCTGAGCTCGTCATGAACAATGGATTTACAGATCATTCAGCACAGGAGGAAAATCTCCTGTAGCATTGAAGGTGTTAAGCATTTGAAATTTCAGCAGCACACGTAATCCATTTTAAATCCTGAAATTTGTACTATCTCATTTTCGGCTGACTTAGAAATCATGTGTCTAAAATGACATTGTGAAATCAATAAAGTGCCAAATACTATTACTACCTACTAAATTACATTATCAGCAGTATCTTTGGGAATTTCCTCTTGGGCATAGATTATGCAATGTTTTCAAAGCAAACAGTCTCTGTTTAAGTAGACTTTCTTTCACTGCCATGTTGGTAAATGTTTCTGGTGATGCAGACGCAGGCATTGCTTGTTACTGTTTCAATTAGTTATAAAATAAGAGGAGGGATAAAATTGACCCAGCTGGTGTTTGAACACAAAGCCTTTGAATGCTTTTGCTACATTCGTCTAGGACTCCAAGCCGCTATCCATTGCACTAGAGATCCGACCTGATTCAACACGGTGATCAGAGATTCACAAATAAAAAGATGACCTATCAGCTGTTGACCAACTTTATCAAGTTAATCGGACACTACCTTACATTTTGAACATTGAATTGGGTAAAAGATAATCAACATGTCAAACTACATGATACAGTTTGGGTAAGTCTTCTTAACCCTTGTCAAAGAATGTAGAAGACAGATGGGTATGTAATGACTTGATTAAGACTTTTTTGAAACATCTCTAATAGGACTCCCCATTCATTGGATCCTGAAAAGAGTATGCAATTGATATACCTTTTCTTTAACCAAACCGCCTGAACAGGGACTTGAACCCTGGGCCCTCAGATTAAAAGTCTGATGCTCTCCCGACTGAGCTATCCAGGCTCGGAGAGGTCGCTCCACAAAATGACCTTATCAACATTTGGAAGTGTCCCAACTATCACTACGTTTCTTAAGATGGTTGCCGGTATTAAGTACTGAATACGCGGAATATAATAATGAATTGGTACTTCAAGCATTTGAAATCTCTTCAGTAAATTTAACCCTATTGTAAGTCCTGAAATTGCTACTATCTCATTTTTTTTGCTGACTTAGAAGTCATATGTTTTTATTGACATTGTAAAATTAAGGAAGGGCCCAAAATCTTACTTCTGAGTAAATTACATTTTCATAAGTACAGCTGCCAATTTCCTCTTCTGCAAAGATTGCGTAATTTGAATAGTATCTATTTAAAATAGACTTCCTTTCACTGCCCTTTTTGGTGAAGCAGAAGCATGCATGCACTGTTTATTACTCTTTTAAACAGTTATGAAATAAATAGGGATAAAACTGACTCTGGTGGGATTCGAACCCACAACCTTTGAATATCTTTTTGACATTCACCTAGAAGTCCAATGCGCTATCCATTGCGCCACAGAGCCAATACACTCTGATGAGGTGCAGAGATATTCTGAAATGAAATAATGTTGATCAGCTTTATAAAGTTCATTTGATACTATAACCATGGATTTATTTGGAATATTGAATTGGGGAAATTATATTCACCGTCTCAAGTTACATGATACCTTAGGTAAATCTACGTACGACTTAAGTTTAGTCAAATGGCACATGATATATGAGGCAGATGTGCATTTCACAACTCCATGAAAGACGTTTTTGCAATTTTAGTAATGGAATATCTTATTCGTCATGCAGGGGAACACAAAAAGAGCATCCAATTAGAGTAATTTTTCTTTAAAGGAAGCACCCGCCTGAACAGGGACTTGAACCCTGGACCCTCAGATTAAAAGTCTGATGCTCTACCGACTGAGCTATCCAGGCTCTGCTATACTCTGTCTTAAAATCAGCTAAACAAATGTGGACGTACACTGACCTACACTCTGTGTATTAATATGGTTACATATATTAGCAATCAAATTTGTAGAGTTTAATAACAAATTGATGTTTTAACCCCTTCCATGCTCATGACGAGCTCAGCTCGTCGTGCAGTACACTTGTCGTGTGCTTATGACGAGCTGAGCTCGTCATGAACAATGGATTTACAGATCATTCAGCACAGGAGGAAAATCTCCTGTAGCATTGAAGGTGTTAAGCATTTGAAATTTCAGCAGCACACGTAATCCATTTTAAATCCTGAAATTTGGACTATCTCATTTTCGGCTGACTTAGAAATCATGTGTCTAAAATGACATTGTGAAA
Organism: Lissotriton helveticus; assembly: GCF_964261635.1. Classification (NCBI taxonomy): domain Eukaryota; kingdom Metazoa; phylum Chordata; class Amphibia; order Caudata; family Salamandridae; genus Lissotriton; species Lissotriton helveticus. The sequence continues at coordinate 216,321,224 of NC_136057.1, read as the reverse complement.
TCAATAAAGTGCCAAATACTATTACTACCTACTAAATTACATACATTTTCAGCAGTATCTTTGGGAATTTCCTCTTGGGCATAGATTATGCAATGTTTTCAAAGCAAACAGTCTCTGTTTAAGTAGACTTTCTTTCACTGCCATTTTGGTAAATGTTTCTGGTGATGCAGACGCAGGCATTGCTTGTTACTGTTTCAATTAGTTATAAAATAAGAGGAGGGATAAAATTGACCCAGCTGGTGTTTGAACACAAAGCCTTTGAATGCTTTTGCTACATTCGTCTAGGACTCCAAGCCGCTATCCATTGCACTAGAGATCCGACCTGATTCAACACGGTGATCAGAGATTCACAAATAAAAAGATGACCTATCAGCTGTTGACCAACTTTATCAAGTTAATCGGACACTACCTTACATTTTGAACATTGAACTGGGTAAAAGATAATCAACAAACTACATGATACAGTTTGGGTAAGTCTTCTTAACCCTTGTCAAAGAATGTAGAAGACAGATGGGTATGTAATGACTTGATTAAGACTTTTTTGAAACATCTCTAATAGGACTCCCCATTCATTGGATCCTGAAAAGAGTATGCAATTGATATACCTTTTCTTTAACCAAGCCGCCTGAACAGGGACTAGAACCCTGGGCCCTCAGATTAAAAGTCTGATGCTCTCCCGACTGAGCTACCCAGGCTCGGACAGATCGCTCCACAAAATGACCTTGTCAACATTTGGAAGTGTCCCAACTATCACTACGTTTCTTAAGATGGTTGCCGGTATTAAGTACTGAATACGCGGAATATAATAATGAATTGGTACTTCAAGCATTTGAAATCTCTTCAGTAAATTTAACCTTATTGTAAGTCCTGAAATTGCTACTATCTAATTTTTTTTGCTGACTTAGAATTCATATGTTTTTATTGACATTGTAAAATTAAGGAAGGGCCCAAAATCTTACTTCTGAGTAAATTACATTTTCATAAGTACAGCTGCCAATTTCCTCTTCTGCAAAGATTGCGTAACTTGAATAGTATCTATTTAAAATAGACTTCCTTTCACTGCCCTTTTTGGTGAAGCAGAAGCATGCATGCACTGTTTATTACTCTTTTAAACAGTTATGAAATAAATAGGGATAAAACTGACTCTGGTGGGATTCGAACCCACAACCTTTGAATATCTTTTTTTCATTCACCTAGAAGTCCAATGCGCTATCCATTGCGCCACAGAGCCAATACGCTCTGATGAGGTGCAGAGATATTCTGAAATGAAATAATGTTGATCAGCTTTATAAAGTTCATTTGATACTATAACCATGGATTTATTTTGAATATTGAATTGGGAAATTATATTCACCGTCTCAAGTTACATGATACCTTAGGTAAATCTACGTACGACTTAAGTTTAGTCAAATGGCACATGATATATGAGGCAGATGTGCATTTCACAACTCCATGAAAGACGTTTTTGCAATTTTAGTAATGGAATATCTTATTCGTCATGCAGGGGAACACAAAAAGAGCATCCAATTAGAGTAATTTTTCTTTAAAGGAAGCACCCGCCTGAACAGGGACTTGAACCCTGGTTCCTCAGATTAAAAGTCTGATGCTCTACCGACTGAGCTATCCAGGCTCTGCTATACTCTGTCTTAAAATCAGCTAAACAAATGTGGACGTACACTGACCTACACTCTGTGTATTAATATGGTTACATACATTAGCAATCAAATTTGTAGAGTTTAATAACAAATTGATGTTTTAACCCCTTCCATGCTCATGACGAGCTCAGCTCGTCGTGCAGTACACTTGTCGTGTGCTTATGACGAGCTGAGCTCGTCATGAACAATGGATTTACAGATCATTCAGCACAGGAGGAAAATCTCCTGTAGCATTGAAGGTGTTAAGCATTTGAAATTTCAGCAGCACACGTAATCCATTTTAAATCCTGAAATTTGGACTATCTCATTTTCGGCTGACTTAGAAATCATGTGTCTAAAATGACATTGTGAAATCAATAAAGTGCCAAATACTATTACTACCTACTAAATTACATTATCAGCAGTATCTTTGGGAATTTCCTCTTGGGCATAGATTATGCAATGTTTTCAAAGCAAACAGTCTCTGTTTAAGTAGACTTTCTTTCACTGCCATGTTGGTAAATGTTTCTGGTGATGCAGACGCAGGCATTGCTTGTTACTGTTTCAATTAGTTATAAAATAAGAGGAGGGATAAAATTGACCCAGCTGGTGTTTGAACACAAAGCCTTTGAATGCTTTTGCTACATTCGTCTAGGACTCCAAGCCGCTATCCATTGCACTAGAGATCCGACCTGATTCAACACGGTGATCAGAGATTCACAAATAAAAAGATGACCTATCAGCTGTTGACCAACTTTATCAAGTTAATCGGACACTACCTTACATTTTGAACATTGAATTGGGTAAAAGATAATCAACATGTCAAACTACATGATACAGTTTGGGTAAGTCTTCTTAACCCTTGTCAAAGAATGTAGAAGACAGATGGGTATGTAATGACTTGATTAAGACTTTTTTGAAACATCTCTAATAGGACTCCCCATTCATTGGATCCTGAAAAGAGTATGCAATTGATATACCTTTTCTTTAACCAAACCGCCTGAACAGGGACTTGAACCCTGGGCCCTCAGATTAAAAGTCTGATGCTCTCCCGACTGAGCTATCCAGGCTCGGAGAGGTCGCTCCACAAAATGACCTTATCAACATTTGGAAGTGTCCCAACTATCACTACGTTTCTTAAGATGGTTGCCGGTATTAAGTACTGAATACGCGGAATATAATAATGAATTGGTACTTCAAGCATTTGAAATCTCTTCAGTAAATTTAACCCTATTGTAAGTCCTGAAATTGCTACTATCTCATTTTTTTTGCTGACTTAGAAGTCATATGTTTTTATTGACATTGTAAAATTAAGGAAGGGCCCAAAATCTTACTTCTGAGTAAATTACATTTTCATAAGTACAGCTGCCAATTTCCTCTTCTGCAAAGATTGCGTAATTTGAATAGTATCTATTTAAAATAGACTTCCTTTCACTGCCCTTTTTGGTGAAGCAGAAGCATGCATGCACTGTTTATTACTCTTTTAAACAGTTATGAAATAAATAGGGATAAAACTGACTCTGGTGGGATTCGAACCCACAACCTTTGAATATCTTTTTTACATTCACCTAGAAGTCCAATGCGCTATCCATTGCGCCACAGAGCCAATACACTCTGATGAGGTGCAGAGATATTCTGAAATGAAATAATGTTGATCAGCTTTATAAAGTTCATTTGATACTATAACCATGGATTTATTTGGAATATTGAATTGGGGAAATTATATTCACCGTCTCAAGTTACATGATACCTTAGGTAAGTCTACGTACGACTTAAGTTTAGTCAAATGGCACATGATATATGAGGCAGATGTGCATTTCACAACTCCATGAAAGACGTTTTTGCAATTTTAGTAATGGAATATCTTATTCGTCATGCAGGGGAACACAAAAAGAGCATCCAATTAGAGTAATTTTTCTTTAAAGGAAGCAACCGCCTGAACAGGGACTTGAACCCTGGACCCTCAGATTAAAAGTCTGATGCTCTACCGACTGAGCTATCCAGGCTCTGCTATACTCTGTCTTAAAATCAGCTAAACAAATGTGGACGTACACTGACCTACACTCTGTGTATTAATATGGTTACATATATTAGCAATCAAATTTGTAGAGTTTAATAACAAATTGATGTTTTAACCCCTTCCATGCTCATGACGAGCTCAGCTCGTCGTGCAGTACACTTGTCGTGTGCTTATGACGAGCTGAGCTCGTCATGAACAATGGATTTACAGATCATTCAGCACAGGAGGAAAATCTCCTGTAGCATTGAAGGTGTTAAGCATTTGAAATTTCAGCAGCACACGTAATCCATTTTAAATCCTTAAATTTGTACTATCTCATTTTCGGCTGACTTAGAAATCATGTGTCTAAAATGACCTTGTGAAATCAATAAAGTGCCAAATACTATTACTACCTACTAAATTACATACATTTTCAGCAGTTTCTTTGGGAATTTCCTCTTGGGCATAGATTATGCAATGTTTTCAAAGCAAACAGTCTCTGTTTAAGTAGACTTTCTTTCACTGCCATTTTGGTAAATGTTTCTGGTGATGCAGACGCAGGCATTGCTTGTTACTGTTTCAATTAGTTATAAAATAAGAGGAGGGATAAAATTGACCCAGCTGGTGTTTGAACACAAAGCCTTTGAATGCTTTTGCTACATTCGTCTAGGACTCCAAGCCGCTATCCATTGCACTAGAGATCCGACCTGATTCAACACGGTGATCAGAGATTCACAAATAAAAAGATGACCTATCAGCTGTTGACCAACTTTATCAAGTTAATCGGACACTACCTTACATTTTGAACATTGAATTGGGTAAAAGATAATCAACAAACTACATGATACAGTTTGGGTAAGTCTTCTTAACCCTTGTCAAAGAATGTAGAAGACAGATGGGTATGTAATGACTTGATTAAGACTTTTTTGAAACATCTCTAATAGGACTCCCCATTCATTGGATCCTGAAAAGAGTATGCAATTGATATACCTTTTCTTTAACCAAGCCGCCTGAACAGGGACTAGAACCCTGGGCCCTCAGATTAAAAGTCTGATGCTCTCCCGACTGAGCTATCCAGGCTCGGACAGGTCGCTCCACAAAATGACCTTATCAACATTTGGAAGTGTCCCAACTATCACTACGTTTCTTAAGATGGTTGCCGGTATTAAGTACTGAATACGCGGAATATAATAATGAATTGGTACTTCAAGCATTTGAAATCTCTTCAGTAAATTTAACCTTATTGTAAGTCCTGAAATTGCTACTATCTCATTTTTTTTGCTGACTTAGAAGTCATATGTTTTTATTGACATTGTAAAATTAAGGAAGGGCCCAAAATCTTACTTCTGAGTAAATTACATTTTCATAAGTACAGCTGCCAATTTCCTCTTCTGCAAAGATTGCGTAACTTGAATAGTATCTATTTAAAATAGACTTCCTTTCACTGCCCTTTTTGGTGAAGCAGAAGCATGCATGCACTGTTTATTACTCTTTTAAACAGTTATGAAATAAATAGGGATAAAACTGACTCTGGTGGGATTCGAACCCACAACCTTTGAATATCTTTTTTTCATTCACCTAGAAGTCCAATGCGCTATCCATTGCGCCACAGAGCCAATACGCTCTGATGAGGTGCAGAGATTTTCTGAAATGAAATAATGTTGATCAGCTTTATAAAGTTCATTTGATACTATAACCATGGATTTATTTTGAATATTGAATTGGGAAATTATATTCACCGTCTCAAGTTACATGATACCTTAGGTAAATCTACGTACGACTTAAGTTTAGTCAAATGGCACATGATATATGAGGCAGATGTGCATTTCACAACTCCATGAAAGACGTTTTTGCAATTTTAGTAATGGAATATCTTATTCGTCATGCAGGGGAACACAAAAAGAGCATCCAATTAGAGTAATTTTTCTTTAAAGGAAGCACCCGCCTGAACAGGGACTTGAACCCTGGTTCCTCAGATTAAAAGTCTGATGCTCTACCGACTGAGCTATCCAGGCTCTGCTATACTCTGTCTTAAAATCAGCTAAACAAATGTGGACGTACACTGACCTACACTCTGTGTATTAATATGGTTACATACATTAGCAATCAAATTTGTAGAGTTTAATAACAAATTGATGTTTTAACCCCTTCCATGCTCATGACGAGCTCAGCTCGTCGTGCAGTACACTTGTCGTGTGCTTATGACGAGCTGAGCTCGTCATGAACAATGGATTTACAGATCATTCAGCACAGGAGGAAAATCTCCTGTAGCATTGAAGGTGTTAAGCATTTGAAATTTCAGCAGCACACGTAATCCATTTTAAATCCTGAAATTTGGACTATCTCATTTTCGGCTGACTTAGAAATCATGTGTCTAAAATGACATTGTGAAATCAATAAAGTGCCAAATACTATTACTACCTACTAAATTACATTATCAGCAGTATCTTTGGGAATTTCCTCTTGGGCATAGATTATGCAATGTTTTCAAAGCAAACAGTCTCTGTTTAAGTAGACTTTCTTTCACTGCCATGTTGGTAAATGTTTCTGGTGATGCAGACGCAGGCATTGCTTGTTACTGTTTCAATTAGTTATAAAATAAGAGGAGGGATAAAATTGACCCAGCTGGTGTTTGAACACAAAGCCTTTGAATGCTTTTGCTACATTCGTCTAGGACTCCAAGCCGCTATCCATTGCACTAGAGATCCGACCTGATTCAACACGGTGATCAGAGATTCACAAATAAAAAGATGACCTATCAGCTGTTGACCAACTTTATCAAGTTAATCGGACACTACCTTACATTTTGAACATTGAATTGGGTAAAAGATAATCAACATGTCAAACTACATGATACAGTTTGGGTAAGTCTTCTTAACCCTTGTCAAAGAATGTAGAAGACAGATGGGTATGTAATGACTTGATTAAGACTTTTTTGAAACATCTCTAATAGGACTCCCCATTCATTGGATCCTGAAAAGAGTATGCAATTGACATACCTTTTCTTTAACCAAGCCGCCTGAACAGGGACTTGAACCCTGGGCCCTCAGATTAAAAGTCTGATGCTCTCCCGACTGAGCTATCCAGGCTCGGAGAGGTCGCTCCACAAAATGACCTTATCAACATTTGGAAGTGTCCCAACTATCACTACGTTTCTTAAGATGGTTGCCGGTATTAAGTACTGAATATGCGGAATATAATAATGAATTGGTACTTCAAGCATTTGAAATCTCTTCAGTAAATTTAACCTTATTGTAAGTCCTGAAATTGCTACTATCTCATTTTTTTTGCTGACTTAGAATTCATATGTTTTTATTGACATTGTAAAATTAAGGAAGGGCCCAAAATCTTACTTCTGAGTAAATTACATTTTCATAAGTACAGCTGCCAATTTCCTCTTCTGCAAAGATTGCGTAACTTGAATAGTATCTATTTAAAATAGACTTCCTTTCACTGCCCTTTTTGGTGAAGCAGAAGCATGCATGCACTGTTTATTACTCTTTTAAACAGTTATGAAATAAATAGGGATAAAACTGACTCTGGTGGGATTCGAACCCACAACCTTTGAATATCTTTTTTACATTCACCTAGAAGTCCAATGCGCTATCCATTGCGCCACAGAGCCAATACGCTCTGAGGAGGTGCAGAGATATTCTGAAATGAAATAATGTTGATCAGCTTTATAAAGTTCATTTGATACTATAACCATGGATTTATTTTGAATATTGAATTGGGGAAATTATATTCACCGTCTCAAGTTACATGATACCTTAGGTAAATCTACGTACGACTTAAGTTTAGTCAAATGGCACATGATATATGAGGCAGATGTGCATTTCACAACTCCATGAAAGACGTTTTTGCAATTTTAGTAATGGAATATCTTATTCGTCATGCAGGGGAACACAAAAAGAGCATCCAATTAGAGTAATTTTTCTTTAAAGGAAGCACCCGCCTGAACAGGGACTTGAACCCTGGACCCTCAGATTAAAAGTCTGATGCTCTACCGACTGAGCTATCCAGGCTTTGCTATACTCTGTCTTAAAATCAGCTAAACAAATGTGGACGTACACTGACCTACACTCTGTGTATTAATATGGTTACATATATTAGCAATCAAATTTGTAGAGTTTAATAACAAATTGATGTTTTAACCCCTTCCATGCTCATGACGAGCTCAGCTCGTCGTGCAGTACACTTGTCGTGTGCTTATGACGAGCTGAGCTCGTCATGAACAATGGATTTACAGATCATTCAGCACAGGAGGAAAATCTCCTGTAGCATTGAAGGTGTTAAGCATTTGAAATTTCAGCAGCACACGTAATCCATTTTAAATCCTGAAATTTGGACTATCTCATTTTCGGCTGACTTAGAAATCATGTGTCTAAAATGACATTGTGAAATCAATAAAGTGCCAAATACTATTACTACCTACTAAATTACATACATTTTCAGCAGTATCTTTGGGAATTTCCTCTTGGGCATAGATTATGCAATGTTTTCAAAGCAAACAGTCTCTGTTTAAGTAGACTTTCTTTCACTGCCATTTTGGTAAATGTTTCTGGTGATGCAGACGCAGGCATTGCTTGTTACTGTTTCAATTAGTTATAAAATAAGAGGAGGGATAAAATTGACCCAGCTGGTGTTTGAACACAAAGCCTTTGAATGCTTTTGCTACATTCGTCTAGGACTCCAAGCCGCTATCCATTGCACTAGAGATCCGACCTGATTCAACACGGTGATCAGAGATTCACAAATAAAAAGATGACCTATCAGCTGTTGACCAACTTTATCAAGTTAATCGGACACTACCTTACATTTTGAACATTGAACTGGGTAAAAGATAATCAACAAACTACATGATACAGTTTGGGTAAGTCTTCTTAACCCTTGTCAAAGAATGTAGAAGACAGATGGGTATGTAATGACTTGATTAAGACTTTTTTGAAACATCTCTAATAGGACTCCCCATTCATTGGATCCTGAAAAGAGTATGCAATTGATATACCTTTTCTTTAACCAAGCCGCCTGAACAGGGACTAGAACCCTGGGCCCTCAGATTAAAAGTCTGATGGTCTCCCGACTGAGCTACCCAGGCTCGGACAGATCGCTCCACAAAATGACCTTATCAACATTTGGAAGTGTCCCAACTATCACTACGTTTGTTAAGATGGTTGCCGGTATTAAGTACTGAATACGCGGAATATAATAATGAATTGGTACTTCAAGCATTTGAAATCTCTTCAGTAAATTTAACCTTATTGTAAGTCCTGAAATTGCTACTATCTCATTTTTTTTGCTGACTTAGAATTCATATGTTTTTATTGACATTGTAAAATTAAGTAAGGGCCCAAAATCTTACTTCTGAGTAAATTACATTTTCATAAGTACAGCTGCCAATTTCCTCTTCTGCAAAGATTGCGTAACTTGAATAGTATCTATTTAAAATAGACTTCCTTTCACTGCCCTTTTTGGTGAAGCAGAAGCATGCATGCACTGTTTATTACTCTTTTAAACAGTTATGAAATAAATAGGGATAAAACTGACTCTGGTGGGATTCGAACCCACAACCTTTGAATATCTTTTTTTCATTCACCTAGAAGTCCAATGCGCTATCCATTGCGCCACAGAGCCAATACGCTCTGATGAGGTGCAGAGATTTTCTGAAATGAAATAATGTTGATCAGCTTTATAAAGTTCATTTGATACTATAACCATGGATTTATTTTGAATATTGAATTGGGAAATTATATTCACCGTCTCAAGTTACATGATACCTTAGGTAAATCTACGTACGACTCAAGTTTAGTCAAATGGCACATGATATATGAGGCAGATGTGCATTTCACAACTCCATGAAAGACGTTTTTGCAATTTTAGTAATGGAATATCTTATTCGTCATGCAGGGGAACACAAAAAGAGCATCCAATTAGAGTAATTTTTCTTTAAAGGAAGCACCCGCCTGAACAGGGACTTGAACCCTGGTTCCTCAGATTAAAAGTCTGATGCTCTACCGACTGAGCTATCCAGGCTCTGCTATACTCTGTCTTAAAATCAGCTAAACAAATGTGGACGTACACTGACCTACACTCTGTGTATTAATATGGTTACATACATTAGCAATCAAATTTGTAGAGTTTAATAACAAATTGATGTTTTAACCCCTTCCATGCTCATGACGAGCTCAGCTCGTCGTGCAGTACACTTGTCGTGTGCTTATGACGAGCTGAGCTCGTCATGAACAATGGATTTACAGATCATTCAGCACAGGAGGAAAATCTCCTGTAGCATTGAAGGTGTTAAGCATTTGAAATTTCAGCAGCACACGTAATCCATTTTAAATCCTGAAATTTGGACTATCTCATTTTCGGCTGACTTAGAAATCATGTGTCTAAAATGACATTGTGAAATCAATAAAGTGCCAAATACTATTACTACCTACTAAATTACATTATCAGCAGTATCTTTGGGAATTTCCTCTTGGGCATAGATTATGCAATGTTTTCAAAGCAAACACAGTCTCTGTTTAAGTAGACTTTCTTTCACTGCCATGTTGGTAAATGTTTCTGGTGATGCAGACGCAGGCATTGCTTGTTACTGTTTCAATTAGTTATAAAATAAGAGGAGGGATAAAATTGACCCAGCTGGTGTTTGAACACAAAGCCTTTGAATGCTTTTGCTACATTCGTCTAGGACTCCAAGCCGCTATCCATTGCACTAGAGATCCGACCTGATTCAACACGGTGATCAGAGATTCACAAATAAAAAGATGACCTATCAGCTGTTGACCAACTTTATCAAGTTAATCGGACACTACCTTACATTTTGAACATTGAATTGGGTAAAAGATAATCAACATGTCAAACTACATGATACAGTTTGGGTAAGTCTTCTTAACCCTTGTCAAAGAATGTAGAAGACAGATGGGTATGTAATGACTTGATTAAGACTTTTTTGAAACATCTCTAATAGGACTCCCCATTCATTGGATCCTGAAAAGAGTATGCAATTGACATACCTTTTCTTTAACCAAGCCGCCTGAACAGGGACTTGAACCCTGGGCCCTCAGATTAAAAGTCTGATGCTCTCCCGACTGAGCTATCCAGGCTCGGAGAGGTTGCTCCACAAAATGACCTTATCAACATTTGGAAGTGTCCCAACTATCACTACGTTTCTTAAGATGGTTGCCGGTATTAAGTACTGAATATGCGGAATATAATAATGAATTGGTACTTCAAGCATTTGAAATCTCTTCAGTAAATTTAACCTTATTGTAAGTCCTGAAATTGCTACTATCTCATTTTTTTTGCTGACTTAGAATTCATATGTTTTTATTGACATTGTAAAATTAAGGAAGGGCCCAAAATCTTACTTCTGAGTAAATTACATTTTCATAAGTACAGCTGCCAATTTCCTCTTCTGCAAAGATTGCGTAACTTGAATAGTATCTATTTAAAATAGACTTCCTTTCACTGCCCTTTTTGGTGAAGCAGAAGCATGCATGCACTGTTTATTACTCTTTTAAACAGTTATGAAATAAATAGGGATAAAACTGACTCTGGTGGGATTCGAACCCACAACCTTTGAATATCTTTTTTACATTCACCTAGAAGTCCAATGCGCTATCCATTGCGCCACAGAGCCAATACGCTCTGAGGAGGTGCAGAGATATTCTGAAATGAAATAATGTTGATCAGCTTTATAAAGTTCATTTGATACTATAACCATGGATTTATTTTGAATATTGAATTGGGAAATTATATTCACCGTCTCAAGTTACATGATACCTTAGGTAAATCTACGTACGACTTAAGTTTAGTCAAATGGCACATGATATATGAGGCAGATGTGCATTTCACAACTCCATGAAAGACGTTTTTGCAATTTTAGTAATGGAATATCTTATTCGTCATGCAGGGGAACACAAAAAGAGCATCCAATTAGAGTAATTTTTCTTTAAAGGAAGCACCCGCCTGAACAGGGACTTGAACCCTGGACCCTCAGATTAAAAGTCTGATGCTCTACCGACTGAGCTATCCAGGCTCTGCTATACTCTGTCTTAAAATCAGCTAAACAAATGTGGACGTACACTGACCTACACTCTGTGTATTAATATGGTTACATACATTAGCAATCAAATTTGTAGAGTTTAATAACAAATTGATGTTTTAACCCCTTCCATGCTCATGACGAGCTCAGCTCGTCGTGCAGTACACTTGTCGTGTGCTTATGACGAGCTGAGCTCGTCATGAACAATGGATTTACAGATCATTCAGCACAGGAGGAAAATCTCCTGTAGCATTGAAGGTGTTAAGCATTTGAAATTTCAGCAGCACACGTAATCCATTTTAAATCCTGAAATTTGTACTATCTCATTTTCGGCTGACTTAGAAATCATGTGTCTAAAATGACATTGTGAAATCAATAAAGTGCCAAATACTATTACTACCTACTAAATTACATTATCAGCAGTATCTTTGGGAATTTCCTCTTGGGCATAGATTATGCAATGTTTTCAAAGCAAACAGTCTCTGTTTAAGTAGACTTTCTTTCACTGCCATGTTGGTAAATGTTTCTGGTGATGCAGACGCAGGCATTGCTTGTTACTGTTTCAATTAGTTATAAAATAAGAGGAGGGATAAAATTGACCCAGCTGGTGTTTGAACACAAAGCCTTTGAATGCTTTTGCTACATTCGTCTAGGACTCCAAGCCGCTATCCATTGCACTAGAGATCCGACCTGATTCAACACGGTGATCAGAGATTCACAAATAAAAAGATGACCTATCAGCTGTTGACCAACTTTATCAAGTTAATCTGACACTACCTTACATTTTGAACATTGAATTGGGTAAAAGATAATCAACATGTCAAACTACATGATACAGTTTGGGTAAGTCTTCTTAACCCTTGTCAAAGAATGTAGAAGACAGATGGGTATGTAATGACTTGATTAAGACTTTTTTGAAACATCTCTAATAGGACTCCCCATTCATTGGATCCTGAAAAGAGTATGCAATTGACATACCTTTTCTTTAACCAAGCCGCCTGAACAGGGACTTGAACCCTGGGCCCTCAGATTAAAAGTCTGATGCTCTCCCGACTGAGCTATCCAGGCTCGGAGAGGTCGCTCCACAAAATGACCTTATCAACATTTGGAAGTGTCCCAACTATCACTACGTTTCTTAAGATGGTTGCCGGTATTAAGTACTGAATATGCGGAATATAATAATGAATTGGTACTTCAAGCATTTGAAATCTCTTCAGTAAATTTAACCTTATTGTAAGTCCTGAAATTGCTACTATCTCATTTTTTTTGCTGACTTAGAATTCATATGTTTTTATTGACATTGTAAAATTAAGGAAGGGCCCAAAATCTTACTTCTGAGTAAATTACATTTTCATAAGTACAGCTGCCAATTTCCTCTTCTGAAAAGATTGCGTAATTTGAATAGTATCTATTTAAAATAGACTTCCTTTCACTGCCCTTTTTGGTGAAGCAGAAGCATGCATGCACTGTTTATTACTCTTTTAAACAGTTATGAAATAAATAGGGATAAAACTGACTCTGGTGGGATTCGAACCCACAACCTTTGAATATCTTTTTTACATTCACCTAGAAGTCCAATGCGCTATCCATTGCGCCACAGAGCCAATACGCTCTGAGGAGGTGCAGAGATATTCTGAAATGAAATAATGTTGATCAGCTTTATAAAGTTCATTTGATACTATAACCATGGATTTATTTTGAATATTGAATTGGGGAAATTATATTCACCGTCTCAAGTTACATGATACCTTAGGTAAATCTACGTACGACTTAAGTTTAGTCAAATGGCACATGATATATGAGGCAGATGTGCATTTCACAACTCCATGAAAGACGTTTTTGCAATTTTAGTAATGGAATATCTTATTCGTCATGCAGGGGAACACAAAAAGAGCATCCAATTAGAGTAATTTTTCTTTAAAGGAAGCACCCGCCTGAACAGGGACTTGAACCCTGGACCCTCAGATTAAAAGTCTGATGCTCTACCGACTGAGCTATCCAGGCTCTGCTATACTCTGTCTTAAAATCAGCTAAACAAATGTGGACGTACACTGACCTACACTCTGTGTATTAATATGGTTACATACATTAGCAATCAAATTTGTAGAGTTTAATAACAAATTGATGTTTTAACCCCTTCCATGCTCATGACGAGCTCAGCTCGTCGTGCAGTACACTTGTCGTGTGCTTATGACGAGCTGAGCTCGTCATGAACAATGGATTTACAGATCATTCAGCACAGGAGGAAAATCTCCTGTAGCATTGAAGGTGTTAAGCATTTGAAATTTCAGCAGCACACGTAATCCATTTTAAATCCTGAAATTTGTACTATCTCATTTTCGGCTGACTTAGAAATCATGTGTCTAAAATGACATTGTGAAATCAATAAAGTGCCAAATACTATTACTACCTACTAAATTACATTATCAGCAGTATCTTTGGGAATTTCCTCTTGGGCATAGATTATGCAATGTTTTCAAAGCAAACAGTCTCTGTTTAAGTAGACTTTCTTTCACTGCCATGTTGGTAAATGTTTCTGGTGATGCAGACGCAGGCATTGCTTGTTACTGTTTCAATTAGTTATAAAATAAGAGGAGGGATAAAATTGACCCAGCTGGTGTTTGAACACAAAGCCTTTGAATGCTTTTGCTACATTCGTCTAGGACTCCAAGCCGCTATCCATTGCACTAGAGATCCGACCTGATTCAACACGGTGATCAGAGATTCACAAATAAAAAGATGACCTATCAGCTGTTGACCAACTTTATCAAGTTAATCTGACACTACCTTACATTTTGAACATTGAATTGGGTAAAAGATAATCAACATGTCAAACTACATGATACAGTTTGGGTAAGTCTTCTTAACCCTTGTCAAAGAATGTAGAAGACAGATGGGTATGTAATGACTTGATTAAGACTTTTTTGAAACATCTCTAATAGGACTCCCCATTCATTGGATCCTGAAAAGAGTATGCAATTGACATACCTTTTCTTTAACCAAGCCGCCTGAACAGGGACTTGAACCCTGGGCCCTCAGATTAAAAGTCTGATGCTCTCCCGACTGAGCTATCCAGGCTCGGAGAGGTCGCTCCACAAAATGACCTTATCAACATTTGGAAGTGTCCCAACTATCACTACGTTTCTTAAGATGGTTGCCGGTATTAAGTACTGAATATGCGGAATATAATAATGAATTGGTACTTCAAGCATTTGAAATCTCTTCAGTAAATTTAACCTTATTGTAAGTCCTGAAATTGCTACTATCTCATTTTTTTTGCTGACTTAGAATTCATATGTTTTTATTGACATTGTAAAATTAAGGAAGGGCCCAAAATCTTACTTCTGAGTAAATTACATTTTCATAAGTACAGCTGCCAATTTCCTCTTCTGAAAAGATTGCGTAATTTGAATAGTATCTATTTAAAATAGACTTCCTTTCACTGCCCTTTTTGGTGAAGCAGAAGCATGCATGCACTGTTTATTACTCTTTTAAACAGTTATGAAATAAATAGGGATAAAACTGACTCTGGTGGGATTCGAACCCACAACCTTTGAATATCTTTTTTACATTCACCTAGAAGTCCAATGCGCTATCCATTGCGCCACAGAGCCAATACGCTCTGAGGAGGTGCAGAGATATTCTGAAATGAAATAATGTTGATCAGCTTTATAAAGTTCATTTGATACTATAACCATGGATTTATTTTGAATATTGAATTGGGGAAATTATATTCACCGTCTCAAGTTACATGATACCTTAGGTAAATCTACGTACGACTTAAGTTTAGTCAAATGGCACATGATATATGAGGCAGATGTGCATTTCACAACTCCATGAAAGACGTTTTTGCAATTTTAGTAATGGAATATCTTATTCGTCATGCAGGGGAACACAAAAAGAGCATCCAATTAGAGTAATTTTTCTTTAAAGGAAGCACCCGCCTGAACAGGGACTTGAACCCTGGACCCTCAGATTAAAAGTCTGATGCTCTACCGACTGAGCTATCCAGGCTCTGCTATACTCTGTCTTAAAATCAGCTAAACAAATGTGGACGTACACTGACCTACACTCTGTGTATTAATATGGTTACATATATTAGCAATCAAATTTGTAGAGTTTAATAACAAATTGATGTTTTAACCCCTTCCATGCTCATGACGAGCTCAGCTCGTCGTGCAGTACACTTGTCGTGTGCTTATGACGAGCTGAGCTCGTCATGAACAATGGATTTACAGATCATTCAGCACAGGAGGAAAATCTCCTGTAGCATTGAAGGTGTTAAGCATTTGAAATTTCAGCAGCACACGTAATCCATTTTAAATCCTGAAATTTGGACTATCTCATTTTCGGCTGACTTAGAAATCATGTGTCTAAAATGACATTGTGAAATCAATAAAGTGCCAAATACTATTACTACCTACTAAATTACATTATCAGCAGTATCTTTGGGAATTTCCTCTTGGGCATAGATTATGCAATGTTTTCAAAGCAAACAGTCTCTGTTTAAGTAGACTTTCTTTCACTGCCATGTTGGTAAATGTTTCTGGTGATGCAGACGCAGGCATTGCTTGTTACTGTTTCAATTAGTTATAAAATAAGAGGAGGGATAAAATTGACCCAGCTGGTGTTTGAACACAAAGCCTTTGAATGCTTTTGCTACATTCGTCTAGGACTCCAAGCCGCTATCCATTGCACTAGAGATCCGACCTGATTCAACACGGTGATCAGAGATTCACAAATAAAAAGATGACCTATCAGCTGTTGACCAACTTTATCAAGTTAATCGGACACTACCTTACATTTTGAACATTGAATTGGGTAAAAGATAATCAACATGTCAAACTACATGATACAGTTTGGGTAAGTCTTCTTAACCCTTGTCAAAGAATGTAGAAGACAGATGGGTATGTAATGACTTGATTAAGACTTTTTTGAAACATCTCTAATAGGACTCCCCATTCATTGGATCCTGAAAAGAGTATGCAATTGATATACCTTTTCTTTAACCAAACCGCCTGAACAGGGACTTGAACCCTGGGCCCTCAGATTAAAAGTCTGATGCTCTCCCGACTGAGCTATCCAGGCTCGGAGAGGTCGCTCCACAAAATGACCTTATCAACATTTGGAAGTGTCCCAACTATCGCTACGTTTCTTAAGATGGTTGCCGGTATTAAGTACTGAATACGCGGAATATAATAATGAATTGGTACTTCAAGCATTTGAAATCTCTTCAGTAAATTTAACCCTATTGTAAGTCCTGAAATTGCTACTATCTCATTTTTTTTGCTGACTTAGAAGTCATATGTTTTTATTGACATTGTAAAATTAAGGAAGGGCCCAAAATCTTACTTCTGAGTAAATTACATTTTCATAAGTACAGCTGCCAATTTCCTCTTCTGCAAAGATTGCGTAATTTGAATAGTATCTATTTAAAATAGACTTCCTTTCACTGCCCTTTTTGGTGAAGCAGAAGCATGCATGCACTGTTTATTACTCTTTTAAACAGTTATGAAATAAATAGGGATAAAACTGACTCTGGTGGGATTCAAACCCACAACCTTTGAATATCTTTTTGACATTCACCTAGAAGTCCAATGCGCTATCCATTGCGCCACAGAGCCAATACACTCTGATGAGGTGCAGAGATATTCTGAAATGAAATAATGTTGATCAGCTTTATAAAGTTCATTTGATACTATAACCATGGATTTATTTGGAATATTGAATTGGGGAAATTATATTCACCGTCTCAAGTTACATGATACCTTAGGTAAATCTACGTACGACTTAAGTTTAGTCAAATGGCACATGATATATGAGGCAGATGTGCATTTCACAACTCCATGAAAGACGTTTTTGCAATTTTAGTAATGGAATATCTTATTCGTCATGCAGGGGAACACAAAAAGAGCATCCAATTAGAGTAATTTTTCTTTAAAGGAAGCACCCGCCTGAACAGGGACTTGAACCCTGGACCCTCAGATTAAAAGTCTGATGCTCTACCGACTGAGCTATCCAGGCTCTGCTATACTCTGTCTTAAAATCAGCTAAACAAATGTGGACGTACACTGACCTACACTCTGTGTATTAATATGGTTACATATATTAGCAATCAAATTTGTAGAGTTTAATAACAAATTGATGTTTTAACCCCTTCCATGCTCATGACGAGCTCAGCTCGTCGTGCAGTACACTTGTCGTGTGCTTATGACGAGCTGAGCTCGTCATGAACAATGGATTTACAGATCATTCAGCACAGGAGGAAAATCTCCTGTAGCATTGAAGGTGTTAAGCATTTGAAATTTCAGCAGCACACGTAATCCATTTTAAATCCTGAAATTTGGACTATCTCATTTTCGGCTGACTTAGAAATCATGTGTCTAAAATGACATTGTGAAATCAATAAAGTGCCAAATACTATTACTACCTACTAAATTACATACATTTTCAGCAGTATCTTTGGGAATTTCCTCTTGGGCATAGATTATGCAATGTTTTCAAAGCAAACAGTCTCTGTTTAAGTAGACTTTCTTTCACTGCCATTTTGGTAAATGTTTCTGGTGATGCAGACGCAGGCATTGCTTGTTACTGTTTCAATTAGTTATAAAATAAGAGGAGGGATAAAATTGACCCAGCTGGTGTTTGAACACAAAGCCTTTGAATGCTTTTGCTACATTCGTCTAGGACTCCAAGCCGCTATCCATTGCACTAGAGATCCGACCTGATTCAACACGGTGATCAGAGATTCACAAATAAAAAGATGACCTATCAGCTGTTGACCAACTTTATCAAGTTAATCGGACACTACCTTACATTTTGAACATTGAACTGGGTAAAAGATAATCAACAAACTACATGATACAGTTTGGGTAAGTCTTCTTAACCCTTGTCAAAGAATGTAGAAGACAGATGGGTATGTAATGACTTGATTAAGACTTTTTTGAAACATCTCTAATAGGACTCCCCATTCATTGGATCCTGAAAAGAGTATACAATTGATATACCTTTTCTTTAACCAAGCCGCCTGAACAGGGACTAGAACCCTGGGCCCTCAGATTAAAAGTCTGATGCTCTCCCGACTGAGCTACCCAGGCTCGGACAGATCGCTCCACAAAATGACCTTATCAACATTTGGAAGTGTCCCAACTATCACTACGTTTTTTAAGATGGTTGCCGGTATTAAGTACTGAATACGCGGAATATAATAATGAATTGGTACTTCAAGCATTTGAAATCTCTTCAGTAAATTTAACCTTATTGTAAGTCCTGAAATTGCTACTATCTCATTTTTTTTGCTGACTTAGAATTCATATGTTTTTATTGACATTGTAAAATTAAGGAAGGGCCCAAAATCTTACTTCTGAGTAAATTACATTTTCATAAGTACAGCTGCCAATTTCCTCTTCTGCAAAGATTGCGTAACTTGAATAGTATCTATTTAAAATAGACTTCCTTTCACTGCCCTTTTTGGTGAAGCAGAAGCATGCATGCACTGTTTATTACTCTTTTAAACAGTTATGAAATAAATAGGGATAAAACTGACTCTGGTGGGATTCGAACCCACAACCTTTGAATATCTTTTTTTCATTCACCTAGAAGTCCAATGCGCTATCCATTGCGCCACAGAGCCAATACGCTCTGATGAGGTGCAGAGATATTCTGAAATGAAATAATGTTGATCAGCTTTATAAAGTTCATTTGATACTATAACCATGGATTTATTTTGAATATTGAATTGGGAAATTATATTCACCGTCTCAAGTTACATGATACCTTAGGTAAATCTACGTACGACTTAAGTTTAGTCAAATGGCACATGATATATGAGGCAGATGTGCATTTCACAACTCCATGAAAGACGTTTTTGCAATTTTAGTAATGGAATATCTTATTCGTCATGCAGGGGAACACAAAAAGAGCATCCAATTAGAGTAATTTTTCTTTAAAGGAAGCACCCGCCTGAACAGGGACTTGAACCCTGGTTCCTCAGATTAAAAGTCTGATGCTCTACCGACTGAGCTATCCAGGCTCTGCTATACTCTGTCTTAAAATCAGCTAAACAAATGTGGACGTACACTGACCTACACTCTGTGTATTAATATGGTTACATACATTAGCAATCAAATTTGTAGAGTTTAATAACAAATTGATGTTTTAACCCCTTCCATGCTCATGACGAGCTCAGCTCGTCGTGCAGTACACTTGTCGTGTGCTTATGACGAGCTGAGCTCGTCATGAACAATGGATTTACAGATCATTCAGCACAGGAGGAAAATCTCCTGTAGCATTGAAGGTGTTAAGCATTTGAAATTTCAGCAGCACACGTAATCCATTTTAAATCCTGAAATTTGTACTATCTCATTTTCGGCTGACTTAGAAATCATGTGTCTAAAATGACATTGTGAAATCAATAAAGTGCCAAATACTATTACTACCTACTAAATTACATTATCAGCAGTATCTTTGGGAATTTCCTCTTGGGCATAGATTATGCAATGTTTTCAAAGCAAACAGTCTCTGTTTAAGTAGACTTTCTTTCACTGCCATGTTGGTAAATGTTTCTGGTGATGCAGACGCAGGCATTGCTTGTTACTGTTTCAATTAGTTATAAAATAAGAGGAGGGATAAAATTGACCCAGCTGGTGTTTGAACACAAAGCCTTTGAATGCTTTTGCTACATTCGTCTAGGACTCCAAGCCGCTATCCATTGCACTAGAGATCCGACCTGATTCAACACGGTGATCAGAGATTCACAAATAAAAAGATGACCTATCAGCTGTTGACCAACTTTATCAAGTTAATCGGACACTACCTTACATTTTGAACATTGAATTGGGTAAAAGATAATCAACATGTCAAACTACATGATACAGTTTGGGTAAGTCTTCTTAACCCTTGTCAAAGAATGTAGAAGACAGATGGGTATGTAATGACTTGATTAAGACTTTTTTGAAACATCTCTAATAGGACTCCCCATTCATTGGATCCTGAAAAGAGTATGCAATTGACATACCTTTTCTTTAACCAAGCCGCCTGAACAGGGACTTGAACCCTGGGCCCTCAGATTAAAAGTCTGATGCTCTCCCGACTGAGCTATCCAGGCTCGGAGAGGTCGCTCCACAAAATGACCTTATCAACATTTGGAAGTGTCCCAACTATCACTACGTTTCTTAAGATGGTTGCCGGTATTAAGTACTGAATATGCGGAATATAATAATGAATTGGTACTTCAAGCATTTGAAATCTCTTCAGTAAATGTAACCTTATTGTAAGTCCTGAAATTGCTACTATCTCATTTTTTTTGCTGACTTAGAATTCATATGTTTTTATTGACATTGTAAAATTAAGGAAGGGCCCAAAATCTTACTTCTGAGTAAATTACATTTTCATAAGTACAGCTGCCAATTTCCTCTTCTGCAAAGATTGCGTAACTTGAATAGTATCTATTTAAAATAGACTTCCTTTCACTGCCCTTTTTGGTGAAGCAGAAGCATGCATGCACTGTTTATTACTCTTTTAAACAGTTATGAAATAAATAGGGATAAAACTGACTCTGGTGGGATTCGAACCCACAACCTTTGAATATCTTTTTTACATTCACCTAGAAGTCCAATGCGCTATCCATTGCGCCACAGAGCCAATACGCTCTGAGGAGGTGCAGAGATATTCTGAAATGAAATAATGTTGATCAGCTTTATAAAGTTCATTTGATACTATAACCATGGATTTATTTTGAATATTGAATTGGGGAAATTATATTCACCGTCTCAAGTTACATGATACCTTAGGTAAATCTACGTACGACTTAAGTTTAGTCAAATGGCACATGATATATGAGGCAGATGTGCATTTCACAACTCCATGAAAGACGTTTTTGCAATTTTAGTAATGGAATATCTTATTCGTCATGCAGGGGAACACAAAAAGAGCATCCAATTAGAGTAATTTTTCTTTAAAGGAAGCACCCGCCTGAACAGGGACTTGAACCCTGGACCCTCAGATTAAAAGTCTGATGCTCTACCGACTGAGCTATCCAGGCTCTGCTATACTCTGTCTTAAAATCAGCTAAACAAATGTGGACGTACACTGACCTACACTCTGTGTATTAATATGGTTACATATATTAGCAATCAAATTTGTAGAGTTTAATAACAAATTGATGTTTTAACCCCTTCCATGCTCATGACGAGCTCAGCTCGTCGTGCAGTACTCTTGTCGTGTGCTTATGACGAGCTGAGCTCGTCATGAACAATGGATTTACAGATCATTCAGCACAGGAGGAAAATCTCCTGTAGCATTGAAGGTGTTAAGCATTTGAAATTTCAGCAGCACACGTAATCCATTTTAAATCCTGAAATTTGGACTATCTCATTTTCGGCTGACTTAGAAATCATGTGTCTAAAATGACATTGTGAAATCAATAAAGTGCCAAATACTATTACTACCTACTAAATTACATACATTTTCAGCAGTATCTTTGGGAATTTCCTCTTGGGCATAGATTATGCAATGTTTTCAAAGCAAACAGTCTCTGTTTAAGTAGACTTTCTTTCACTGCCATTTTGGTAAATGTTTCTGGTGATGCAGACGCAGGCATTGCTTGTTACTGTTTCAATTAGTTATAAAATAAGAGGAGGGATAAAATTGACCCAGCTGGTGTTTGAACACAAAGCCTTTGAATGCTTTTGCTACATTCGTCTAGGACTCCAAGCCGCTATCCATTGCACTAGAGATCCGACCTGATTCAACACGGTGATCAGAGATTCACAAATAAAAAGATGACCTATCAGCTGTTGACCAACTTTATCAAGTTAATCGGACACTACCTTACATTTTGAACATTGAACTGGGTAAAAGATAATCAACAAACTACATGATACAGTTTGGGTAAGTCTTCTTAACCCTTGTCAAAGAATGTAGAAGACAGATGGGTATGTAATGACTTGATTAAGACTTTTTTGAAACATCTCTAATAGGACTCCCCATTCATTGGATCCTGAAAAGAGTATGCAATTGATATACCTTTTCTTTAACCAAGCCGCCTGAACAGGGACTAGAACCCTGGGCCCTCAGATTAAAAGTCTGATGCTCTCCCGACTGAGCTACCCAGGCTCGGACAGATCGCTCCACAAAATGACCTTGTCAACATTTGGAAGTGTCCCAACTATCACTACGTTTCTTAAGATGGTTGCCGGTATTAAGTACTGAATACGCGGAATATAATAATGAATTGGTACTTCAAGCATTTGAAATCTCTTCAGTAAATTTAACCTTATTGTAAGTCCTGAAATTGCTACTATCTCATTTTTTTTGCTGACTTAGAATTCATATGTTTTTATTGACATTGTAAAATTAAGGAAGGGCCCAAAATCTTACTTCTGAGTAAATTACATTTTCATAAGTACAGCTGCCAATTTCCTCTTCTGCAAAGATTGCGTAACTTGAATAGTATCTATTTAAAATAGACTTCCTTTCACTGCCCTTTTTGGTGAAGCAGAAGCATGCATGCACTGTTTATTACTCTTTTAAACAGTTATGAAATAAATAGGGATAAAATTGACTCTGGTGGGATTCGAACCCACAACCTTTGAATATCTTTTTTTCATTCACCTAGAAGTCCAATGCGCTATCCATTGCGCCACAGAGCCAATACGCTCTGATGAGGTGCAGAGATATTCTGAAATGAAATAATGTTGATCAGCTTTATAAAGTTCATTTGATACTATAACCATGGATTTATTTTGAATATTGAATTGGGAAATTATATTCACCGTCTCAAGTTACATGATACCTTAGGTAAATCTACGTACGACTTAAGTTTAGTCAAATGGCACATGATATATGAGGCAGATGTGCATTTCACAACTCCATGAAAGACGTTTTTGCAATTTTAGTAATGGAATATCTTATTCGTCATGCAGGGGAACACAAAAAGAGCATCCAATTAGAGTAATTTTTCTTTAAAGGAAGCACCCGCCTGAACAGGGACTTGAACCCTGGTTCCTCAGATTAAAAGTCTGATGCTCTACCGACTGAGCTATCCAGGCTCTGCTATACTCTGTCTTAAAATCAGCTAAACAAATGTGGACGTACACTGACCTACACTCTGTGTATTAATATGGTTACATACATTAGCAATCAAATTTGTAGAGTTTAATAACAAATTGATGTTTTAACCCCTTCCATGCTCATGACGAGCTCAGCTCGTCGTGCAGTACACTTGTCGTGTGCTTATGACGAGCTGAGCTCGTCATGAACAATGGATTTACAGATCATTCAGCACAGGAGGAAAATCTCCTGTAGCATTGAAGGTGTTAAGCATTTGAAATTTCAGCAGCACACGTAATCCATTTTAAATCCTGAAATTTGGACTATCTCATTTTCGGCTGACTTAGAAATCATGTGTCTAAAATGACATTGTGAAATCAATAAAGTGCCAAATACTATTACTACCTACTAAATTACATACATTTTCAGCAGTATCTTTGGGAATTTCCTCTTGGGCATAGATTATGCAATGTTTTCAAAGCAAACAGTCTCTGTTTAAGTAGACTTTCTTTCACTGCCATTTTGGTAAATGTTTCTGGTGATGCAGACGCAGGCATTGCTTGTTACTGTTTCAATTAGTTATAAAATAAGAGGAGGGATAAAATTGACCCAGCTGGTGTTTGAACACAAAGCCTTTGAATGCTTTTGCTACATTCGTCTAGGACTCCAAGCCGCTATCCATTGCACTAGAGATCCGACCTGATTCAACACGGTGATCAGAGATTCACAAATAAAAAGATGACCTATCAGCTGTTGACCAACTTTATCAAGTTAATCGGACACTACCTTACATTTTGAACATTGAACTGGGTAAAAGATAATCAACAAACTACATGATACAGTTTGGGTAAGTCTTCTTAACCCTTGTCAAAGAATGTAGAAGACAGATGGGTATGTAATGACTTGATTAAGACTTTTTTGAAACATCTCTAATAGGACTCCCCATTCATTGGATCCTGAAAAGAGTATGCAATTGATATACCTTTTCTTTAACCAAGCCGCCTGAACAGGGACTAGAACCCTGGGCCCTCAGATTAAAAGTCTGATGCTCTCCCGACTGAGCTACCCAGGCTCGGACAGATCGCTCCACAAAATGACCTTGTCAACATTTGGAAGTGTCCCAACTATCACTACGTTTCTTAAGATGGTTGCCGGTATTAAGTACTGAATACGCGGAATATAATAATGAATTGGTACTTCAAGCATTTGAAATCTCTTCAGTAAATTTAACCTTATTGTAAGTCCTGAAATTGCTACTATCTCATTTTTTTTGCTAAATTAGAATTCATATGTTTTTATTGACATTGTAAAATTAAGGAAGGGCCCAAAATCTTACTTCTGAGTAAATTACATTTTCATAAGTACAGCTGCCAATTTCCTCTTCTGCAAAGATTGCGTAACTTGAATAGTATCTATTTAAAATAGACTTCCTTTCACTGCCCTTTTTGGTGAAGCAGAAGCATGCATGCACTGTTTATTACTCTTTTAAACAGTTATGAAATAAATAGGGATAAAATTGACTCTGGTGGGATTCGAACCCACAACCTTTGAATATCTTTTTTTCATTCACCTAGAAGTCCAATGCGCTATCCATTGCGCCACAGAGCCAATACGCTCTGATGAGGTGCAGAGATATTCTGAAATGAAATAATGTTGATCAGCTTTATAAAGTTCATTTGATACTATAACCATGGATTTATTTTGAATATTGAATTGGGAAATTATATTCACCGTCTCAAGTTACATGATACCTTAGGTAAATCTACGTACGACTTAAGTTTAGTCAAATGGCACATGATATATGAGGCAGATGTGCATTTCACAACTCCATGAAAGACGTTTTTGCAATTTTAGTAATGGAATATCTTATTCGTCATGCAGGGGAACACAAAAAGAGCATCCAATTAGAGTAATTTTTCTTTAAAGGAAGCACCCGCCTGAACAGGGACTTGAACCCTGGTTCCTCAGATTAAAAGTCTGATGCTCTACCGACTGAGCTATCCAGGCTCTGCTATACTCTGTCTTAAAATCAGCTAAACAAATGTGGACGTACACTGACCTACACTCTGTGTATTAATATGGTTACATACATTAGCAATCAAATTTGTAGAGTTTAATAACAAATTGATGTTTTAACCCCTTCCATGCTCATGACGAGCTCAGCTCGTCGTGCAGTACACTTGTCGTGTGCTTATGACGAGCTGAGCTCGTCATGAACAATGGATTTACAGATCATTCAGCACAGGAGGAAAAACTCCTGTAGCATTGAAGGTGTTAAGCATTTGAAATTTCAGCAGCACACGTAATCCATTTTAAATCCTGAAATTTGGACTATCTCATTTTCGGCTGACTTAGAAATCATGTGTCTAAAATGACATTGTGAAATCAATAAAGTGCCAAATACTATTACTACCTACTAAATTACATTATCAGCAGTATCTTTGGGAATTTCCTCTTGGGCATAGATTATGCAATGTTTTCAAAGCAAACAGTCTCTGTTTAAGTAGACTTTCTTTCACTGCCATGTTGGTAAATGTTTCTGGTGATGCAGACGCAGGCATTGCTTGTTACTGTTTCAATTAGTTATAAAATAAGAGGAGGGATAAAATTGACCCAGCTGGTGTTTGAACACAAAGCCTTTGAATGCTTTTGCTACATTCGTCTAGGACTCCAAGCCGCTATCCATTGCACTAGAGATCCGACCTGATTCAACACGGTGATCAGAGATTCACAAATAAAAAGATGACCTATCAGCTGTTGACCAACTTTATCAAGTTAATCGGACACTACCTTACATTTTGAACATTGAATTGGGTAAAAGATAATCAACATGTCAAACTACATGATACAGTTTGGGTAAGTCTTCTTAACCCTTGTCAAAGAATGTAGAAGACAGATGGGTATGTAATGACTTGATTAAGACTTTTTTGAAACATCTCTAATAGGACTCCCCATTCATTGGATCCTGAAAAGAGTATGCAATTGATATACCTTTTCTTTAACCAAACCGCCTGAACAGGGACTTGAACCCTGGGCCCTCAGATTAAAAGTCTGATGCTCTCCCGACTGAGCTATCCAGGCTCGGAGAGGTTGCTCCACAAAATGACCTTATCAACATTTGGAAGTGTCCCAACTATCACTACGTTTCTTAAGATGGTTGCCGGTATTAAGTACTGAATACGCGGAATATAATAATGAATTGGTACTTCAAGCATTTGAAATCTCTTCAGTAAATTTAACCCTATTATAAGTCCTGAAATTGCTACTATCTCATTTTTTTTGCTGACTTAGAAGTCATATGTTTTTATTGACATTGTAAAATTAAGGAAGGGCCCAAAATCTTACTTCTGAGTAAATTACATTTTCATAAGTACAGCTGCCAATTTCCTCTTCTGCAAAGATTGCGTAATTTGAATAGTATCTATTTAAAATAGACTTCCTTTCACTGCCCTTTTTGGTGAAGCAGAAGCATGCATGCACTGTTTATTACTCTTTTAAACAGTTATGAAATAAATAGGGATAAAACTGACTCTGGTGGGATTCGAACCCACAACCTTTGAATATCTTTTTTACATTCACCTAGAAGTCCAATGCGCTATCCATTGCGCCACAGAGCCAATACACTCTGATGAGGTGCAGAGATATTCTGAAATGAAATAATGTTGATCAGCTTTATAAAGTTCATTTGATACTATAACCATGGATTTATTTGGAATATTGAATTGGGGAAATTATATTCACCGTCTCAAGTTACATGATACCTTAGGTAAGTCTACGTACGTCTTAAGTTTAGTCAAATGGCACATGATATATGAGGCAGATGTGCATTTCACAACTCCATGAAAGACGTTTTTGCAATTTTAGTAATGGAATATCTTATTCGTCATGCAGGGGAACACAAAAAGAGCATCCAATTAGAGTAATTTTTCTTTAAAGGAAGCAACCGCCTGAACAGGGACTTGAACCCTGGACCCTCAGATTAAAAGTCTGATGCTCTACCGACTGAGCTATCCAGGCTCTGCTATACTCTGTCTTAAAATCAGCTAAACAAATGTGGACGTACACTGACCTACACTCTGTGTATTAATATGGTTACATATATTAGCAATCAAATTTGTAGAGTTTAATAACAAATTGATGTTTTAACCCCTTCCATGCTCATGACGAGCTCAGCTCGTCGTGCAGTACACTTGTCGTGTGCTTATGACGAGCTGAGCTCGTCATGAACAATGGATTTACAGATCATTCAGCACAGGAGGAAAATCTCCTGTAGCATTGAAGGTGTTAAGCATTTGAAATTTCAGCAGCACACGTACTCCATTTTAAATCCTTAAATTTGTACTATCTCATTTTCGGCTGACTTAGAAATCATGTGTCTAAAATGACCTTGTGAAATCAATAAAGTGCCAAATACTATTACTACCTACTAAATTACATACATTTTCAGCAGTTTCTTTGGGAATTTCCTCTTGGGCATAGATTATGCAATGTTTTCAAAGCAAACAGTCTCTGTTTAAGTAGACTTTCTTTCACTGCCATTTTGGTAAATGTTTCTGGTGATGCAGACGCAGGCATTGCTTGTTACTGTTTCAATTAGTTATAAAATAAGAGGAGGGATAAAATTGACCCAGCTGGTGTTTGAACACAAAGCCTTTGAATGCTTTTGCTACATTCGTCTAGGACTCCAAGCCGCTATCCATTGCACTAGAGATCCGACCTGATTCAACACGGTGATCAGAGATTCACAAATAAAAAGATGACCTATCAGCTGTTGACCAACTTTATCAAGTTAATCGGACACTACCTTACATTTTGAACATTGAACTGGGTAAAAGATAATCAACAAACTACATGATACAGTTTGGGTAAGTCTTCTTAACCCTTGTCAAAGAATGTAGAAGACAGATGGGTATGTAATGACTTGATTAAGACTTTTTTGAAACATCTCTAATAGGACTCCCCATTCATTGGATCCTGAAAAGAGTATGCAATTGATATACCTTTTCTTTAACCAAGCCGCCTGAACAGGGACTAGAACCCTGGGCCCTCAGATTAAAAGTCTGATGCTCTCCCGACTGAGCTACCCAGGCTCGGACAGATCGCTCCACAAAATGACCTTATCAACATTTGGAAGTGTCCCAACTATCACTACGTTTCTTAAGATGGTTGCCGGTATTAAGTACTGAATACGCGGAATATAATAATGAATTGGTACTTCAAGCATTTGAAATCTCTTCAGTAAATTTAACCTTATTGTAAGTCCTGAAATTGCTACTATCTCATTTTTTTTGCTGACTTAGAATTCATATGTTTTTATTGACATTGTAAAATTAAGGAAGGGCCCAAAATCTTACTTCTGAGTAAATTACATTTTCATAAGTACAGCTGCCAATTTCCTCTTCTGCAAAGATTGCGTAACTTGAATAGTATCTATTTAAAATAGACTTCCTTTCACTGCCCTTTTTGGTGAAGCAGAAGCATGCATGCACTGTTTATTACTCTTTTAAACAGTTATGAAATAAATAGGGATAAAACTGACTCTGATGGGATTCGAACCCACAACCTTTGAATATCTTTTTTTCATTCAGCTAGAAGTCCAATGCGCTATCCATTGCGCCACAGAGCCAATACGCTCTGATGAGGTGCAGAGATATTCTGAAATGAAATAATGTTGATCAGCTTTATAAAGTTCATTTGATACTATAACCATGGATTTATTTTGAATATTGAATTGGGAAATTATATTCACCGTCTCAAGTTACATGATACCTTAGGTAAATCTACGTACGACTTAAGTTTAGTCAAATGGCACATGATATATGAGGCAGATGTGCATTTCACAACTCCATGAAAGACGTTTTTGCAATTTTAGTAATGGAATATCTTATTCGTCATGCAGGGGAACACAAAAAGAGCATCCAATTAGAGTAATTTTTCTTTAAAGGAAGCACCCGCCTGAACAGGGACTTGAACCCTGGTTCCTCAGATTAAAAGTCTGATGCTCTACCGACTGAGCTATCCAGGCTCTGCTATACTCTGTCTTAAAATCAGCTAAACAAATGTGGACGTACACTGACCTACACTCTGTGTATTAATATGGTTACATACATTAGCAATCAAATTTGTAGAGTTTAATAACAAATTGATGTTTTAACCCCTTCCATGCTCATGACGAGCTCAGCTCGTCGTGCAGTACACTTGTCGTGTGCTTATGACGAGCTGAGCTCGTCATGAACAATGGATTTACAGATCATTCAGCACAGGAGGAAAATCTCCTGTAGCATTGAAGGTGTTAAGCATTTGAAATTTCAGCAGCACACGTACTCCATTTTAAATCCTTAAATTTGTACTATCTCATTTTCGGCTGACTTAGAAATCATGTGTCTAAAATGACATTGTGAAATCAATAAAGTGCCAAATACTATTACTACCTACTAAATTACATTATCAGCAGTATCTTTGGGAATTTCCTCTTGGGCATAGATTATGCAATGTTTTCAAAGCAAACAGTCTCTGTTTAAGTAGACTTTCTTTCACTGCCATGTTGGTAAATGTTTCTGGTGATGCAGACGCAGGCATTGCTTGTTACTGTTTCAATTAGTTATAAAATAAGAGGAGGGATAAAATTGACCCAGCTGGTGTTTGAACACAAAGCCTTTGAATGCTTTTGCTACATTCGTCTAGGACTCCAAGCCGCTATCCATTGCACTAGAGATCCGACCTGATTCAACACGGTGATCAGAGATTCACAAATAAAAAGATGACCTATCAGCTGTTGACCAACTTTATCAAGTTAATCGGACACTACCTTACATTTTGAACATTGAATTGGGTAAAAGATAATCAACATGTCAAACTACATGATACAGTTTGGGTAAGTCTTCTTAACCCTTGTCAAAGAATGTAGAAGACAGATGGGTATGTAATGACTTGATTAAGACTTTTTTGAAACATCTCTAATAGGACTCCCCATTCATTGGATCCTGAAAAGAGTATGCAATTGATATACCTTTTCTTTAACCAAACCGCCTGAACAGGGACTTGAACCCTGGGCCCTCAGATTAAAAGTCTGATGCTCTCCCGACTGAGCTATCCAGGCTCGGAGAGGTTGCTCCACAAAATGACCTTATCAACATTTGGAAGTGTCCCAACTATCACTACGTTTCTTAAGATGGTTGCCGGTATTAAGTACTGAATACGCGGAATATAATAATGAATTGGTACTTCAAGCATTTGAAATCTCTTCAGTAAATTTAACCCTATTGTAAGTCCTGAAATTGCTACTATCTCATTTTTTTTGCTGACTTAGAAGTCATATGTTTTTATTGACATTGTAAAATTAAGGAAGGGCCCAAAATCTTACTTCTGAGTAAATTACATTTTCATAAGTACAGCTGCCAATTTCCTCTTCTGCAAAGATTGCGTAATTTGAATAGTATCTATTTAAAATAGACTTCCTTTCACTGCCCTTTTTGGTGAAGCAGAAGCATGCATGCACTGTTTATTACTCTTTTAAACAGTTATGAAATAAATAGGGATAAAACTGACTCTGGTGGGATTCGAACCCACAACCTTTGAATATCTTTTTTACATTCACCTAGAAGTCCAATGCGCTATCCATTGCGCCACAGAGCCAATACACTCTGATGAGGTGCAGAGATATTCTGAAATGAAATAATGTTGATCAGCTTTATAAAGTTCATTTGATACTATAACCATGGATTTATTTGGAATATTGAATTGGGGAAATTATATTCACCGTCTCAAGTTACATGATACCTTAGGTAAGTCTACGTACGTCTTAAGTTTAGTCAAATGGCACATGATATATGAGGCAGATGTGCATTTCACAACTCCATGAAAGACGTTTTTGCAATTTTAGTAATGGAATATCTTATTCGTCATGCAGGGGAACACAAAAAGAGCATCCAATTAGAGTAATTTTTCTTTAAAGGAAGCAACCGCCTGAACAGGGACTTGAACCCTGGACCCTCAGATTAAAAGTCTGATGCTCTACCGACTGAGCTATCCAGGCTCTGCTATACTCTGTCTTAAAATCAGCTAAACAAATGTGGACGTACACTGACCTACACTCTGTGTATTAATATGGTTACATATATTAGCAATCAAATTTGTAGAGTTTAATAACAAATTGATGTTTTAACCCCTTCCATGCTCATGACGAGCTCAGCTCGTCGTGCAGTACACTTGTCGTGTGCTTATGACGAGCTGAGCTCGTCATGAACAATGGATTTACAGATCATTCAGCACAGGAGGAAAATCTCCTGTAGCATTGAAGGTGTTAAGCATTTGAAATTTCAGCAGCACACGTACTCCATTTTAAATCCTTAAATTTGTACTATCTCATTTTCGGCTGACTTAGAAATCATGTGTCTAAAATGACCTTGTGAAATCAATAAAGTGCCAAATACTATTACTACCTACTAAATTACATACATTTTCAGCAGTTTCTTTGGGAATTTCCTCTTGGGCATAGATTATGCAATGTTTTCAAAGCAAACAGTCTCTGTTTAAGTAGACTTTCTTTCACTGCCATTTTGGTAAATGTTTCTGGTGATGCAGACGCAGGCATTGCTTGTTACTGTTTCAATTAGTTATAAAATAAGAGGAGGGATAAAATTGACCCAGCTGGTGTTTGAACACAAAGCCTTTGAATGCTTTTGCTACATTCGTCTAGGACTCCAAGCCGCTATCCATTGCACTAGAGATCCGACCTGATTCAACACGGTGATCAGAGATTCACAAATAAAAAGATGACCTATCAGCTGTTGACCAACTTTATCAAGTTAATCGGACACTACCTTACATTTTGAACATTGAACTGGGTAAAAGATAATCAACAAACTACATGATACAGTTTGGGTAAGTCTTCTTAACCCTTGTCAAAGAATGTAGAAGACAGATGGGTATGTAATGACTTGATTAAGACTTTTTTGAAACATCTCTAATAGGACTCCCCATTCATTGGATCCTGAAAAGAGTATGCAATTGATATACCTTTTCTTTAACCAAGCCGCCTGAACAGGGACTAGAACCCTGGGCCCTCAGATTAAAAGTCTGATGCTCTCCCGACTGAGCTACCCAGGCTCGGACAGATCGCTCCACAAAATGACCTTATCAACATTTGGAAGTGTCCCAACTATCACTACGTTTCTTAAGATGGTTGCCGGTATTAAGTACTGAATACGCGGAATATAATAATGAATTGGTACTTCAAGCATTTGAAATCTCTTCAGTAAATTTAACCTTATTGTAAGTCCTGAAATTGCTACTATCTCATTTTTTTTGCTGACTTAGAATTCATATGTTTTTATTGACATTGTAAAATTAAGGAAGGGCCCAAAATCTTACTTCTGAGTAAATTACATTTTCATAAGTACAGCTGCCAATTTCCTCTTCTGCAAAGATTGCGTAACTTGAATAGTATCTATTTAAAATAGACTTCCTTTCACTGCCCTTTTTGGTGAAGCAGAAGCATGCATGCACTGTTTATTACTCTTTTAAACAGTTATGAAATAAATAGGGATAAAACTGACTCTGATGGGATTCGAACCCACAACCTTTGAATATCTTTTTTTCATTCAGCTAGAAGTCCAATGCGCTATCCATTGCGCCACAGAGCCAATACGCTCTGATGAGGTGCAGAGATATTCTGAAATGAAATAATGTTGATCAGCTTTATAAAGTTCATTTGATACTATAACCATGGATTTATTTTGAATATTGAATTGGGAAATTATATTCACCGTCTCAAGTTACATGATACCTTAGGTAAATCTACGTACGACTTAAGTTTAGTCAAATGGCACATGATATATGAGGCAGATGTGCATTTCACAACTCCATGAAAGACGTTTTTGCAATTTTAGTAATGGAATATCTTATTCGTCATGCAGGGGAACACAAAAAGAGCATCCAATTAGAGTAATTTTTCTTTAAAGGAAGCACCCGCCTGAACAGGGACTTGAACCCTGGTTCCTCAGATTAAAAGTCTGATGCTCTACCGACTGAGCTATCCAGGCTCTGCTATACTCTGTCTTAAAATCAGCTAAACAAATGTGGACGTACACTGACCTACACTCTGTGTATTAATATGGTTACATACATTAGCAATCAAATTTGTAGAGTTTAATAACAAATTGATGTTTTAACCCCTTCCATGCTCATGACGAGCTCAGCTCGTCGTGCAGTACACTTGTCGTGTGCTTATGACGAGCTGAGCTCGTCATGAACAATGGATTTACAGATCATTCAGCACAGGAGGAAAATCTCCTGTAGCATTGAAGGTGTTAAGCATTTGAAATTTCAGCAGCACACGTACTCCATTTTAAATCCTTAAATTTGTACTATCTCATTTTCGGCTGACTTAGAAATCATGTGTCTAAAATGACATTGTGAAATCAATAAAGTGCCAAATACTATTACTACCTACTAAATTACATTATCAGCAGTATCTTTGGGAATTTCCTCTTGGGCATAGATTATGCAATGTTTTCAAAGCAAACAGTCTCTGTTTAAGTAGACTTTCTTTCACTGCCATGTTGGTAAATGTTTCTGGTGATGCAGACGCAGGCATTGCTTGTTACTGTTTCAATTAGTTATAAAATAAGAGGAGGGATAAAATTGACCCAGCTGGTGTTTGAACACAAAGCCTTTGAATGCTTTTGCTACATTCGTCTAGGACTCCAAGCCGCTATCCATTGCACTAGAGATCCGACCTGATTCAACACGGTGATCAGAGATTCACAAATAAAAAGATGACCTATCAGCTGTTGACCAACTTTATCAAGTTAATCGGACACTACCTTACATTTTGAACATTGAATTGGGTAAAAGATAATCAACATGTCAAACTACATGATACAGTTTGGGTAAGTCTTCTTAACCCTTGTCAAAGAATGTAGAAGACAGATGGGTATGTAATGACTTGATTAAGACTTTTTTGAAACATCTCTAATAGGACTCCCCATTCATTGGATCCTGAAAAGAGTATGCAATTGATATACCTTTTCTTTAACCAAACCGCCTGAACAGGGACTTGAACCCTGGGCCCTCAGATTAAAAGTCTGATGCTCTCCCGACTGAGCTATCCAGGCTCGGAGAGGTTGCTCCACAAAATGACCTTATCAACATTTGGAAGTGTCCCAACTATCACTACGTTTCTTAAGATGGTTGCCGGTATTAAGTACTGAATACGCGGAATATAATAATGAATTGGTACTTCAAGCATTTGAAATCTCTTCAGTAAATTTAACCCTATTGTAAGTCCTGAAATTGCTACTATCTCATTTTTTTTGCTGACTTAGAAGTCATATGTTTTTATTGACATTGTAAAATTAAGGAAGGGCCCAAAATCTTACTTCTGAGTAAATTACATTTTCATAAGTACAGCTGCCAATTTCCTCTTCTGCAAAGATTGCGTAATTTGAATAGTATCTATTTAAAATAGACTTCCTTTCACTGCCCTTTTTGGTGAAGCAGAAGCATGCATGCACTGTTTATTACTCTTTTAAACAGTTATGAAATAAATAGGGATAAAACTGACTCTGGTGGGATTCGAACCCACAACCTTTGAATATCTTTTTTACATTCACCTAGAAGTCCAATGCGCTATCCATTGCGCCACAGAGCCAATACACTCTGATGAGGTGCAGAGATATTCTGAAATGAAATAATGTTGATCAGCTTTATAAAGTTCATTTGATACTATAACCATGGATTTATTTGGAATATTGAATTGGGGAAATTATATTCACCGTCTCAAGTTACATGATACCTTAGGTAAGTCTACGTACGACTTAAGTTTAGTCAAATGGCACATGATATATGAGGCAGATGTGCATTTCACAACTCCATGAAAGACGTTTTTGCAATTTTAGTAATGGAATATCTTATTCGTCATGCAGGGGAACACAAAAAGAGCATCCAATTAGAGTAATTTTTCTTTAAAGGAAGCAACCGCCTGAACAGGGACTTGAACCCTGGACCCTCAGATTAAAAGTCTGATGCTCTACCGACTGAGCTATCCAGGCTCTGCTATACTCTGTCTTAAAATCAGCTAAACAAATGTGGACGTACACTGACCTACACTCTGTGTATTAATATGGTTACATATATTAGCAATCAAATTTGTAGAGTTTAATAACAAATTGATGTTTTAACCCCTTCCATGCTCATGACGAGCTCAGCTCGTCGTGCAGTACACTTGTCGTGTGCTTATGACGAGCTGAGCTCGTCATGAACAATGGATTTACAGATCATTCAGCACAGGAGGAAAATCTCCTGTAGCATTGAAGGTGTTAAGCATTTGAAATTTCAGCAGCACACGTACTCCATTTTAAATCCTGAAATTTGTACTATCTCATTTTCGGCTGACTTAGAAATCATGTGTCTAAAATGACATTGTGAAATCAATAAAGTGCCAAATACTATTACTACCTACTAAATTACATACATTTTCAGCAGTATCTTTGGGAATTTCCTCTTGGGCATAGATTATGCAATGTTTTCAAAGCAAACAGTCTCTGTTTAAGTAGACTTTCTTTCACTGCCATTTTGGTAAATGTTTCTGGTGATGCAGACGCAGGCATTGCTTGTCACTGTTTCAATTAGTCATAAAATAAGAGGAGGGATAAAATTGACCCAGCTGGTGTTTGAACACAAAGCCTTTGAATGCTTTTGCTACATTCGTCTAGGACTCCAAGCCGCTATCCATTGCACTAGAGATCCGACCTGATTCAACACGGTGATCAGAGATTCACAAATAAAAAGATGACCTATCAGCTGTTGACCAACTTTATC
Source organism: Lissotriton helveticus (assembly GCF_964261635.1). NCBI lineage: Eukaryota > Metazoa > Chordata > Amphibia > Caudata > Salamandridae > Lissotriton > Lissotriton helveticus. The sequence continues at coordinate 216,284,668 of NC_136057.1, read as the reverse complement.
AAGTTAATCGGACACTACCTTACATTTTGAACATTGAACTGGGTAAAAGATAATCAACAAACTACATGATACAGTTTGGGTAAGTCTTCTTAACCCTTGTCAAAGAATGTAGAAGACAGATGGGTATGTAATGACTTGATTAAGACTTTTTTGAAACATCTCTAATAGGACTCCCCATTCATTGGATCCTGAAAAGAGTATGCAATTGATATACCTTTTCTTTAACCAAGCCGCCTGAACAGGGACTTGAACCCTGGGCCCTCAGATTAAAAGTCTGATGCTCTCCCGACTGAGCTATCCAGGCTCGGAGAGGGCGCTCCACAAAATGACCTTATCAACATTTGGAAGTGTCCCAACTATCACTACGTTTCTTAAGATGGTTGCCGGTATTAAGTACTGAATATGCGGAATATAATAATGAATTGGTACTTCAAGCATTTGAAATCTCTTCAGTAAATTTAACCTTATTGTAAGTCCTGAAATTGCTACTATCTCATTTTTTTTGCTGACTTAGAATTCATATGTTTTTATTGACATTGTAAAATTAAGGAAGGGCCCAAAATCTTACTTCTGAGTAAATTACATTTTCATAAGTACAGCTGCCAATTTCCTCTTCTGCAAAGATTGCGTAACTTGAATAGTATCTATTTAAAATAGACTTCCTTTCACTGCCCTTTTTGGTGAAGCAGAAGCATGCATGCACTGTTTATTACTCTTTTAAACAGTTATGAAATAAATAGGGATAAAAGTGACTCTGGTGGGATTCGAACCCACAACCTTTGAATATCTTTTTTACATTCACCTAGAAGTCCAATGCGCTATCCATTGCGCCACAGAGCCAATACACTCTGATGAGGTGCAGAGATATTCTGAAATGAAATAATGTTGATCAGCTTTATAAAGTTCATTTGATACTATAACCATGGATTTATTTTGAATATTGAATTGGGGAAATTATATTCACCGTCTCAAGTTACATGATACTTTAGGTAAGTCTACGTACGACTTAAGTTTAGTCAAATGGCACATGATATATGAGGCAGATGTGCATTTCACAACTCCATGAAAGACGTTTTTGCAATTTTAGTAATGGAATATCTTATTCGTCATGCAGGGGAACACAAAAAGAGCATCCAATTAGAGTAATTTTTCTTTAAAGGAAGCAACCGCCTGAACAGGGACTTGAACCCTGGACCCTCAGATTAAAAGTCTGATGCTCTACCGACTGAGCTATCCAGGCTCTGCTATACTCTGTCTTAAAATCAGCTAAACAAATGTGGACGTACACTGACCTACACTCTGTGTATTAATATGGTTACATATATTAGCAATCAAATTTGTAGAGTTTAATAACAAATTGATGTTTTAACCCCTTCCATGCTCATGACGAGCTCAGCTCGTCGTGCAGTACATTTGTCGTGTGCTTATGACGAGCTGAGCTCGTCATGAACAATGGATATACAGATCATTCAGCACAGGAGGAAAATCTCCTGTAGCATTGAAGGTGTTAAGCATTTGAAATTTCAGCAGCACACGTAATCCATTTTAAATCCTGAAATTTGTACTATCTCATTTTCGGCTGACTTAGAAATCATGTGTCTAAAATGACCTTGTGAAATCAATAAAGTGCCAAATACTATTACTACCTACTAAATTACATACATTTTCAGCAGTATCTTTGGGAATTTCCTCTTGGGCATAGATTATGCAATGTTTTCAAAGCAAACAGTCTCTGTTTAAGTAGACTTTCTTTCACTGCCATTTTGGTAAATGTTTCTGGTGATGCAGACGCAGGCATTGCTTGTTACTGTTTCAATTAGTTATAAAATAAGAGGAGGGATAAAATTGACCCAGCTTGTGTTTGAACACAAAGCCTTTGAATGCTTTTGCTACATTCGTCTAGGACTCCAAGCCGCTATCCATTGCACTAGATATCCGACCTGATTCAACACAGTGATCAGAGATTCACAAATAAAAAGATGACCTATCAGCTGTTGACCAACTTTATCAAGTTAATCGGACACTACCTTACATTTTGAACATTGAATTGGGTAAAAGATAATCAACAAACTACATGATACAGTTTGGGTAAGTCTTCTTAACCCTTGTCAAAGAATGTAGAAGACAGATGGGTATGTAATGACTTGATTAAGACTTTTTTGAAACATCTCTAATAGGACTCCCCATTCATTGGATCCTGAAAAGAGTATGCAATTGATATACCTTTTCTTTAACCAAGCCGCCTGAACAGGGACTTGAACCCTGGGCCCTCAGATTAAAAGACTGATGCTCTCCCGACTGAGCTATCCAGGCTCGGAGAGGCTGCTCCACAAAATGACCTTATCAACATTTGGAAGTGTCCCAACTATCACTACGTTTCTTAAGATGGTTGCCGGTATTAAGTACTGAATACGCGGAATATAATAATGAATTGGTACTTCAAGCATTTGAAATCTCTTCAGTAAATTTAACCTTATTGTAAGTCCTGAAATTGCTACTATCTCATTTTTTTTGCTGACTTAGAATTCATATGTTTTTATTGACATTGTAAAATTAAGGAAGGGCCCAAAATCTTACTTCTGAGTAAATTACATTTTCATAAGTACAGCTGCCAATTTCCTCTTCTGCAAAGATTGCGTAACTTGAATAGTATCTATTTAAAATAGACTTCCTTTCACTGCCCTTTTTGGTGAAGCAGAAGCATGCATGCACTGTTTATTACTCTTTTAAACAGTTATGAAATAAATAGGGATAAAACTGACTCTGGTGGGATTCGAACCCACAACCTTTGAATATCTTTTTTTCATTCACCTAGAAGTCCAATGCGCTATCCATTGCGCCACAGAGCCAATACGCTCTGATGAGGTGCAGAGATATTCTGAAATGAAATAATGTTGATCAGCTTTATAAAGTTCATTTGATACTATAACCATGGATTTATTTTGAATATTGAATTGGGAAATTATATTCACCGTCTCAAGTTACATGATACCTTAGGTAAATCTACGTACGACTTAAGTTTAGTCAAATGGCACATGATATATGAGGCAGATGTGCATTTCACAACTCCATGAAAGACGTTTTTGCAATTTTAGTAATGGAATATCTTATTCGTCATGCAGGGGAACACAAAAAGAGCATCCAATTAGAGTAATTTTTCTTTAAAGGAAGCAACCGCCTGAACAGGGACTTGAACCCTGGACCCTCAGATTAAAAGTCTGATGCTCTACCGACTGAGCTATCCAACTCTGCTATACTCTGTCTTAAAATCAGCTAAACAAATGTGGACGTACACTGACCTACACTCTATGTATTAATATGGTTACATATATTAGCAATCAAATTTGTAGAGTTTAATAACAAATTGATGTTTTAACCCCTTCCATGCTCATGACGAGCTCAGCTCTTCGTGCAGTACACTTGTCGTGTGCTTATGACGAGCTGAGCTCGTCATGAACAATGGATTTACAGATCATTCAGCACAGGAGGAAAATCTCCTGTAGCATTGAAGGTGTTAAGCATTTGAAATTTCAGCAGCACACGTAATCCATTTTAAATCCTGAAATTTGTACTATCTCATTTTCGGCTGACTTAGAAATCATGTGTCTAAAATGACATTGTGAAATCAATAAAGTGCCAAATACTATTACTACCTACTAAATTACATTTTCAGCAGTATCTTTGGGAATTTCCTCTTGGGCATAGATTATGCAATGTTTTCAAAGCAAACAGTCTCTGTTTAAGTAGACTTTCTTTCACTGCCATTTTGGTAAATGTTTCTGGTGATGCAGACGCAGGCATTGCTTGTTACTGTTTCAATTAGTTATAAAATAAGAGGAGGGATAAAATTGACCCAGCTGGTGTTTGAACACAAAGCCTTTGAATGCTTTTGCTACATTCGTCTAGGACTCCAAGCCGCTATCCATTGCACTAGAGATCCGACCTGATTCAACACGGTGATCAGAGATTCACAAATAAAAAGATGACCTATCAGCTGTTGACCAACTTTATCAAGTTAATCGGACACTACCTTACATTTTGAACATTGAATTGGGTAAAAGATAATCAACAAACTACATGATACAGTTTGGGTAAGTCTTCTTAACCCTTGTCAAAGAATGTAGAAGACAGATGGGTATGTAATGACTTGATTAAGACTTTTTTGAAACATCTCTAATAGGACTCCCCATTCATTGGATCCTGAAAAGAGTATGCAATTGATATACCTTTTCTTTAACCAAGCCGCCTGAACAGGGACTTGAACCCTGGGCCCTCAGATTAAAAGTCTGATGCTCTCCCGACTGAGCTATCCAGGCTCGGAGAGGGCGCTCCACAAAATGACCTTATCAACATTTGGAAGTGTCCCAACTATCACTACGTTTCTTAAGATGGTTGCCGGTATTAAGTACTGAATATGCGGAATATAATAATGAATTGGTACTTCAAGCATTTGAAATCTCTTCAGTAAATTTAACCTTATTGTAAGTCCTGAAATTGCTACTATCTCATTTTTTTTGCTGACTTAGAATTCATATGTTTTTATTGACATTGTAAAATTAAGGAAGGGCCCAAAATCTTACTTCTGAGTAAATTACATTTTCATAAGTACAGCTGCCAATTTCCTCTTCTGCAAAGATTGCGTAACTTGAATAGTATCTATTTAAAATAGACTTCCTTTCACTGCCCTTTTTGGTGAAGCAGAAGCATGCATGCACTGTTTATTACTCTTTTAAACAGTTATGAAATAAATAGGGATAAAAGTGACTCTGGTGGGATTCGAACCCACAACCTTTGAATATCTTTTTTACATTCACCTAGAAGTCCAATGCGCTATCCATTGCGCCACAGAGCCAATACACTCTGATGAGGTGCAGAGATATTCTGAAATGAAATAATGTTGATCAGCTTTATAAAGTTCATTTGATACTATAACCATGGATTTATTTTGAATATTGAATTGGGGAAATTATATTCACCGTCTCAAGTTACATGATACTTTAGGTAAGTCTACGTACGACTTAAGTTTAGTCAAATGGCACATGATATATGAGGCAGATGTGCATTTCACAACTCCATGAAAGACGTTTTTGCAATTTAAGTAATGGAATATCTTATTCGTCATGCAGGGGAACACAAAAAGAGCATCCACATAGAGTAATTTTTCTTTAAAGGAAGCAACCGCCTGAACAGGGACTTGAACCCTGGACCCTCAGATTAAAAGTCTGATGCTCTACCGACTGAGCTATCCAGGCTCTGCTATACTCTGTCTTAAAATCAGCTAAACAAATGTGGACGTACACTGACCTACACTCTGTGTATTAATATGGTTACATATATTAGCAATCAAATTTGTAGAGTTTAATAACAAATTGATGTTTTAACCCCTTCCATGCTCATGACGAGCTCAGCTCGTCGTGCAGTACATTTGTCGTGTGCTTATGACGAGCTGAGCTCGTCATGAACAATGGATATACAGATCATTCAGCACAGGAGGAAAATCTCCTGTAGCATTGAAGGTGTTAAGCATTTGAAATTTCAGCAGCACACGTAATCCATTTTAAATCCTGAAATTTGTACTATCTCATTTTCGGCTGACTTAGAAATCATGTGTCTAAAATGACCTTGTGAAATCAATAAAGTGCCAAATACTATTACTACCTACTAAATTACATACATTTTCAGCAGTTTCTTTGGGAACTTCCTCTTGGGCATAGATTATGCAATGTTTTCAAAGCAAACAGTCTCTGTTTAAGTAGACTTTCTTTCACTGCCATTTTGGTAAATGTTTCTGGTGATGCAGACGCAGGCATTGCTTGTTACTGTTTCAATTAGTTATAAAATAAGAGGAGGGATAAAATTGACCCAGCTTGTGTTTGAACACAAAGCCTTTGAATGCTTTTGCTACATTCGTCTAGGACTCCAAGCCGCTATCCATTGCACTAGAGATCCGACCTGATTCAACACGGTGATCAGAGATTCACAAATAAAAAGATGACCTATCAGCTGTTGACCAACTTTATCAAGTTAATCGGACACTACCTTACATTTTGAACATTGAATTGGGTAAAAGATAATCAACAAACTACATGATACAGTTTGGGTAAGTCTTCTTAACCCTTGTCAAAGAATGTAGAAGACAGATGGGTATGTAATGACTTGATTAAGACTTTTTTGAAACATCTCTAATAGGACTCCCCATTCATTGGATCCTGAAAAGAGTATGCAATTGATATACGTTTTCTTTAACCAAGCCGCCTGAACAGGGACTTGAACCCTGGGCCCTCAGATTAAAAGTCTGATGCTCTCCCGACTGAGCTATCCAGGCTCGGAGAGGGCGTTCCACAAAATGACCTTATCAACATTTGGAAGTGTCCCAACTATCACTACGTTTCTTAAGATGGTTGCCGGTATTAAGTACTGAATACGCGGAATATAATAATGAATTGGTACTTCAAGCATTTGAAATCTCTTCAGTAAATTTAACCTTATTGTAAGTCCTGAAATTGCTACTATCTCATTTTTTTTGCTGACTTAGAATTCATATGTTTTTATTGACATTGTAAAATTAAGGAAGGGCCCAAAATCTTACTTCTGAGTAAATTACATTTTCATAAGTACAGCTGCCAATTTCCTCTTCTGCAAAGATTGCGTAACTTGAATAGTATCTATTTAAAATAGACTTCCTTTCACTGCCCTTTTTGGTGAAGCAGAAGCATGCATGCACTGTTTATTACTCTTTTAAACAGTTATGAAATAAATAGGGATAAAAGTGACTCTGGTGGGATTCGAACCCACAACCTTTGAATATCTTTTTTACATTCACCTAGAAGTCCAATGCGCTATCCATTGCTCCACAGAGCCAATACACTCTGATGAGGTGCAGAGATATTCTGAAATGAAATAATGTTGATCAGCTTTATAAAGTTCATTTGATACTATAACCATGGATTTATTTTGAATATTGAATTGGGGAAATTATATTCACCGTCTCAAGTTACATGATACTTTAGGTAAGTCTACGTACGACTTAAGTTTAGTCAAATGGCACATGATATATGAGGCAGATGTGCATTTCACAACTCCATGAAAGACGTTTTTGCAATTTTAGTAATGGAATATCTTATTCGTCATGCAGGGGAACACAAAAAGAGCATCCAATTAGAGTAATTTTTCTTTAAAGGAAGCAACCGCCTGAACAGGGACTTGAACCCTGGACCCTCAGATTAAAAGTCTGATGCTCTACCGACTGAGCTATCCAGGCTCTGCTATACTCTGTCTTAAAATCAGCTAAACAAATGTGGACGTACACTGACCTACACTCTGTGTATTAATATGGTTACATATATTAGCAATCAAATTTGTAGAGTTTAATAACAAATTGATGTTTTAACCCCTTCCATGCTCATGACGAGCTCAGCTCGTCGTGCAGTACATTTGTCGTGTGCTTATGACGAGCTGAGCTCGTCATGAACAATGGATTTACAGATCATTCAGCACAGGAGGAAAATCTCCTGTAGCATTGAAGGTGTTAAGCATTTGAAATTTCAGCAGCACACGTAATCCATTTTAAATCCTGAAATTTGTACTATCTCATTTTCGGCTGACTTAGAAATCATGTGTCTAAAATGACATTGTGAAATCAATAAAGTGCCAAATACTATTACTACCTACTAAATTACATACATTTTCAGCAGTATCTTTGGGAATTTCCTCTTGGGCATAGATTATGCAATGTTTTCAAAGCAAACAGTCTCTGTTTAAGTAGACTTTCTTTCACTGCCATTTTGGTAAATGTTTCTGGTGATGCAGACGCAGGCATTGCTTGTTACTGTTTCAATTAGTTATAAAATAAGAGGAGGGATAAAATTGACCCAGCTTGTGTTTGAACACAAAGCCTTTGAATGCTTTTGCTACATTCGTCTAGGACTCCAAGCCGCTATCCATTGCACTAGATATCCGACCTGATTCAACACAGTGATCAGAGATTCACAAATAAAAAGATGACCTATCAGCTGTTGACCAACTTTATCAAGTTAATCGGACACTACCTTACATTTTGAACATTGAATTGGGTAAAAGATAATCAACAAACTACATGATACAGTTTGGGTAAGTCTTCTTAACCCTTGTCAAAGAATGTAGAAGACAGATGGGTATGTAATGACTTGATTAAGACTTTTTTGAAACATCTCTAATAGGACTCCCCATTCATTGGATCCTGAAAAGAGTATGCAATTGATATACCTTTTCTTTAACCAAGCCGCCTGAACAGGGACTTGAACCCTGGGCCCTCAGATTAAAAGACTGATGCTCTCCCGACTGAGCTATCCAGGCTCGGAGAGGCCGCTCCACAAAATGACCTTATCAACATTTGGAAGTGTCCCAACTATCACTACGTTTCTTAAGATGGTTGCCGGTATTAAGTACTGAATACGCGGAATATAATAATGAATTGGTACTTCAAGCATTTGAAATCTCTTCAGTAAATTTAACCTTATTGTAAGTCCTGAAATTGCTACTATCTCATTTTTTTTGCTGACTTAGAATTCATATGTTTTTATTGACATTGTAAAATTAAGGAAGGGCCCAAAATCTTACTTCTGAGTAAATTACATTTTCATAAGTACAGCTGCCAATTTCCTCTTCTGCAAAGATTGCGTAACTTGAATAGTATCTATTTAAAATAGACTTCCTTTCACTGCCCTTTTTGGTGAAGCAGAAGCATGCATGCACTGTTTATTACTCTTTTAAACAGTTATGAAATAAATAGGGATAAAACTGACTCTGGTGGGATTCGAACCCACAACCTTTGAATATCTTTTTTTCATTCACCTAGAAGTCCAATGCGCTATCCATTGCGCCACAGAGCCAATACGCTCTGATGAGATGCAGAGATATTCTGAAATGAAATAATGTTGATCAGCTTTATAAAGTTCATTTGATACTATAACCATGGATTTATTTTGAATATTGAATTGGGAAATTATATTCACCGTCTCAAGTTACATGATACCTTAGGTAAATCTACGTACGACTTAAGTTTAGTCAAATGGCACATGATATATGAGGCAGATGTGCATTTCACAACTCCATGAAAGACGTTTTTGCAATTTTAGTAATGGAATATCTTATTCGTCATGCAGGGGAACACAAAAAGAGCATCCAATTAGAGTAATTTTTCTTTAAAGGAAGCAACCGCCTGAACAGGGACTTGAACCCTGGACCCTCAGATTAAAAGTCTGATGCTCTACCGACTGAGCTATCCAACTCTGCTATACTCTGTCTTAAAATCAGCTAAACAAATGTGGACGTACACTGACCTACACTCTGTGTATTAATATGGTTACATATATTAGCAATCAAATTTGTAGAGTTTAATAACAAATTGATGTTTTAACCCCTTCCATGCTCATGACGAGCTCAGCTCGTCGTGCAGTACACTTGTCGTGTGCTTATGACGAGCTGAGCTCGTCATGAACAATGGATTTACAGATCATTCAGCACAGGAGGAAAATCTCCTGTAGCATTGAAGGTGTTAAGCATTTGAAATTTCAGCAGCACACGTAATCCATTTTAAATCCTGAAATTTGGACTATCTCATTTTCGGCTGACTTAGAAATCATGTGTCTAAAATGACCTTGTGAAATCAATAAAGTGCCAAATACTATTACTACCTACTAAATTACATACATTTTCAGCAGTTTCTTTGGGAACTTCCTCTTGGGCATAGATTATGCAATGTTTTCAAAGCAAACAGTCTCTGTTTAAGTAGACTTTCTTTCACTGCCATTTTGGTAAATGTTTCTGGTGATGCAGACGCAGGCATTGCTTGTTACTGTTTCAATTAGTTATAAAATAAGAGGAGGGATAAAATTGACCCAGCTTGTGTTTGAACACAAAGCCTTTGAATGCTTTTGCTACATTCGTCTAGGACTCCAAGCCGCTATCCATTGCACTAGAGATCCGACCTGATTCAACACGGTGATCAGAGATTCACAAATAAAAAGATGACCTATCAGCTGTTGACCAACTTTATCAAGTTAATCGGACACTACCTTACATTTTGAACATTGAATTGGGTAAAAGATAATCAACAAACTACATGATACAGTTTGGGTAAGTCTTCTTAACCCTTGTCAAAGAATGTAGAAGACAGATGGGTATGTAATGACTTGATTAAGACTTTTTTGAAACATCTCTAATAGGACTCCCCATTCATTGGATCCTGAAAAGAGTATGCAATTGATATACCTTTTCTTTAACCAAGCCGCCTGAACAGGGACTTGAACCCTGGGCCCTCAGATTAAAAGTCTGATGCTCTCCCGACTGAGCTATCCAGGCTCGGAGAGGGCGCTCCACAAAATGACCTTATCAACATTTGGAAGTGTCCCAACTATCACTACGTTTCTTAAGATGGTTGCCGGTATTAAGTACTGAATACGCGGAATATAATAATGAATTGGTACTTCAAGCATTTGAAATCTCTTCAGTAAATTTAACCTTATTGTAAGTCCTGAAATTGCTACTATCTCATTTTTTTTGCTGACTTAGAATTCATATGTTTTTATTGACATTGTAAAATTAAGGAAGGGCCCAAAATCTTACTTCTGAGTAAATTACATTTTCATAAGTACAGCTGCCAATTTCCTCTTCTGCAAAGATTGCGTAACTTGAATAGTATCTATTTAAAATAGACTTCCTTTCACTGCCCTTTTTGGTGAAGCAGAAGCATGCATGCACTGTTTATTACTCTTTTAAACAGTTATGAAATAAATAGGGATAAAAGTGACTCTGGTGGGATTCGAACCCACAACCTTTGAATATCTTTTTTACATTCACCTAGAAGTCCAATGCGCTATCCATTGCTCCACAGAGCCAATACACTCTGATGAGGTGCAGAGATATTCTGAAATGAAATAATGTTGATCAGCTTTATAAAGTTCATTTGATACTATAACCATGGATTTATTTTGAATATTGAATTGGGGAAATTATATTCACCGTCTCAAGTTACATGATACTTTAGGTAAGTCTACGTACGACTTAAGTTTAGTCAAATGGCACATGATATATGAGGCAGATGTGCATTTCACAACTCCATGAAAGACGTTTTTGCAATTTTAGTAATGGAATATCTTATTCGTCATGCAGGGGAACACAAAAAGAGCATCCAATTAGAGTAATTTTTCTTTAAAGGAAGCAACCGCCTGAACAGGGACTTGAACCCTGGACCCTCAGATTAAAAGTCTGATGCTCTACCGACTGAGCTATCCAGGCTCTGCTATACTCTGTCTTAAAATCAGCTAAACAAATGTGGACGTACACTGACCTACACTCTGTGTATTAATATGGTTACATATATTAGCAATCAAATTTGTAGAGTTTAATAACAAATTGATGTTTTAACCCCTTCCATGCTCATGACGAGCTCAGCTCGTCGTGCAGTACATTTGTCGTGTGCTTATGACGAGCTGAGCTCGTCATGAACAATGGATTTACAGATCATTCAGCACAGGAGGAAAATCTCCTGTAGCATTGAAGGTGTTAAGCATTTGAAATTTCAGCAGCACACGTAATCCATTTTAAATCCTGAAATTTGTACTATCTCATTTTCGGCTGACTTAGAAATCATGTGTCTAAAATGACATTGTGAAATCAATAAAGTGCCAAATACTATTACTACCTACTAAATTACATTTTCAGCAGTATCTTTGGGAATTTCCTCTTGGGCATAGATTATGCAATGTTTTCAAAGCAAACAGTCTCTGTTTAAGTAGACTTTCTTTCACTGCCATTTTGGTAAATGTTTCTGGTGATGCAGACGCAGGCATTGCTTGTTACTGTTTCAATTAGTTATAAAATAAGAGGAGGGATAAAATTGACCCAGCTGGTGTTTGAACACAAAGCCTTTGAATGCTTTTGCTACATTCGTCTAGGACTCCAAGCCGCTATCCATTGCACTAGAGATCCGACCTGATTCAACACGGTGATCAGAGATTCACAAATAAAAAGATGACCTATCAGCTGTTGACCAACTTTATCAAGTTAATCGGACACTACCTTACATTTTGAACATTGAATTGGGTAAAAGATAATCAACAAACTACATGATACAGTTTGGGTAAGTCTTCTTAACCCTTGTCAAAGAATGTAGAAGACAGATGGGTATGTAATGACTTGATTAAGACTTTTTTGAAACATCTCTAATAGGACTCCCCATTCATTGGATCCTGAAAAGAGTATGCAATTGATATACCTTTTCTTTAACCAAGCCGCCTGAACAGGGACTTGAACCCTGGGCCCTCAGATTAAAAGTCTGATGCTCTCCCGACTGAGCTATCCAGGCTCGGAGAGGGCGCTCCACAAAATGACCTTATCAACATTTGGAAGTGTCCCAACTATCACTACGTTTCTTAAGATGGTTGCCGGTATTAAGTACTGAATATGCGGAATATAATAATGAATTGGTACTTCAAGCATTTGAAATCTCTTCAGTAAATTTAACCTTATTGTAAGTCCTGAAATTGCTACTATCTCATTTTTTTTGCTGACTTAGAATTCATATGTTTTTATTGACATTGTAAAATTAAGGAAGGGCCCAAAATCTTACTTCTGAGTAAATTACATTTTCATAAGTACAGCTGCCAATTTCCTCTTCTGCAAAGATTGCGTAACTTGAATAGTATCTATTTAAAATAGACTTCCTTTCACTGCCCTTTTTGGTGAAGCAGAAGCATGCATGCACTGTTTATTACTCTTTTAAACAGTTATGAAATAAATAGGGATAAAAGTGACTCTGGTGGGATTCGAACCCACAACCTTCGAATATCTTTTTTACATTCACCTAGAAGTCCAATGCGCTATCCATTGCGCCACAGAGCCAATACACTCTGATGAGGTGCAGAGATATTCTGAAATGAAATAATGTTGATCAGCTTTATAAAGTTCATTTGATACTATAACCATGGATTTATTTTGAATATTGAATTGGGGAAATTATATTCACCGTCTCAAGTTACATGATACTTTAGGTAAGTCTACGTACGACTTAAGTTTAGTCAAATGGCACATGATATATGAGGCAGATGTGCATTTCACAACTCCATGAAAGACGTTTTTGCAATTTAAGTAATGGAATATCTTATTCGTCATGCAGGGGAACACAAAAAGAGCATCCACATAGAGTAATTTTTCTTTAAAGGAAGCAACCGCCTGAACAGGGACTTGAACCCTGGACCCTCAGATTAAAAGTCTGATGCTCTACCGACTGAGCTATCCAGGCTCTGCTATACTCTGTCTTAAAATCAGCTAAACAAATGTGGACGTACACTGACCTACACTCTGTGTATTAATATGGTTACATATATTAGCAATCAAATTTGTAGAGTTTAATAACAAATTGATGTTTTAACCCCTTCCATGCTCATGACGAGCTCAGCTCGTCGTGCAGTACATTTGTCGTGTGCTTATGACGAGCTGAGCTCGTCATGAACAATGGATATACAGATCATTCAGCACAGGAGGAAAATCTCCTGTAGCATTGAAGGTGTTAAGCATTTGAAATTTCAGCAGCACACGTAATCCATTTTAAATCCTGAAATTTGTACTATCTCATTTTCGGCTGACTTAGAAATCATGTGTCTAAAATGACCTTGTGAAATCAATAAAGTGCCAAATACTATTACTACCTACTAAATTACATACATTTTCAGCAGTTTCTTTGGGAACTTCCTCTTGGGCATAGATTATGCAATGTTTTCAAAGCAAACAGTCTCTGTTTAAGTAGACTTTCTTTCACTGCCATTTTGGTAAATGTTTCTGGTGATGCAGACGCAGGCATTGCTTGTTACTGTTTCAATTAGTTATAAAATAAGAGGAGGGATAAAATTGACCCAGCTTGTGTTTGAACACAAAGCCTTTGAATGCTTTTGCTACATTCGTCTAGGACTCCAAGCCGCTATCCATTGCACTAGAGATCCGACCTGATTCAACACGGTGATCAGAGATTCACAAATAAAAAGATGACCTATCAGCTGTTGACCAACTTTATCAAGTTAATCGGACACTACCTTACATTTTGAACATTGAATTGGGTAAAAGATAATCAACAAACTACATGATACAGTTTGGGTAAGTCTTCTTAACCCTTGTCAAAGAATGTAGAAGACAGATGGGTATGTAATGACTTGATTAAGACTTTTTTGAAACATCTCTAATAGGACTCCCCATTCATTGGATCCTGAAAAGAGTATGCAATTGATATACGTTTTCTTTAACCAAGCCGCCTGAACAGGGACTTGAACCCTGGGCCCTCAGATTAAAAGTCTGATGCTCTCCCGACTGAGCTATCCAGGCTCGGAGAGGGCGTTCCACAAAATGACCTTAGAATTCATATGTTTTTATTGACATTGTAAAATTAAGGAAGGGCCCAAAATCTTACTTCTGAGTAAATTACATTTTCATAAGTACAGCTGCCAATTTCCTCTTCTGCAAAGATTGCGTAACTTGAATAGTATCTATTTAAAATAGACTTCCTTTCACTGCCCTTTTTGGTGAAGCAGAAGCATGCATGCACTGTTTATTACTCTTTTAAACAGTTATGAAATAAATAGGGATAAAAGTGACTCTGGTGGGATTCGAACCCACAACCTTTGAATATCTTTTTTACATTCACCTAGAAGTCCAATGCGCTATCCATTGCTCCACAGAGCCAATACACTCTGATGAGGTGCAGAGATATTCTGAAATGAAATAATGTTGATCAGCTTTATAAAGTTCATTTGATACTATAACCATGGATTTATTTTGAATATTGAATTGGGGAAATTATATTCACCGTCTCAAGTTACATGATACTTTAGGTAAGTCTACGTACGACTTAAGTTTAGTCAAATGGCACATGATATATGAGGCAGATGTGCATTTCACAACTCCATGAAAGACGTTTTTGCAATTTTAGTAATGGAATATCTTATTCGTCATGCAGGGGAACACAAAAAGAGCATCCAATTAGAGTAATTTTTCTTTAAAGGAAGCAACCGCCTGAACAGGGACTTGAACCCTGGACCCTCAGATTAAAAGTCTGATGCTCTACCGACTGAGCTATCCAGGCTCTGCTATACTCTGTCTTAAAATCAGCTAAACAAATGTGGACGTACACTGACCTACACTCTGTGTATTAATATGGTTACATATATTAGCAATCAAATTTGTAGAGTTTAATAACAAATTGATGTTTTAACCCCTTCCATGCTCATGACGAGCTCAGCTCGTCGTGCAGTACATTTGTCGTGTGCTTATGACGAGCTGAGCTCGTCATGAACAATGGATTTACAGATCATTCAGCACAGGAGGAAAATCTCCTGTAGCATTGAAGGTGTTAAGCATTTGAAATTTCAGCAGCACACGTAATCCATTTTAAATCCTGAAATTTGTACTATCTCATTTTCGGCTGACTTAGAAATCATGTGTCTAAAATGACATTGTGAAATCAATAAAGTGCCAAATACTATTACTACCTACTAAATTACATTTTCAGCAGTATCTTTGGGAATTTCCTCTTGGGCATAGATTATGCAATGTTTTCAAAGCAAACAGTCTCTGTTTAAGTAGACTTTCTTTCACTGCCATTTTGGTAAATGTTTCTGGTGATGCAGACGCAGGCATTGCTTGTTACTGTTTCAATTAGTTATAAAATAAGAGGAGGGATAAAATTGACCCAGCTGGTGTTTGAACACAAAGCCTTTGAATGCTTTTGCTACATTCGTCTAGGACTCCAAGCCGCTATCCATTGCACTAGAGATCCGACCTGATTCAACACGGTGATCAGAGATTCACAAATAAAAAGATGACCTATCAGCTGTTGACCAACTTTATCAAGTTAATCGGACACTACCTTACATTTTGAACATTGAATTGGGTAAAAGATAATCAACAAACTACATGATACAGTTTGGGTAAGTCTTCTTAACCCTTGTCAAAGAATGTAGAAGACAGATGGGTATGTAATGACTTGATTAAGACTTTTTTGAAACATCTCTAATAGGACTCCCCATTCATTGGATCCTGAAAAGAGTATGCAATTGATATACCTTTTCTTTAACCAAGCCGCCTGAACAGGGACTTGAACCCTGGGCCCTCAGATTAAAAGTCTGATGCTCTCCCGACTGAGCTATCCAGGCTCGGAGAGGGCGCTCCACAAAATGACCTTATCAACATTTGGAAGTGTCCCAACTATCACTACGTTTCTTAAGATGGTTGCCGGTATTAAGTACTGAATATGCGGAATATAATAATGAATTGGTACTTCAAGCATTTGAAATCTCTTCAGTAAATTTAACCTTATTGTAAGTCCTGAAATTGCTACTATCTCATTTTTTTTGCTGACTTAGAATTCATATGTTTTTATTGACATTGTAAAATTAAGGAAGGGCCCAAAATCTTACTTCTGAGTAAATTACATTTTCATAAGTACAGCTGCCAATTTCCTCTTCTGCAAAGATTGCGTAACTTGAATAGTATCTATTTAAAATAGACTTCCTTTCACTGCCCTTTTTGGTGAAGCAGAAGCATGCATGCACTGTTTATTACTCTTTTAAACAGTTATGAAATAAATAGGGATAAAAGTGACTCTGGTGGGATTCGAACCCACAACCTTTGAATATCTTTTTTACATTCACCTAGAAGTCCAATGCGCTATCCATTGCGCCACAGAGCCAATACACTCTGATGAGGTGCAGAGATATTCTGAAATGAAATAATGTTGATCAGCTTTATAAAGTTCATTTGATACTATAACCATGGATTTATTTTGAATATTGAATTGGGGAAATTATATTCACCGTCTCAAGTTACATGATACTTTAGGTAAGTCTACGTACGACTTAAGTTTAGTCAAATGGCACATGATATATGAGGCAGATGTGCATTTCACAACTCCATGAAAGACGTTTTTGCAATTTAAGTAATGGAATATCTTATTCGTCATGCAGGGGAACACAAAAAGAGCATCCACATAGAGTAATTTTTCTTTAAAGGAAGCAACCGCCTGAACAGGGACTTGAACCCTGGACCCTCAGATTAAAAGTCTGATGCTCTACCGACTGAGCTATCCAGGCTCTGCTATACTCTGTCTTAAAATCAGCTAAACAAATGTGGACGTACACTGACCTACACTCTGTGTATTAATATGGTTACATATATTAGCAATCAAATTTGTAGAGTTTAATAACAAATTGATGTTTTAACCCCTTCCATGCTCATGACGAGCTCAGCTCGTCGTGCAGTACATTTGTCGTGTGCTTATGACGAGCTGAGCTCGTCATGAACAATGGATATACAGATCATTCAGCACAGGAGGAAAATCTCCTGTAGCATTGAAGGTGTTAAGCATTTGAAATTTCAGCAGCACACGTAATCCATTTTAAATCCTGAAATTTGTACTATCTCATTTTCGGCTGACTTAGAAATCATGTGTCTAAAATGACCTTGTGAAATCAATAAAGTGCCAAATACTATTACTACCTACTAAATTACATACATTTTCAGCAGTTTCTTTGGGAACTTCCTCTTGGGCATAGATTATGCAATGTTTTCAAAGCAAACAGTCTCTGTTTAAGTAGACTTTCTTTCACTGCCATTTTGGTAAATGTTTCTGGTGATGCAGACGCAGGCATTGCTTGTTACTGTTTCAATTAGTTATAAAATAAGAGGAGGGATAAAATTGACCCAGCTTGTGTTTGAACACAAAGCCTTTGAATGCTTTTGCTACATTCGTCTAGGACTCCAAGCCGCTATCCATTGCACTAGAGATCCGACCTGATTCAACACGGTGATCAGAGATTCACAAATAAAAAGATGACCTATCAGCTGTTGACCAACTTTATCAAGTTAATCGGACACTACCTTACATTT
Source organism: Lissotriton helveticus (assembly GCF_964261635.1). Taxonomy (NCBI): domain Eukaryota; kingdom Metazoa; phylum Chordata; class Amphibia; order Caudata; family Salamandridae; genus Lissotriton; species Lissotriton helveticus. The sequence continues at coordinate 216,266,755 of NC_136057.1, read as the reverse complement.
TGAACATTGAATTGGGTAAAAGATAATCAACAAACTACATGATACAGTTTGGGTAAGTCTTCTTAACCCTTGTCAAAGAATGTAGAAGACAGATGGGTATGTAATGACTTGATTAAGACTTTTTTGAAACATCTCTAATAGGACTCCCCATTCATTGGATCCTGAAAAGAGTATGCAATTGATATACGTTTTCTTTAACCAAGCCGCCTGAACAGGGACTTGAACCCTGGGCCCTCAGATTAAAAGTCTGATGCTCTCCCGACTGAGCTATCCAGGCTCGGAGAGGGCGTTCCACAAAATGACCTTATCAACATTTGGAAGTGTCCCAACTATCACTACGTTTCTTAAGATGGTTGCCGGTATTAAGTACTGAATACGCGGAATATAATAATGAATTGGTACTTCAAGCATTTGAAATCTCTTCAGTAAATTTAACCTTATTGTAAGTCCTGAAATTGCTACTATCTCATTTTTTTTGCTGACTTAGAATTCATATGTTTTTATTGACATTGTAAAATTAAGGAAGGGCCCAAAATCTTACTTCTGAGTAAATTACATTTTCATAAGTACAGCTGCCAATTTCCTCTTCTGCAAAGATTGCGTAACTTGAATAGTATCTATTTAAAATAGACTTCCTTTCACTGCCCTTTTTGGTGAAGCAGAAGCATGCATGCACTGTTTATTACTCTTTTAAACAGTTATGAAATAAATAGGGATAAAAGTGACTCTGGTGGGATTCGAACCCACAACCTTTGAATATCTTTTTTACATTCACCTAGAAGTCCAATGCGCTATCCATTGCTCCACAGAGCCAATACACTCTGATGAGGTGCAGAGATATTCTGAAATGAAATAATGTTGATCAGCTTTATAAAGTTCATTTGATACTATAACCATGGATTTATTTTGAATATTGAATTGGGGAAATTATATTCACCGTCTCAAGTTACATGATACTTTAGGTAAGTCTACGTACGACTTAAGTTTAGTCAAATGGCACATGATATATGAGGCAGATGTGCATTTCACAACTCCATGAAAGACGTTTTTGCAATTTTAGTAATGGAATATCTTATTCGTCATGCAGGGGAACACAAAAAGAGCATCCAATTAGAGTAATTTTTCTTTAAAGGAAGCAACCGCCTGAACAGGGACTTGAACCCTGGACCCTCAGATTAAAAGTCTGATGCTCTACCGACTGAGCTATCCAGGCTCTGCTATACTCTGTCTTAAAATCAGCTAAACAAATGTGGACGTACACTGACCTACACTCTGTGTATTAATATGGTTACATATATTAGCAATCAAATTTGTAGAGTTTAATAACAAATTGATGTTTTAACCCCTTCCATGCTCATGACGAGCTCAGCTCGTCGTGCAGTACATTTGTCGTGTGCTTATGACGAGCTGAGCTCGTCATGAACAATGGATTTACAGATCATTCAGCACAGGAGGAAAATCTCCTGTAGCATTGAAGGTGTTAAGCATTTGAAATTTCAGCAGCACACGTAATCCATTTTAAATCCTGAAATTTGTACTATCTCATTTTCGGCTGACTTAGAAATCATGTGTCTAAAATGACCTTGTGAAATCAATAAAGTGCCAAATACTATTACTACCTACTAAATTACATACATTTTCAGCAGTTTCTTTGGGAACTTCCTCTTGGGCATAGATTATGCAATGTTTTCAAAGCAAACAGTCTCTGTTTAAGTAGACTTTCTTTCACTGCCATTTTGGTAAATGTTTCTGGTGATGCAGACGCAGGCATTGCTTGTTACTGTTTCAATTAGTTATAAAATAAGAGGAGGGATAAAATTGACCCAGCTTGTGTTTGAACACAAAGCCTTTGAATGCTTTTGCTACATTCGTCTAGGACTCCAAGCCGCTATCCATTGCACTAGATATCCGACCTGATTCAACACAGTGATCAGAGATTCACAAATAAAAAGATGACCTATCAGCTGTTGACCAACTTTATCAAGTTAATCGGACACTACCTTACATTTTGAACATTGAATTGGGTAAAAGATAATCAACAAACTACATGATACAGTTTGGGTAAGTCTTCTTAACCCTTGTCAAAGAATGTAGAAGACAGATGGGTATGTAATGACTTGATTAAGACTTTTTTGAAACATCTCTAATAGGACTCCCCATTCATTGGATCCTGAAAAGAGTATGCAATTGATATACCTTTTCTTTAACCAAGCCGCCTGAACAGGGACTTGAACCCTGGGCCCTCAGATTAAAAGACTGATGCTCTCCCGACTGAGCTATCCAGGCTCGGAGAGGCCGCTCCACAAAATGACCTTATCAACATTTGGAAGTGTCCCAACTATCACTACGTTTCTTAAGATGGTTGCCGGTATTAAGTACTGAATACGCGGAATATAATAATGAATTGGTACTTCAAGCATTTGAAATCTCTTCAGTAAATTTAACCTTATTGTAAGTCCTGAAATTGCTACTATCTCATTTTTTTTGCTGACTTAGAATTCATATGTTTTTATTGACATTGTAAAATTAAGGAAGGGCCCAAAATCTTACTTCTGAGTAAATTACATTTTCATAAGTACAGCTGCCAATTTCCTCTTCTGCAAAGATTGCGTAACTTGAATAGTATCTATTTAAAATAGACTTCCTTTCACTGCCCTTTTTGGTGAAGCAGAAGCATGCATGCACTGTTTATTACTCTTTTAAACAGTTATGAAATAAATAGGGATAAAACTGACTCTGGTGGGATTCGAACCCACAACCTTTGAATATCTTTTTTTCATTCACCTAGAAGTCCAATGCGCTATCCATTGCGCCACAGAGCCAATACGCTCTGATGAGATGCAGAGATATTCTGAAATGAAATAATGTTGATCAGCTTTATAAAGTTCATTTGATACTATAACCATGGATTTATTTTGAATATTGAATTGGGAAATTATATTCACCGTCTCAAGTTACATGATACCTTAGGTAAATCTACGTACGACTTAAGTTTAGTCAAATGGCACATGATATATGAGGCAGATGTGCATTTCACAACTCCATGAAAGACGTTTTTGCAATTTTAGTAATGGAATATCTTATTCGTCATGCAGGGGAACACAAAAAGAGCATCCAATTAGAGTAATTTTTCTTTAAAGGAAGCAACCGCCTGAACAGGGACTTGAACCCTGGACCCTCAGATTAAAAGTCTGATGCTCTACCGACTGAGCTATCCAACTCTGCTATACTCTGTCTTAAAATCAGCTAAACAAATGTGGACGTACACTGACCTACACTCTATGTATTAATATGGTTACATATATTAGCAATCAAATTTGTAGAGTTTAATAACAAATTGATGTTTTAACCCCTTCCATGCTCATGACGAGCTCAGCTCTTCGTGCAGTACACTTGTCGTGTGCTTATGACGAGCTGAGCTCGTCATGAACAATGGATTTACAGATCATTCAGCACAGGAGGAAAATCTCCTGTAGCATTGAAGGTGTTAAGCATTTGAAATTTCAGCAGCACACGTAATCCATTTTAAATCCTGAAATTTGTACTATCTCATTTTCGGCTGACTTAGAAATCATGTGTCTAAAATGACATTGTGAAATCAATAAAGTGCCAAATACTATTACTACCTACTAAATTACATTTTCAGCAGTATCTTTGGGAATTTCCTCTTGGGCATAGATTATGCAATGTTTTCAAAGCAAACAGTCTCTGTTTAAGTAGACTTTCTTTCACTGCCATTTTGGTAAATGTTTCTGGTGATGCAGACGCAGGCATTGCTTGTTACTGTTTCAATTAGTTATAAAATAAGAGGAGGGATAAAATTGACCCAGCTGGTGTTTGAACACAAAGCCTTTGAATGCTTTTGCTACATTCGTCTAGGACTCCAAGCCGCTATCCATTGCACTAGAGATCCGACCTGATTCAACACGGTGATCAGAGATTCACAAATAAAAAGATGACCTATCAGCTGTTGACCAACTTTATCAAGTTAATCGGACACTACCTTACATTTTGAACATTGAATTGGGTAAAAGATAATCAACAAACTACATGATACAGTTTGGGTAAGTCTTCTTAACCCTTGTCAAAGAATGTAGAAGACAGATGGGTATGTAATGACTTGATTAAGACTTTTTTGAAACATCTCTAATAGGACTCCCCATTCATTGGATCCTGAAAAGAGTATGCAATTGATATACCTTTTCTTTAACCAAGCCGCCTGAACAGGGACTTGAACCCTGGGCCCTCAGATTAAAAGTCTGATGCTCTCCCGACTGAGCTATCCAGGCTCGGAGAGGGCGCTCCACAAAATGACCTTATCAACATTTGGAAGTGTCCCAACTATCACTACGTTTCTTAAGATGGTTGCCGGTATTAAGTACTGAATACGCGGAATATAATAATGAATTGGTACTTCAAGCATTTGAAATCTCTTCAGTAAATTTAACCTTATTGTAAGTCCTGAAATTGCTACTATCTCATTTTTTTTGCTGACTTAGAATTCATATGTTTTTATTGACATTGTAAAATTAAGGAAGGGCCCAAAATCTTACTTCTGAGTAAATTACATTTTCATAAGTACAGCTGCCAATTTCCTCTTCTGCAAAGATTGCGTAACTTGAATAGTATCTATTTAAAATAGACTTCCTTTCACTGCCCTTTTTGGTGAAGCAGAAGCATGCATGCACTGTTTATTACTCTTTTAAACAGTTATGAAATAAATAGGGATAAAAGTGACTCTGGTGGGATTCGAACCCACAACCTTTGAATATCTTTTTTACATTCACCTAGAAGTCCAATGCGCTATCCATTGCGCCACAGAGCCAATACACTCTGATGAGGTGCAGAGATATTCTGAAATGAAATAATGTTGATCAGCTTTATAAAGTTCATTTGATACTATAACCATGGATTTATTTTGAATATTGAATTGGGGAAATTATATTCACCGTCTCAAGTTACATGATACTTTAGGTAAGTCTACGTACGACTTAAGTTTAGTCAAATGGCACATGATATATGAGGCAGATGTGCATTTCACAACTCCATGAAAGACGTTTTTGCAATTTTAGTAATGGAATATCTTATTCGTCATGCAGGGGAACACAAAAAGAGCATCCAATTAGAGTAATTTTTCTTTAAAGGAAGCAACCGCCTGAACAGGGACTTGAACCCTGGACCCTCAGATTAAAAGTCTGATGCTCTACCGACTGAGCTATCCAGGCTCTGCTATACTCTGTCTTAAAATCAGCTAAACAAATGTGGACGTACACTGACCTACACTCTGTGTATTAATATGGTTACATATATTAGCAATCAAATTTGTAGAGTTTAATAACAAATTGATGTTTTAACCCCTTCCATGCTCATGACGAGCTCAGCTCGTCGTGCAGTACATTTGTCGTGTGCTTATGACGAGCTGAGCTCGTCATGAACAATGGATATACAGATCATTCAGCACAGGAGGAAAATCTCCTGTAGCATTGAAGGTGTTAAGCATTTGAAATTTCAGCAGCACACGTAATCCATTTTAAATCCTGAAATTTGTACTATCTCATTTTCGGCTGACTTAGAAATCATGTGTCTAAAATGACCTTGTGAAATCAATAAAGTGCCAAATACTATTACTACCTACTAAATTACATACATTTTCAGCAGTTTCTTTGGGAACTTCCTCTTGGGCATAGATTATGCAATGTTTTCAAAGCAAACAGTCTCTGTTTAAGTAGACTTTCTTTCACTGCCATTTTGGTAAATGTTTCTGGTGATGCAGACGCAGGCATTGCTTGTTACTGTTTCAATTAGTTATAAAATAAGAGGAGGGATAAAATTGACCCAGCTTGTGTTTGAACACAAAGCCTTTGAATGCTTTTGCTACATTCGTCTAGGACTCCAAGCCGCTATCCATTGCACTAGAGATCCGACCTGATTCAACACGGTGATCAGAGATTCACAAATAAAAAGATGACCTATCAGCTGTTGACCAACTTTATCAAGTTAATCGGACACTACCTTACATTTTGAACATTGAATTGGGTAAAAGATAATCAACAAACTACATGATACAGTTTGGGTAAGTCTTCTTAACCCTTGTCAAAGAATGTAGAAGACAGATGGGTATGTAATGACTTGATTAAGACTTTTTTGAAACATCTCTAATAGGACTCCCCATTCATTGGATCCTGAAAAGAGTATGCAATTGATATACCTTTTCTTTAAACAAGCCGCCTGAACAGGGACTTGAACCCTGGGCCCTCAGATTAAAAGTCTGATGCTCTCCCGACTGAGCTATCCAGGCTCGGAGAGGGCGCTCCACAAAATGACCTTATCAACATTTGGAAGTGTCCCAACTATCACTACGTTTCTTAAGATGGTTGCCGGTATTAAGTACTGAATACGCGGAATATAATAATGAATTGGTACTTCAAGCATTTGAAATCTCTTCAGTAAATTTAACCTTATTGTAAGTCCTGAAATTGCTACTATCTCATTTTTTTTGCTGACTTAGAATTCATATGTTTTTATTGACATTGTAAAATTAAGGAAGGGCCCAAAATCTTACTTCTGAGTAAATTACATTTTCATAAGTACAGCTGCCAATTTCCTCTTCTGCAAAGATTGCGTAACTTGAATAGTATCTATTTAAAATAGACTTCCTTTCACTGCCCTTTTTGGTGAAGCAGAAGCATGCATGCACTGTTTATTACTCTTTTAAACAGTTATGAAATAAATAGGGATAAAAGTGACTCTGGTGGGATTCGAACCCACAACCTTTGAATATCTTTTTTACATTCACCTAGAAGTCCAATGCGCTATCCATTGCTCCACAGAGCCAATACACTCTGATGAGGTGCAGAGATATTCTGAAATGAAATAATGTTGATCAGCTTTATAAAGTTCATTTGATACTATAACCATGGATTTATTTTGAATATTGAATTGGGGAAATTATATTCACCGTCTCAAGTTACATGATACTTTAGGTAAGTCTACGTACGACTTAAGTTTAGTCAAATGGCACATGATATATGAGGCAGATGTGCATTTCACAACTCCATGAAAGACGTTTTTGCAATTTTAGTAATGGAATATCTTATTCGTCATGCAGGGGAACACAAAAAGAGCATCCAATTAGAGTAATTTTTCTTTAAAGGAAGCAACCGCCTGAACAGGGACTTGAACCCTGGACCCTCAGATTAAAAGTCTGATGCTCTACCGACTGAGCTATCCAGGCTCTGCTATACTCTGTCTTAAAATCAGCTAAACAAATGTGGACGTACACTGACCTACACTCTGTGTATTAATATGGTTACATATATTAGCAATCAAATTTGTAGAGTTTAATAACAAATTGATGTTTTAACCCCTTCCATGCTCATGACGAGCTCAGCTCGTCGTGCAGTACATTTGTCGTGTGCTTATGACGAGCTGAGCTCGTCATGAACAATGGATTTACAGATCATTCAGCACAGGAGGAAAATCTCCTGTAGCATTGAAGGTGTTAAGCATTTGAAATTTCAGCAGCACACGTAATCCATTTTAAATCCTGAAATTTGTACTATCTCATTTTCGGCTGACTTAGAAATCATGTGTCTAAAATGACATTGTGAAATCAATAAAGTGCCAAATACTATTACTACCTACTAAATTACATACATTTTCAGCAGTATCTTTGGGAATTTCCTCTTGGGCATAGATTATGCAATGTTTTCAAAGCAAACAGTCTCTGTTTAAGTAGACTTTCTTTCACTGCCATTTTGGTAAATGTTTCTGGTGATGCAGACGCAGGCATTGCTTGTTACTGTTTCAATTAGTTATAAAATAAGAGGAGGGATAAAATTGACCCAGCTTGTGTTTGAACACAAAGCCTTTGAATGCTTTTGCTACATTCGTCTAGGACTCCAAGCCGCTATCCATTGCACTAGATATCCGACCTGATTCAACACAGTGATCAGAGATTCACAAATAAAAAGATGACCTATCAGCTGTTGACCAACTTTATCAAGTTAATCGGACACTACCTTACATTTTGAACATTGAATTGGGTAAAAGATAATCAACAAACTACATGATACAGTTTGGGTAAGTCTTCTTAACCCTTGTCAAAGAATGTAGAAGACAGATGGGTATGTAATGACTTGATTAAGACTTTTTTGAAACATCTCTAATAGGACTCCCCATTCATTGGATCCTGAAAAGAGTATGCAATTGATATACCTTTTCTTTAACCAAGCCGCCTGAACAGGGACTTGAACCCTGGGCCCTCAGATTAAAAGACTGATGCTCTCCCGACTGAGCTATCCAGGCTCAGAGAGGCCGCTCCACAAAATGACCTTATCAACATTTGGAAGTGTCCCAACTATCACTACGTTTCTTAAGATGGTTGCCGGTATTAAGTACTGAATACGCGGAATATAATAATGAATTGGTACTTCAAGCATTTGAAATCTCTTCAGTAAATTTAACCTTATTGTAAGTCCTGAAATTGCTACTATCTCATTTTTTTTGCTGACTTAGAATTCATATGTTTTTATTGACATTGTAAAATTAAGGAAGGGCCCAAAATCTTACTTCTGAGTAAATTACATTTTCATAAGTACAGCTGCCAATTTCCTCTTCTGCAAAGATTGCGTAACTTGAATAGTATCTATTTAAAATAGACTTCCTTTCACTGCCCTTTTTGGTGAAGCAGAAGCATGCATGCACTGTTTATTACTCTTTTAAACAGTTATGAAATAAATAGGGATAAAACTGACTCTGGTGGGATTCGAACCCACAACCTTTGAATATCTTTTTTTCATTCACCTAGAAGTCCAATGCGCTATCCATTGCGCCACAGAGCCAATACGCTCTGATGAGGTGCAGAGATATTCTGAAATGAAATAATGTTGATCAGCTTAATAAAGTTCATTTGATACTATAACCATGGATTTATTTTGAATATTGAATTGGGAAATTATATTCACCGTCTCAAGTTACATGATACCTTAGGTAAATCTACGTACGACTTAAGTTTAGTCAAATGGCACATGATATATGAGGCAGATGTGCATTTCACAACTCCATGAAAGACGTTTTTGCAATTTTAGTAATGGAATATCTTATTCGTCATGCAGGGGAACACAAAAAGAGCATCCAATTAGAGTAATTTTTCTTTAAAGGAAGCAACCGCCTGAACAGGGACTTGAACCCTGGACCCTCAGATTAAAAGTCTGATGCTCTACCGACTGAGCTATCCAACTCTGCTATACTCTGTCTTAAAATCAGCTAAACAAATGTGGACGTACACTGACCTACACTCTATGTATTAATATGGTTACATATATTAGCAATCAAATTTGTAGAGTTTAATAACAAATTGATGTTTTAACCCCTTCCATGCTCATGACGAGCTCAGCTCTTCGTGCAGTACACTTGTCGTGTGCTTATGACGAGCTGAGCTCGTCATGAACAATGGATTTACAGATCATTCAGCACAGGAGGAAAATCTCCTGTAGCATTGAAGGTGTTAAGCATTTGAAATTTCAGAAGCACACGTAATCCATTTTAAATCCTGAAATTTGTACTATCTCATTTTCGGCTGACTTCGAAATCATGTGTCTAAAATGACATTGTGAAATCAATAAAGTGCCAAATACTATTACTACCTACTAAATTACATTTTCAGCAGTATCTTTGGGAATTTCCTCTTGGGCATAGATTATGCAATGTTTTCAAAGCAAACAGTCTCTGTTTAAGTAGACTTTCTTTCACTGCCATTTTGGTAAATGTTTCTGGTGATGCAGACGCAGGCATTGCTTGTTACTGTTTCAATTAGTTATAAAATAAGAGGAGGGATAAAATTGACCCAGCTGGTGTTTGAACACAAAGCCTTTGAATGCTTTTGCTACATTCGTCTAGGACTCCAAGCCGCTATCCATTGCACTAGAGATCCGACCTGATTCAACACGGTGATCAGAGATTCACAAATAAAAAGATGACCTATCAGCTGTTGACCAACTTTATCAAGTTAATCGGACACTACCTTACATTTTGAACATTGAATTGGGTAAAAGATAATCAACAAACTACATGATACAGTTTGGGTAAGTCTTCTTAACCCTTGTCAAAGAATGTAGAAGACAGATGGGTATGTAATGACTTGATTAAGACTTTTTTGAAACATCTCTAATAGGACTCCCCATTCATTGGATCCTGAAAAGAGTATGCAATTGATATACCTTTTCTTTAACCAAGCCGCCTGAACAGGGACTTGAACCCTGGGCCCTCAGATTAAAAGTCTGATGCTCTCCCGACTGAGCTATCCAGGCTCGGAGAGGGCGCTCCACAAAATGACCTTATCAACATTTGGAAGTGTCCCAACTATCACTACGTTTCTTAAGATGGTTGCCGGTATTAAGTACTGAATACGCGGAATATAATAATGAATTGGTACTTCAAGCATTTGAAATCTCTTCAGTAAATTTAACCTTATTGTAAGTCCTGAAATTGCTACTATCTCATTTTTTTTGCTGACTTAGAATTCATATGTTTTTATTGACATTGTAAAATTAAGGAAGGGCCCAAAATCTTACTTCTGAGTAAATTACATTTTCATAAGTACAGCTGCCAATTTCCTCTTCTGCAAAGATTGCGTAACTTGAATAGTATCTATTTAAAATAGACTTCCTTTCACTGCCCTTTTTGGTGAAGCAGAAGCATGCATGCACTGTTTATTACTCTTTTAAACAGTTATGAAATAAATAGGGATAAAAGTGACTCTGGTGGGATTCGAACCCACAACCTTTGAATATCTTTTTTACATTCACCTAGAAGTCCAATGCGCTATCCATTGCGCCACAGAGCCAATACACTCTGATGAGGTGCAGAGATATTCTGAAATGAAATAATGTTGATCAGCTTTATAAAGTTCATTTGATACTATAACCATGGATTTATTTTGAATATTGAATTGGGGAAATTATATTCACCGTCTCAAGTTACATGATACTTTAGGTAAGTCTACGTACGACTTAAGTTTAGTCAAATGGCACATGATATATGAGGCAGATGTGCATTTCACAACTCCATGAAAGACGTTTTTGCAATTTTAGTAATGGAATATCTTATTCGTCATGCAGGGGAACACAAAAAGAGCATCCAATTAGAGTAATTTTTCTTTAAAGGAAGCAACCGCCTGAACAGGGACTTGAACCCTGGACCCTCAGATTAAAAGTCTGATGCTCTACCGACTGAGCTATCCAGGCTCTACTATACTCTGTCTTAAAATCAGCTAAACAAATGTGGACGTACACTGACCTACACTCTGTGTATTAATATGGTTACATATATTAGCAATCAAATTTGTAGAGTTTAATAACAAATTGATGTTTTAACCCCTTCCATGCTCATGACGAGCTCAGCTCGTCGTGCAGTACATTTGTCGTGTGCTTATGACGAGCTGAGCTCGTCATGAACAATGGATATACAGATCATTCAGCACAGGAGGAAAATCTCCTGTAGCATTGAAGGTGTTAAGCATTTGAAATTTCAGCAGCACACGTAATCCATTTTAAATCCTGAAATTTGTACTATCTCATTTTCGGCTGACTTAGAAATCATGTGTCTAAAATGACCTTGTGAAATCAATAAAGTGCCAAATACTATTACTACCTACTAAATTACATACATTTTCAGCAGTTTCTTTGGGAACTTCCTCTTGGGCATAGATTATGCAATGTTTTCAAAGCAAACAGTCTCTGTTTAAGTAGACTTTCTTTCACTGCCATTTTGGTAAATGTTTCTGGTGATGCAGACGCAGGCATTGCTTGTTACTGTTTCAATTAGTTATAAAATAAGAGGAGGGATAAAATTGACCCAGCTTGTGTTTGAACACAAAGCCTTTGAATGCTTTTGCTACATTCGTCTAGGACTCCAAGCCGCTATCCATTGCACTAGAGATCCGACCTGATTCAACACGGTGATCAGAGATTCACAAATAAAAAGATGACCTATCAGCTGTTGACCAACTTTATCAAGTTAATCGGACACTACCTTACATTTTGAACATTGAATTGGGTAAAAGATAATCAACAAACTACATGATACAGTTTGGGTAAGTCTTCTTAACCCTTGTCAAAGAATGTAGAAGACAGATGGGTATGTAATGACTTGATTAAGACTTTTTTGAAACATCTCTAATAGGACTCCCCATTCATTGGATCCTGAAAAGAGTATGCAATTGATATACCTTTTCTTTAACCAAGCCGCCTGAACAGGGACTTGAACCCTGGGCCCTCAGATTAAAAGTCTGATGCTCTCCCGACTGAGCTATCCAGGCTCAGAGAGGCCGCTCCACAAAATGACCTTATCAACATTTGGAAGTGTCCCAACTATCACTACGTTTCTTAAGATGGTTGCCGGTATTAAGTACTGAATACGCGGAATATAATAATGAATTGGTACTTCAAGCATTTGAAATCTCTTCAGTAAATTTAACCTTATTGTAAGTCCTGAAATTGCTACTATCTCATTTTTTTTGCTGACTTAGAATTCATATGTTTTTATTGACATTGTAAAATTAAGGAAGGGCCCAAAATCTTACTTCTGAGTAAATTACATTTTCATAAGTACAGCTGCCAATTTCCTCTTCTGCAAAGATTGCGTAACTTGAATAGTATCTATTTAAAATAGACTTCCTTTCACTGCCCTTTTTGGTGAAGCAGAAGCATGCATGCACTGTTTATTACTCTTTTAAACAGTTATGAAATAAATAGGGATAAAACTGACTCTGGTGGGATTCGAACCCACAACCTTTGAATATCTTTTTTTCATTCACCTAGAAGTCCAATGCGCTATCCATTGCGCCACAGAGCCAATACGCTCTGATGAGGTGCAGAGATATTCTGAAATGAAATAATGTTGATCAGCTTAATAAAGTTCATTTGATACTATAACCATGGATTTATTTTGAATATTGAATTGGGAAATTATATTCACCGTCTCAAGTTACATGATACCTTAGGTAAATCTACGTACGACTTAAGTTTAGTCAAATGGCACATGATATATGAGGCAGATGTGCATTTCACAACTCCATGAAAGACGTTTTTGCAATTTTAGTAATGGAATATCTTATTCGTCATGCAGGGGAACACAAAAAGAGCATCCAATTAGAGTAATTTTTCTTTAAAGGAAGCAACCGCCTGAACAGGGACTTGAACCCTGGACCCTCAGATTAAAAGTCTGATGCTCTACCGACTGAGCTATCCAACTCTGCTATACTCTGTCTTAAAATCAGCTAAACAAATGTGGACGTACACTGACCTACACTCTATGTATTAATATGGTTACATATATTAGCAATCAAATTTGTAGAGTTTAATAACAAATTGATGTTTTAACCCCTTCCATGCTCATGACGAGCTCAGCTCTTCGTGCAGTACACTTGTCGTGTGCTTATGACGAGCTGAGCTCGTCATGAACAATGGATTTACAGATCATTCAGCACAGGAGGAAAATCTCCTGTAGCATTGAAGGTGTTAAGCATTTGAAATTTCAGCAGCACACGTAATCCATTTTAAATCCTGAAATTTGTACTATCTCATTTTCGGCTGACTTAGAAATCATGTGTCTAAAATGACATTGTGAAATCAATAAAGTGCCAAATACTATTACTACCTACTAAATTACATTTTCAGCAGTATCTTTGGGAATTTCCTCTTGGGCATAGATTATGCAATGTTTTCAAAGCAAACAGTCTCTGTTTAAGTAGACTTTCTTTCACTGCCATTTTGGTAAATGTTTCTGGTGATGCAGACGCAGGCATTGCTTGTTACTGTTTCAATTAGTTATAAAATAAGAGGAGGGATAAAATTGACCCAGCTGGTGTTTGAACACAAAGCCTTTGAATGCTTTTGCTACATTCGTCTAGGACTCCAAGCCGCTATCCATTGCACTAGAGATCCGACCTGATTCAACACGGTGATCAGAGATTCACAAATAAAAAGATGACCTATCAGCTGTTGACCAACTTTATCAAGTTAATCGGACACTACCTTACATTTTGAACATTGAATTGGGTAAAAGATAATCAACAAACTACATGATACAGTTTGGGTAAGTCTTCTTAACCCTTGTCAAAGAATGTAGAAGACAGATGGGTATGTAATGACTTGATTAAGACTTTTTTGAAACATCTCTAATAGGACTCCCCATTCATTGGATCCTGAAAAGAGTATGCAATTGATATACCTTTTCTTTAACCAAGCCGCCTGAACAGGGACTTGAACCCTGGGCCCTCAGATTAAAAGTCTGATGCTCTCCCGACTGAGCTATCCAGGCTCGGAGAGGGCGCTCCACAAAATGACCTTATCAACATTTGGAAGTGTCCCAACTATCACTACGTTTCTTAAGATGGTTGCCGGTATTAAGTACTGAATACGCGGAATATAATAATGAATTGGTACTTCAAGCATTTGAAATCTCTTCAGTAAATTTAACCTTATTGTAAGTCCTGAAATTGCTACTATCTCATTTTTTTTGCTGACTTAGAATTCATATGTTTTTATTGACATTGTAAAATTAAGGAAGGGCCCAAAATCTTACTTCTGAGTAAATTACATTTTCATAAGTACAGCTGCCAATTTCCTCTTCTGCAAAGATTGCGTAACTTGAATAGTATCTATTTAAAATAGACTTCCTTTCACTGCCCTTTTTGGTGAAGCAGAAGCATGCATGCACTGTTTATTACTCTTTTAAACAGTTATGAAATAAATAGGGATAAAAGTGACTCTGGTGGGATTCGAACCCACAACCTTTGAATATCTTTTTTACATTCACCTAGAAGTCCAATGCGCTATCCATTGCGCCACAGAGCCAATACACTCTGATGAGGTGCAGAGATATTCTGAAATGAAATAATGTTGATCAGCTTTATAAAGTTCATTTGATACTATAACCATGGATTTATTTTGAATATTGAATTGGGGAAATTATATTCACCGTCTCAAGTTACATGATACTTTAGGTAAGTCTACGTACGACTTAAGTTTAGTCAAATGGCACATGATATATGAGGCAGATGTGCATTTCACAACTCCATGAAAGACGTCTTTGCAATTTTAGTAATGGAATATCTTATACGTCATGCAGGGGAACACAAAAAGAGCATCCAATTAGAGTAATTTTTCTTTAAAGGAAGGAACCGCCTGAACAGGGACTTGAACCCTGGACCCTCAGATTAAAAGTCTGATGCTCTACCGACTGAGCTATCCAGGCTCTGCTATACTTTGTCTTAAAATCAGCTAAACAAATGTGGACGTACACTGACCTACACTCTGTGTATTAATATGGTTACATATATTAGCAATCAAATTTGTAGAGTTTAATAACAAATTGATGTTTTAACCCCTTCCATGCTCATGACGAGCTCAGCTCGTCGTGCAGTACACTTGTCGTGTGCTTATGACGAGCTGAGCTCGTCATGAACAATGGATTTACAGATCATTCAGCACAGGAGGAAAATCTCCTGTAGCATTGAAGGTGTTAAGCATTTGAAAAATTCAGCAGCACACGTAATCCATTTTAAATCCTGAAATTTGTACTATCTCATTTTCGGCTGACTTAGAAATCATGTGTCTAAAATGACCTTGTGAAATCAATAAAGTGCCAAATACTATTACTACCTACTAAATTACATACATTTTCAGCAGTTTCTTTGGGAACTTCCTCTTGGGCATAGATTATGCAATGTTTTCAAAGCAAACAGTCTCTGTTTAAGTAGACTTTCTTTCACTGCCATTTTGGTAAATGTTTCTGGTGATGCAGACGCAGGCATTGCTTGTTACTGTTTCAATTAGTTATAAAATAAGAGGAGGGATAAAATTGACCCAGCTTGTGTTTGAACACAAAGCCTTTGAATGCTTTTGCTACATTCGTCTAGGACTCCAAGCCGCTATCCATTGCACTAGAGATCCGACCTGATTCAACACGGTGATCAGAGATTCACAAATAAAAAGATGACCTATCAGCTGTTGACCAACTTTATCAAGTTAATCGGACACTACCTTACATTTTGAACATTGAATTGGGTAAAAGATAATCAACAAACTACATGATACAGTTTGGGTAAGTCTTCTTAACCCTTGTCAAAGAATGTAGAAGACAGATGGGTATGTAATGACTTGATTAAGACTTTTTTGAAACATCTCTAATAGGACTCCCCATTCATTGGATCCTGAAAAGAGTATGCAATTGATATACCTTTTCTTTAACCAAGCCGCCTGAACAGGGACTTGAACCCTGGGCCCTCAGATTAAAAGTCTGATGCTCTCCCGACTGAGCTATCCAGGCTCGGAGAGGGCGCTCCACAAAATGACCTTATCAACATTTGGAAGTGTCCCAACTATCACTACGTTTCTTAAGATGGTTGCCGGTATTAAGTACTGAATACGCGGAATATAATAATGAATTGGTACTTCAAGCATTTGAAATCTCTTCAGTAAATTTAACCTTATTGTAAGTCCTGAAATTGCTACTATCTCATTTTTTTTGCTGACTTAGAATTCATATGTTTTTATTGACATTGTAAAATTAAGGAAGGGCCCAAAATCTTACTTCTGAGTAAATTACATTTTCATAAGTACAGCTGCCAATTTCCTCTTCTGCAAAGATTGCGTAACTTGAATAGTATCTATTTAAAATAGACTTCCTTTCACTGCCCTTTTTGGTGAAGCAGAAGCATGCATGCACTGTTTATTACTCTTTTAAACAGTTATGAAATAAATAGGGATAAAAGTGACTCTGGTGGGATTCGAACCCACAACCTTTGAATATCTTTTTTACATTCACCTAGAAGTCCAATGCGCTATCCATTGCTCCACAGAGCCAATACACTCTGATGAGGTGCAGAGATATTCTGAAATGAAATAATGTTGATCAGCTTTATAAAGTTCATTTGATACTATAACCATGGATTTATTTTGAATATTGAATTGGGGAAATTATATTCACCGTCTCAAGTTACATGATACTTTAGGTAAGTCTACGTACGACTTAAGTTTAGTCAAATGGCACATGATATATGAGGCAGATGTGCATTTCACAACTCCATGAAAGACGTTTTTGCAATTTTAGTAATGGAATATCTTATTCGTCATGCAGGGGAACACAAAAAGAGCATCCAATTAGAGTAATTTTTCTTTAAAGGAAGCAACCGCCTGAACAGGGACTTGAACCCTGGACCCTCAGATTAAAAGTCTGATGCTCTACCGACTGAGCTATCCAGGCTCTGCTATACTCTGTCTTAAAATCAGCTAAACAAATGTGGACGCACACTGACCTACACTCTGTGTATTAATATGGTTACATATATTAGCAATCAAATTTGTAGAGTTTAATAACAAATTGATGTTTTAACCCCTTCCATGCTCATGACGAGCTCAGCTCGTCGTGCAGTACATTTGTCGTGTGCTTATGACGAGCTGAGCTCGTCATGAACAATGGATTTACAGATCATTCAGCACAGGAGGAAAATCTCCTGTAGCATTGAAGGTGTTAAGCATTTGAAATTTCAGCAGCACACGTAATCCATTTTAAATCCTGAAATTTGTACTATCTCATTTTCGGCTGACTTAGAAATCATGTGTCTAAAATGACATTGTGAAATCAATAAAGTGCCAAATACTATTACTACCTACTAAATTACATAAATTTTCAGCAGTATCTTTGGGAATTTCCTCTTGGGCATAGATTATGCAATGTTTTCAAAGCAAACAGTCTCTGTTTAAGTAGACTTTCTTTCACTGCCATTTTGGTAAATGTTTCTGGTGATGCAGACGCAGGCATTGCTTGTTACTGTTTCAATTAGTTATAAAATAAGAGGAGGGATAAAATTGACCCAGCTTGTGTTTGAACACAAAGCCTTTGAATGCTTTTGCTACATTCGTCTAGGACTCCAAGCCGCTATCCATTGCACTAGATATCCGACCTGATTCAACACAGTGATCAGAGATTCACAAATAAAAAGATGACCTATCAGCTGTTGACCAACTTTATCAAGTTAATCGGACACTACCTTACATTTTAAACATTGAATTGGGTAAAAGATAATCAACAAACTACATGATACAGTTTGGGTAAGTCTTCTTAACCCTTGTCAAAGAATGTAGAAGACAGATGGGTATGTAATGACTTGATTAAGACTTTTTTGAAACATCTCTAATAGGACTCCCCATTCATTGGATCCTGAAAAGAGTATGCAATTGATATACCTTTTCTTTAACCAAGCCGCCTGAACAGGGACTTGAACCCTGGGCCCTCAGATTAAAAGACTGATGCTCTCCCGACTGAGCTATCCAGGCTCAGAGAGGCCGCTCCACAAAATGACCTTATCAACATTTGGAAGTGTCCCAACTATCACTACGTTTCTTAAGATGGTTGCCGGTATTAAGTACTGAATACGCGGAATATAATAATGAATTGGTACTTCAAGCATTTGAAATCTCTTCAGTAAATTTAACCTTATTGTAAGTCCTGAAATTGCTACTATCTCATTTTTTTTGCTGACTTAGAATTCATATGTTTTTATTGACATTGTAAAATTAAGGAAGGGCCCAAAATCTTACTTCTGAGTAAATTACATTTTCATAAGTACAGCTGCCAATTTCCTCTTCTGCAAAGATTGCGTAACTTGAATAGTATCTATTTAAAATAGACTTCCTTTCACTGCCCTTTTTGGTGAAGCAGAAGCATGCATGCACTGTTTATTACTCTTTTAAACAGTTATGAAATAAATAGGGATAAAACTGACTCTGGTGGGATTCGAACCCACAACCTTTGAATATCTTTTTTTTATTCACCTAGAAGTCCAATGCGCTATCCATTGCGCCACAGAGCCAATACGCTCTGATGAGGTGCAGAGATATTCTGAAATGAAATAATGTTGATCAGCTTAATAAAGTTCATTTGATACTATAACCATGGATTTATTTTGAATATTGAATTGGGAAATTATATTCACCGTCTCAAGTTACATGATACCTTAGGTAAATCTACGTACGACTTAAGTTTAGTCAAATGGCACATGATATATGAGGCAGATGTGCATTTCACAACTCCATGAAAGACGTTTTTGCAATTTTAGTAATGGAATATCTTATTCGTCATGCAGGGGAACACAAAAAGAGCATCCAATTAGAGTAATTTTTCTTTAAAGGAAGCAACCGCCTGAACAGGGACTTGAACCCTGGACCCTCAGATTAAAAGTCTGATGCTCTACCGACTGAGCTATCCAACTCTGCTATACTCTGTCTTAAAATCAGCTAAACAAATGTGGACGTACACTGACCTACACTCTATGTATTAATATGGTTACATATATTAGCAATCAAATTTGTAGAGTTTAATAACAAATTGATGTTTTAACCCCTTCCATGCTCATGACGAGCTCAGCTCTTCGTGCAGTACACTTGTCGTGTGCTTATGACGAGCTGAGCTCGTCATGAACAATGGATTTACAGATCATTCAGCACAGGAGGAAAATCTCCTGTAGCATTGAAGGTGTTAAGCATTTGAAATTTCAGCAGCACACGTAATCCATTTTAAATCCTGAAATTTGTACTATCTCATTTTCGGCTGACTTAGAAATCATGTGTCTAAAATGACATTGTGAAATCAATAAAGTGCCAAATACTATTACTACCTACTAAATTACATTTTCAGCAGTATCTTTGGGAATTTCCTCTTGGGCATAGATTATGCAATGTTTTCAAAGCAAACAGTCTCTGTTTAAGTAGACTTTCTTTCACTGCCATTTTGGTAAATGTTTCTGGTGATGCAGACGCAGGCATTGCTTGTTACTGTTTCAATTAGTTATAAAATAAGAGGAGGGATAAAATTGACCCAGCTGGTGTTTGAACACAAAGCCTTTGAATGCTTTTGCTACATTCGTCTAGGACTCCAAGCCGCTATCCATTGCACTAGAGATCCGACCTGATTCAACACGGTGATCAGAGATTCACAAATAAAAAGATGACCTATCAGCTGTTGACCAACTTTATCAAGTTAATCGGACACTACCTTACATTTTGAACATTGAATTGGGTAAAAGATAATCAACAAACTACATGATACAGTTTGGGTAAGTCTTCTTAACCCTTGTCAAAGAATGTAGAAGACAGATGGGTATGTAATGACTTGATTAAGACTTTTTTGAAACATCTCTAATAGGACTCCCCATTCATTGGATCCTGAAAAGAGTATGCAATTGATATACCTTTTCTTTAACCAAGCCGCCTGAACAGGGACTTGAACCCTGGGCCCTCAGATTAAAAGTCTGATGCTCTCCCGACTGAGCTATCCAGGCTCGGAGAGGGCGCTCCACAAAATGACCTTATCAACATTTGGAAGTGTCCCAACTATCACTACGTTTCTTAAGATGGTTGCCGGTATTAAGTACTGAATACGCGGAATATAATAATGAATTGGTACTTCAAGCATTTGAAATCTCTTCAGTAAATTTAACCTTATTGTAAGTCCTGAAATTGCTACTATCTCATTTTTTTTGCTGACTTAGAATTCATATGTTTTTATTGACATTGTAAAATTAAGGAAGGGCCCAAAATCTTACTTCTGAGTAAATTACATTTTCATAAGTACAGCTGCCAATTTCCTCTTCTGCAAAGATTGCGTAACTTGAATAGTATCTATTTAAAATAGACTTCCTTTCACTGCCCTTTTTGGTGAAGCAGAAGCATGCATGCACTGTTTATTACTCTTTTAAACAGTTATGAAATAAATAGGGATAAAAGTGACTCTGGTGGGATTCGAACCCACAACCTTTGAATATCTTTTTTACATTCACCTAGAAGTCCAATGCGCTATCCATTGCGCCACAGAGCCAATACACTCTGATGAGGTGCAGAGATATTCTGAAATGAAATAATGTTGATCAGCTTTATAAAGTTCATTTGATACTATAACCATGGATTTATTTTGAATATTGAATTGGGGAAATTATATTCACCGTCTCAAGTTACATGATACTTTAGGTAAGTCTACGTACGACTTAAGTTTAGTCAAATGGCACATGATATATGAGGCAGATGTGCATTTCACAACTCCATGAAAGACGTCTTTGCAATTTTAGTAATGGAATATCTTATACGTCATGCAGGGGAACACAAAAAGAGCATCCAATTAGAGTAATTTTTCTTTAAAGGAAGGAACCGCCTGAACAGGGACTTGAACCCTGGACCCTCAGATTAAAAGTCTGATGCTCTACCGACTGAGCTATCCAGGCTCTGCTATACTTTGTCTTAAAATCAGCTAAACAAATGTGGACGTACACTGACCTACACTCTGTGTATTAATATGGTTACATATATTAGCAATCAAATTTGTAGAGTTTAATAACAAATTGATGTTTTAACCCCTTCCATGCTCATGACGAGCTCAGCTCGTCGTGCAGTACACTTGTCGTGTGCTTATGACGAGCTGAGCTCGTCATGAACAATGGATTTACAGATCATTCAGCACAGGAGGAAAATCTCCTGTAGCATTGAAGGTGTTAAGCATTTGAAAAATTCAGCAGCACCCGTAATCCATTTTAAATCCTGAAATTTGTACTATCTCATTTTCGGCTGACTTAGAAATCATGTGTCTAAAATGACCTTGTGAAATCAATAAAGTGCCAAATATTATTACTACCTACTAAATTACATACATTTTCAGCAGTTTCTTTGGGAACTTCCTCTTGGGCATAGATTATGCAATGTTTTCAAAGCAAACAGTCTCTGTTTAAGTAGACTTTCTTTCACTGCCATTTTGGTAAATGTTTCTGGTGATGCAGACGCAGGCATTGCTTGTTACTGTTTCAATTAGTTATAAAATAAGAGGAGGGATAAAATTGACCCAGCTGGTGTTTGAACACAAAGCCTTTGAATGCTTTTGCTACATTCGTCTAGGACTCCAAGCCGCTATCCATTGCACTAGAGATCCGACCTGATTCAACACGGTGATCAGTGATTCACAAATAAAAAGATGACCTATCAGCTGTTGACCAACTTTATCAAGTTAATCGGACACTACCTTACATTTTGAACATTGAATTGGGTAAAAGATAATCAACAAACTACATGATACAGTTTGGGTAAGTCTTCTTAACCCTTGTCAAAGAAGGTAGAAGACAGATGGGTATGTAATGACTTGATTAAGACTTTTTTGAAACATCTCTAATAGGACTCCCCATTCATTGGATCCTGAAAAGAGTATGCAATTGATATACCTTTTCTTTAACCAAGCCGCCTGAACAGGGACTTGAACCCTGGGCCCTCAGATTTAAAGACTGATGCTCTCCCGACTAAGCTATCCAGGCTCGGAGAGGCCGCTCCACAAAATGACCTTATCAACATTTGGAAGTGTCCCAACTATCACTACGTTTCTTAAGATGGTTGCCGGTATTAAGTACTGAATACGCGGAATATAATAATGAATTGGTACTTCAAGCATTTGAAATCTCTTCAGTAAATGTAACCTTATTGTAAGTCCTGAAATTGCTACTATCTCATTTTTTTTGCTGACTTAGAAGTCATATGTTTTTATTGACATTGTAAAATTAAGGAATGGCCCAAAATCTTACTTCTGAGTAAATTACATTTTCATAAGTACAGCTGCCAATTTCCTCTTCTGCAAAGATTGCGTAATTTGAATAGTATCTATTTAAAATAGACTTCCTTTCACTGCCCTTTTTGGTGAAGCAGAAGCATGCATGCACTGTTTATTACTCTTTTAAACAGTTATGAAATAAATAGGGATAAAACTGACTCTGGTGGGATTCGAACCCACAACCTTTGAATATCTTTTTTACATTCACCTAGAAGTCCAATGCGCTATCCATTGCGCCACAGAGCCAATACGCTCTGATTAGGTGCAGAGATATTCTGAAATGAAATAATGTTGATCAGCTTTATAAAGTTCATTTGATACTATAACCATGGATTTATTTTGAATATTGAATTGGGGAAATTATATTCACCGTCTCAAGTTACATGATACCTTAGGTAAGTCTACGTACGACTTAAGTTTAGTCAAATGGCACATGATATATGAGGCAGATGTGCATTTCACAACTCCATGAAAGACGTTTTTGCAATTTTAGTAATGGAATATCTTATTCGTCATGCAGGGGAACACAAAAAGAGCATCCAATTCGAGTAATTTTTCTTTAAAGGAAGCAACCGCCTGAACAGGGACTTGAACCCTGGACCCTCAGATTAAAAGTCTGATGCTCTACCGACTGAGCTATCCAGGCTCTGCTATACTCTGTCTTAAAATCAGCTAAACAAATGTGGACGTACACTGACCTACACTCTGTGTATTAATATGGTTACATATATTAGCAATCAAATTTGTAGAGTTTAATAACAAATTGATGTTTTAACCCCTTCCATGCTCATGACGAGCTCAGCTCGTCGTGCAGTACACTTGTCGTGTGCTTATGACGAGCTGAGCTCGTCATGAACAATGGATTTACAGATCATTCAGCACAGGAGGAAAATCTCCTGTAGCATTGAAGGTGTTAAGCATTTGAAATTTCAGCAGCACACGTAATCCATTTTAAATCCTGAAATTTGTACTATCTCATTTTCGGCTGACTTAGAAATCATGTGTCTAAAATGACCTTGTGAAATCAATAAAGTGCCAAATACTATTACTACCTACTAAATTACATACATTTTCAGCAGTTTCTTTGGGAACTTCCTCTTGGGCATAGATTATGCAATGTTTTCAAAGCAAACAGTCTCTGTTTAAGTAGACTTTCTTTCACTGCCATTTTGGTAAATGTTTCTGGTGATGCAGACGCAGGCATTGCTTGTTACTGTTTCAATTAGTTATAAAATAAGAGGAGGGATAAAATTGACCCAGCTGGTGTTTGAACACAAAGCCTTTGAATGCTTTTGCTACATTCGTCTAGGACTCCAAGCCGCTATCCATTGCACTAGAGATCCGACCTGATTCAACACGGTGATCAGAGATTCACAAATAAAAAGATGACCTATCAGCTGTTGACCAACTTTATCAAGTTAATCGGACACTACCTTACATTTTGAACATTGAATTGGGTAAAAGATAATCAACAAACTACATGATACAGTTTGGGTAAGTCTTCTTAACCCTTGTCAAAGAATGTAGAAGACAGATGGGTATGTAATGACTTGATTAAGACTTTTTTGAAACATCTCTAATAGGACTCCCCATTCATTGGATCCTGAAAAGAGTATGCAATTGATATACCTTTTCTTTAACCAAGCCGCCTGAACAGGGACTTGAACCCTGGGCCCTCAGATTAAAAGTCTGATGCTCTCCCGACTGAGCTATCCAGGCTCGGAGAGGGCGCTCCACAAAATGACCTTATCAACATTTGGAAGTGTCCCAACTATCACTACGTTTCTTAAGATGGTTGCCGGTATTAAGTACTGAATACGCGGAATATAATAATGAATTGGTACTTCAAGCATTTGAAATCTCTTCAGTAAATTTAACCTTATTGTAAGTCCTGAAATTGCTACTATCTCATTTTTTTTGCTGACTTAGAATTCATATGTTTTTATTGACATTGTAAAATTAAGGAAGGGCCCAAAATCTTACTTCTGAGTAAATTACATTTTCATAAGTACAGCTGCCAATTTCCTCTTCTGCAAAGATTGCGTAACTTGAATAGTATCTATTTAAAATAGACTTCCTTTCACTGCCCTTTTTGGTGAAGCAGAAGCATGCATGCACTGTTTATTACTCTTTTAAACAGTTATGAAATAAATAGGGATAAAAGTGACTCTGGTGGGATTCGAACCCACAACCTTTGAATATCTTTTTTACATTCACCTAGAAGTCCAATGCGCTATCCATTGCGCCACAGAGCCAATACACTCTGATGAGGTGCAGAGATATTCTGAAATGAAATAATGTTGATCAGCTTTATAAAGTTCATTTGATACTATAACCATGGATTTATTTTGAATATTGAATTGGGGAAATTATATTCACCGTCTCAAGTTACATGATACTTTAGGTAAGTCTACGTACGACTTAAGTTTAGTCAAATGGCACATGATATATGAGGCAGATGTGCATTTCACAACTCCATGAAAGACGTCTTTGCAATTTTAGTAATGGAATATCTTATACGTCATGCAGGGGAACACAAAAAGAGCATCCAATTAGAGTAATTTTTCTTTAAAGGAAGGAACCGCCTGAACAGGGACTTGAACCCTGGACCCTCAGATTAAAAGTCTGATGCTCTACCGACTGAGCTATCCAGGCTCTGCTATACTTTGTCTTAAAATCAGCTAAACAAATGTGGACGTACACTGACCTACACTCTGTGTATTAATATGGTTACATATATTAGCAATCAAATTTGTAGAGTTTAATAACAAATTGATGTTTTAACCCCTTCCATGCTCATGACGAGCTCAGCTCGTCGTGCAGTACACTTGTCGTGTGCTTATGACGAGCTGAGCTCGTCATGAACAATGGATTTACAGATCATTCAGCACAGGAGGAAAATCTCCTGTAGCATTGAAGGTGTTAAGCATTTGAAAAATTCAGCAGCACACGTAATCCATTTTAAATCCTGAAATTTGTACTATCTCATTTTCGGCTGACTTAGAAATCATGTGTCTAAAATGACCTTGTGAAATCAATAAAGTGCCAAATATTATTACTACCTACTAAATTACATACATTTTCAGCAGTTTCTTTGGGAACTTCCTCTTGGGCATAGATTATGCAATGTTTTCAAAGCAAACAGTCTCTGTTTAAGTAGACTTTCTTTCACTGCCATTTTGGTAAATGTTTCTGGTGATGCAGACGCAGGCATTGCTTGTTACTGTTTCAATTAGTTATAAAATAAGAGGAGGGATAAAATTGACCAAGCTGGTGTTTGAACACAAAGCCTTTGAATGCTTTTGCTACATTCGTCTAGGACTCCAAGCCGCTATCCATTGCACTAGAGATCCGACCTGATTCAACACGGTGATCAGTGATTCACAAATAAAAAGATGACCTATCAGCTGTTGACCAACTTTATCAAGTTAATCGGACACTACCTTACATTTTGAACATTGAATTGGGTAAAAGATAATCAACAAACTACATGATACAGTTTGGGTAAGTCTTCTTAACCCTTGTCAAAGAAGGTAGAAGACAGATGGGTATGTAATGACTTGATTAAGACTTTTTTGAAACATCTCTAATAGGACTCCCCATTCATTGGATCCTGAAAAGAGTATGCAATTGATATACCTTTTCTTTAACCAAGCCGCCTGAACAGGGACTTGAACCCTGGGCCCTCAGATTTAAAGACTGATGCTCTCCCGACTGAGCTATCCAGGCTCGGAGAGGCTGCTCCACAAAATGACCTTATCAACATTTGGAAGTGTCCCAACTATCACTACGTTTCTTAAGATGGTTGCCGGTATTAAGTACTGAATACGCGGAATATAATAATGAATTGGTACTTCAAGCATTTGAAATCTCTTCAGTAAATGTAACCTTATTGTAAGTCCTGAAATTGCTACTATCTCATTTTTTTTGCTGACTTAGAAGTCATATGTTTTTATTGACATTGTAAAATTAAGGAAGGGCCCAAAATCTTACTTCTGAGTAAATTACATTTTCATAAGTACAGCTGCCAATTTCCTCTTCTGCAAAGATTGCGTAATTTGAATAGTATCTATTTAAAATAGACTTCCTTTCACTGCCCTTTTTGGTGAAGCAGAAGCATGCATGCACTGTTTATTACTCTTTTAAACAGTTATGAAATAAATAGGGATAAAACTGACTCTGGTGGGATTCGAACCCACAACCTTTGAATATCTTTTTTACATTCACCTAGAAGTCCAATGCGCTATCCATTGCGCCACAGAGCCAATACGCTCTGATTAGGTGCAGAGATATTCTGAAATGAAATAATGTTGATCAGCTTTATAAAGTTCATTTGATACTATAACCATGGATTTATTTTGAATATTGAATTGGGGAAATTATATTCACCGTCTCAAGTTACATGATACCTTAGGTAAGTCTACGTACGACTTAAGTTTAGTCAAATGGCACATGATATATGAGGCAGATGTGCATTTCACAACTCCATGAAAGACGTTTTTGCAATTTTAGTAATGGAATATCTTATTCGTCATGCAGGGGAACACAAAAAGAGCATCCAATTCGAGTAATTTTTCTTTAAAGGAAGCAACCGCCTGAACAGGGACTTGAACCCTGGACCCTCAGATTAAAAGTCTGATGCTCTACCGACTGAGCTATCCAGGCTCTGCTATACTCTGTCTTAAAATCAGCTAAACAAATGTGGACGTACACTGACCTACACTCTGTGTATTAATATGGTTACATATATTAGCAATCAAATTTGTAGAGTTTAATAACAAATTGATGTTTTAACCCCTTCCATGCTCATGACGAGCTCAGCTCGTCGTGCAGTACACTTGTCGTGTGCTTATGACGAGCTGAGCTCGTCATGAACAATGGATTTACAGATCATTCAGCACAGGAGGAAAATCTCCTGTAGCATTGAAGGTGTTAAGCATTTGAAATTTCAGCAGCACACGTAATCCATTTTAAATCCTGAAATTTGTACTATCTCATTTTCGGCTGACTTAGAAATCATGTGTCTAAAATGACCTTGTGAAATCAATAAAGTGCCAAATACTATTACTACCTACTAAATTACATACATTTTCAGCAGTTTCTTTGGGAACTTCCTCTTGGGCATAGATTATGCAATGTTTTCAAAGCAAACAGTCTCTGTTTAAGTAGACTTTCTTTCACTGCCATTTTGGTAAATGTTTCTGGTGATGCAGACGCAGGCATTGCTTGTTACTGTTTCAATTAGTTATAAAATAAGAGGAGGGATAAAATTGACCCAGCTGGTGTTTGAACACAAAGCCTTTGAATGCTTTTGCTACATTCGTCTAGGACTCCAAGCCGCTATCCATTGCACTAGAGATCCGACCTGATTCAACACGGTGATCAGAGATTCACAAATAAAAAGATGACCTATCAGCTGTTGACCAACTTTATCAAGTTAATCGGACACTACCTTACATTTTGAACATTGAATTGGGTAAAAGATAATCAACAAACTACATGATACAGTTTGGGTAAGTCTTCTTAACCCTTGTCAAAGAATGTAGAAGACAGATGGGTATGTAATGACTTGATTAAGACTTTTTTGAAACATCTCTAATAGGACTCCCCATTCATTGGATCCTGAAAAGAGTATGCAATTGATATACCTTTTCTTTAACCAAGCCGCCTGAACAGGGACTTGAACCCTGGGCCCTCAGATTAAAAGTCTGATGCTCTCCCGACTGAGCTATCCAGGCTCGGAGAGGGCGCTCCACAAAATGACCTTATCAACATTTGGAAGTGTCCCAACTATCACTACGTTTCTTAAGATGGTTGCCGGTATTAAGTACTGAATACGCGGAATATAATAATGAATTGGTACTTCAAGCATTTGAAATCTCTTCAGTAAATTTAACCTTATTGTAAGTCCTGAAATTGCTACTATCTCATTTTTTTTGCTGACTTAGAATTCATATGTTTTTATTGACATTGTAAAATTAAGGAAGGGCCCAAAATCTTACTTCTGAGTAAATTACATTTTCATAAGTACAGCTGCCAATTTCCTCTTCTGCAAAGATTGCGTAATTTGAATAGTATCTATTTAAAATAGACTTCCTTTCACTGCCCTTTTTGGTGAAGCAGAAGCATGCATGCACTGTTTATTACTCTTTTAAACAGTTATGAAATAAATAGGGATAAAACTGACTCTGGTGGGATTCGAACCCACAACTTTTGAATATCTTTTTTACATTCACCTAGAAGTCCAATGCGCTATCCATTGCGCCACAGAGCCAATACGCTCTGATTAGGTGCAGAGATATTCTGAAATGAAATAATGTTGATCAGCTTTATAAAGTTCTTTTGATACTATAACCATGGATTTATTTTGAATATTGAATTGGGGAAATTATATTCACCGTCTCAAGTTACATGATACCTTAGGTAAGTCTACGTACGACTTAAGTTTAGTCAAATGGCACATGATATATGAGGCAGATGTGCATTTCACAACTCCATGAAAGACGTTTTTGCAATTTTAGTAATGGAATATCTTATTCGTCATGCAGGGGAACACAAAAAGAGCATCCAATTCGAGTAATTTTTCTTTAAAGGAAGCAACCGCCTGAACAGGGACTTGAACCCTGGACCCTCAGATTAAAAGTCTGATGCTCTACCGACTGAGCTATCCAGGCTCTGCTATACTCTGTCTTAAAATCAGCTAAACAAATGTGGACGTACACTGACCTACACTCTGTGTATTAATATGGTTACATATATTAGCAATCAAATTTGTAGAGTTTAATAACAAATTGATGTTTTAACCCCTTCCATGCTCATGACGAGCTCAGCTCGTCGTGCAGTACACTTGTCGTGTGCTTATGACGAGCTGAGCTCGTCATGAACAATGGATTTACAGATCATTCAGCACAGGAGGAAAATCTCCTGTAGCATTGAAGGTGTTAAGCATTTGAAATTTCAGCAGCACACATAATCCATTTTAAATCCTGAAATTTGTACTATCTCATTTTCGGCTGACTTAGAAATCATGTGTCTAAAATGACCTTGTGAAATCAATAAAGTGCCAAATACTATTACTACCTACTAAATTACATACATTTTCAGCAGTTTCTTTGGGAACTTCCTCTTGGGCATAGATTATGCAATGTTTTCAAAGCAAACAGTCTCTGTTTAAGTAGACTTTCTTTCACTGCCATTTTGGTAAATGTTTCTGGTGATGCAGACGCAGGCATTGCTTGTTACTGTTTCAATTAGTTATAAAATAAGAGGAGGGATAAAATTGACCCAGCTGGTGTTTGAACACAAAGCCTTTGAATGCTTTTGCTACATTCGTCTAGGACTCCAAGCCGCTATCCATTGCACTAGAGATCCGACCTGATTCAACACGGTGATCAGAGATTCACAAATAAAAAGATGACCTATCAGCTGTTGACCAACTTTATCAAGTTAATCGGACACTACCTTACATTTTGAACATTGAATTGGGTAAAAGATAATCAACAAACTACATGATACAGTTTGGGTAAGTCTTCTTAACCCTTGTCAAAGAATGTAGAAGACAGATGGGTATGTAATGACTTGATTAAGACTTTTTTGAAACATCTCTAATAGGACTCCCCATTCATTGGATCCTGAAAAGAGTATGCAATTGATATACCTTTTCTTTAACCAAGCCGCCTGAACAGGGACTTGAACCCTGGGCCCTCAGATTAAAAGTCTGATGCTCTCCCGACTGAGCTATCCAGGCTCGGAGAGGGCGCTCCACAAAATGACCTTATCAACATTTGGAAGTGTCCCAACTATCACTACGTTTCTTAAGATGGTTGCCGGTATTAAGTACTGAATACGCGGAATATAATAATGAATTGGTACTTCAAGCATTTGAAATCTCTTCAGTAAATTTAACCTTATTGTAAGTCCTGAAATTGCTACTATCTCATTTTTTTTGCTGACTTAGAATTCATATGTTTTTATTGACATTGTAAAATTAAGGAAGGGCCCAAAATCTTACTTCTGAGTAAATTACATTTTCATAAGTACAGCTGCCAATTTCCTCTTCTGCAAAGATTGCGTAACTTGAATAGTATCTATTTAAAATAGACTTCCTTTCACTGCCCTTTTTGGTGAAGCAGAAGCATGCATGCACTGTTTATTACTCTTTTAAACAGTTATGAAATAAATAGGGATAAAAGTGACTCTGGTGGGATTCGAACCCACAACCTTTGAATATCTTTTTTACATTCCCCTAGAAGTCCAATGCGCTATCCATTGCGCCACAGAGCCAATACACTCTGATGAGGTGCAGAGATATTCTGAAATGAAATAAAGTTGATCAGCTTTATAAAGTTCATTTGATACTATAACCATGGATTTATTTTGAATATTGAATTGGGGAAATTATATTCACCGTCTCAAGTTACATGATACTTTAGGTAAGTCTACGTACGACTTAAGTTTAGTCAAATGGCACATGATATATGAGGCAGATGTGCATTTCACAACTCCATGAAAGACGTTTTTGCAATTTTAGTAATGGAATATCTTATTCGTCATGCAGGGGAACACAAAAAGAGCATCCAATTAGAGTAATTTTTCTTTAAAGGAAGGAACCGCCTGAACAGGGACTTGAACCCTGGACCCTCAGATTAAAAGTCTGATGCTCTACCGACTGAGCTATCCAGGCTCTGCTATACTCTGTCTTAAAATCAGCTAAACAAATGTGGACGTACACTGACCTACCATCTGTGTATTAATATGGTTACATATATTAGCAATCAAATTTGTAGAGTTTAATAACAAATTGATGTTTTAACCCCTTCCATGCTCATGACGAGCTCAGTTCGTCGTGCAGTACACTTGTCATGTGCTTATGACGAGCTGAGCTCGTCATGAACAATGGATTTACAGATCATTCAGCACAGGAGGAAAATCTCCTGTAGCATTGAAGGTGTTAAGCATTTGAAATTTCAGCAGCACACGTAATCCATTTTAAATCCTGAAATTTGTACTATCTCATTTTCGGCTGACTTAGAAATCATGTGTCTAAAATGACCTTGTGAAATCAATAAAGTGCCAAATACTATTACTACCTACTAAATTACATACATTTTCAGCAGTTTCTTTGGGAACTTCCTCTTGGGCATAGATTATGCAATGTTTTCAAAGCAAACAGTCTCTGTTTAAGTAGACTTTCTTTCACTGCCATTTTGGTAAATGTTTCTGGTGATGCAGACGCAGGCATTGCTTGTTACTGTTTCAATTAGTTATAAAATAAGAGGAGGGATAAAATTGACCCAGCTGGTGTTTGAACACAAAGCCTTTGAATGCTTTTGCTACATTCGTCTAGGACTCCAAGCCGCTATCCATTGCACTAGAGATCCGACCTGATTCAACACGGTGATCAGAGATTCACAAATAAAAAGATGACCTATCAGCTGTTGACCAACTTTCTCAAGTTAATCGGACACTACCTTACATTTTGAACATTGAATTGGGTAAAAGATAATCAACAAACTACATGATACAGTTTGGGTAAGTCTTCTTAACCCTTGTCAAAGAATGTAGAAGACAGATGGGTATGTAATGACTTGATTAAGACTTTTTTGAAACATCTCTAATAGGACTCCCCATTCATTGGATCCTGAAAAGAGTATGCAATTGATATACCTTTTCTTTAACCAAGCCGCCTGAACAGGGACTTGAACCCTGGGCCCTCAGATTAAAAGTCTGATGCTCTCCCGACTGAGCTATCCAGGCTCGGAGAGGGCGCTCCACAAAATGACCTTATCAACATTTGGAAGTGTCCCAACTATCACTACGTTTCTTAAGATGGTTGCCGGTATTAAGTACTGAATACGCGGAATATAATAATGAATTGGTACTTCAAGCATTTGAAATCTCTTCAGTAAATTTAACCTTATTGTAAGTCCTGAAATTGCTACTATCTCATTTTTTTGGCTGACTTAGAATTCATATGTTTTTATTGACATTGTAAAATTAAGGAAGGGCCCAAAATCTTACTTCTGAGTAAATTACATTTTCATAAGTACCGCTGCCAATTTCCTCTTCTGCAAAGATTGCGTAACTTGAATAGCATCTATTTAAAATAGACTTCCTTTCACTGCCCTTTTTGGTGAAGCAGAAGCATGCATGCACTGTTTATTACTCTTTTAAACAGTTATGAAATAAATAGGGATAAAAGTGACTCTGGTGGGATTCGAACCCACAACCTTTGAATATCTTTTTTACATTCACCTAGAAGTCCAATGCGCTATCCATTGCGCCACAGAGCCAATACACTCTGATGAGGTGCAGAGATATTCTGAAATGAAATAATGTTGATCAGCTTTATAAAGTTCATTTGATACTATAACCATGGATTTATTTTGAATATTGAATTGGGGAAATTATATTCACCGTCTCAAGTTACATGATACTTTAGGTAAGTCTACGTACGACTTAAGTTTAGTCAAATGGCACATGATATATGAGGCAGATGTGCATTTCACAACTCCATGAAAGACGTTTTTGCAATTTTAGTAATGGAATATCTTATTCGTCATGCAGGGGAACACAAAAAGAGCATCCAATTAGAGTAATTTTTCTTTAAAGGAAGGAACCGCCTGAACAGGGACTTGAACCCTGGACCCTCAGATTAAAAGTCTGATGCTCTACCGACTGAGCTATCCAGGCTCTGCTATACTCTGTCTTAAAATCAGCTAAACAAATGTGGACGTACACTGACCTACACTCTGTGTATTAATATGGTTACATATATTAGCAATCAAATTTGTAGAGTTTAATAACAAATTGATGTTTTAACCCCTTCCATGCTCATGACGAGCTCAGCTCGTCGTGCAGTACACTTGTCGTGTGCTTATGACGAGCTGAGCTCGTCATGAACAATGGATTTACAGATCATTCAGCACAGGAGGAAAATCTCCTGTAGCATTGAAGGTGTTAAGCATTTGAAATTTCAGCAGCACACGTAATCCATTTTAAATCCTGAAATTTGTACTATCTCATTTTCGGCTGACTTAGAAATCATGTGTCTAAAATGACCTTGTGAAATCAATAAAGTGCCAAATATTATTACTACCTACTAAATTACATACATTTTCAGCAGTTTCTTTGGGAACTTCCTCTTGGGCATAGATTATGCAATGTTTTCAAAGCAAACAGTCTCTGTTTAAGTAGACTTTCTTTCACTGCCATTTTGGTAAATGTTTCTGGTGATGCAGACGCAGGCATTGCTTGTTACTGTTTCAATTAGTTATAAAATAAGAGGAGGGATAAAATTGACCCAGCTGGTGTTTGAACACAAAGCCTTTGAATGCTTTTGCTACATTCGTCTAGGACTCCAAGCCGCTATCCATTGCACTAGAGATCCGACCTGATTCAACACGGTGATCAGTGATTCACAAATAAAAAGATGACCTATCAGCTGTTGACCAACTTTATCAAGTTAATCGGACACTACCTTACATTTTGAACATTGAATTGGGTAAAAGATAATCAACAAACTACATGATACAGTTTGGGTAAGTCTTCTTAACCCTTGTCAAAGAATGTAGAAGACAGATGGGTATGTAATGACTTGATTAAGACTTTTTTGAAACATCTCTAATAGGACTCCCCATTCATTGGATCCTGAAAAGAGTATGCAATTGATATACCTTTTCTTTAACCAAGCCGCCTGAACAGGGACTTGAACCCTGGGCCCTCAGATTAAAAGTCTGATGCTCTCCCGACTGAGCTATCCAGGCTCGGAGAGGGCGCTCCACAAAATGACCTTATCAACATTTGGAAGTGTCCCAACTATCACTACGTTTCTTAAGATGGTTGCCGGTATTAAGTACTGAATACGCAGAATATAATAATGAATTGGTACTTCAAGCATTTGAAATCTCTTCAGTAAATTTAACCTTATTGTAAGTCCTGAAATTGCTACTATCTCATTTTTTTTGCTGACTTAGAATTCATATGTTTTTATTGACATTGTAAAATTAAGGAAGGGCCCAAAATCTTACTTCTGAGTAAATTACATTTTCATAAGTACAGCTGCCAATTTCCTCTTCTGCAAAGATTGCGTAACTTGAATAGTATCTATTTAAAATAGACTTCCTTTCACTGCCCTTTTTGGTGAAGCAGAAGCATGCATGCACTGTTTATTACTCTTTTAAACAGTTATGAAATAAATAGGGATAAAAGTGACTCTGGTGGGATTCGAACCCACAACCTTTGAATATCTTTTTTACATTCCCCTAGAAGTCCAATGCGCTATCCATTGCGCCACAGAGCCAATACACTCTGATGAGGTGCAGAGATATTCTGAAATGAAATAAAGTTGATCAGCTTTATAAAGTTCATTTGATACTATAACCATGGATTTATTTTGAATATTGAATTGGGGAAATTATATTCACCGTCTCAAGTTACATGATACTTTAGGTAAGTCTACGTACGACTTAAGTTTAGTCAAATGGCACATGATATATGAGGCAGATGTGCATTTCACAACTCCATGAAAGACGTTTTTGCAATTTTAGTAATGGAATATCTTATTCGTCATGCAGGGGAACACAAAAAGAGCATCCAATTAGAGTAATTTTTCTTTAAAGGAAGGAACCGCCTGAACAGGGACTTGAACCCTGGACCCTCAGATTAAAAGTCTGATGCTCTACCGACTGAGCTATCCAGGCTCTGCTATACTCTGTCTTAAAATCAGCTAAACAAATGTGGACGTACACTGACCTACCATCTGTGTATTAATATGGTTACATATATTAGCAATCAAATTTGTAGAGTTTAATAACAAATTGATGTTTTAACCCCTTCCATGCTCATGACGAGCTCAGTTCGTCGTGCAGTACACTTGTCATGTGCTTATGACGAGCTGAGCTCGTCATGAACAATGGATTTACAGATCATTCAGCACAGGAGGAAAATCTCCTGTAGCATTGAAGGTGTTAAGCATTTGAAATTTCAGCAGCACACGTAATCCATTTTAAATCCTGAAATTTGTACTATCTCATTTTCGGCTGACTTAGAAATCATGTGTCTAAAATGACCTTGTGAAATCAATAAAGTGCCAAATACTATTACTACCTACTAAATTACATACATTTTCAGCAGTTTCTTTGGGAACTTCCTCTTGGGCATAGATTATGCAATGTTTTCAAAGCAAACAGTCTCTGTTTAAGTAGACTTTCTTTCACTGCCATTTTGGTAAATGTTTCTGGTGATGCAGACGCAGGCATTGCTTGTTACTGTTTCAATTAGTTATAAAATAAGAGGAGGGATAAAATTGACCCAGCTGGTGTTTGAACACAAAGCCTTTGAATGCTTTTGCTACATTCGTCTAGGACTCCAAGCCGCTATCCATTGCACTAGAGATCCGACCTGATTCAACACGGTGATCAGAGATTCACAAATAAAAAGATGACCTATCAGCTGTTGACCAACTTTCTCAAGTTAATCGGACACTACCTTACATTTTGAACATTGAATTGGGTAAAAGATAATCAACAAACTACATGATACAGTTTGGGTAAGTCTTCTTAACCCTTGTCAAAGAATGTAGAAGACAGATGGGTATGTAATGACTTGATTAAGACTTTTTTGAAACATCTCTAATAGGACTCCCCATTCATTGGATCCTGAAAAGAGTATGCAATTGATATACCTTTTCTTTAACCAAGCCGCCTGAACAGGGACTTGAACCCTGGGCCCTCAGATTAAAAGTCTGATGCTCTCCCGACTGAGCTATCCAGGCTCGGAGAGGGCGCTCCACAAAATGACCTTATCAACATTTGGAAGTGTCCCAACTATCACTACGTTTCTTAAGATGGTTGCCGGTATTAAGTACTGAATACGCGGAATATAATAATGAATTGGTACTTCAAGCATTTGAAATCTCTTCAGTAAATTTAACCTTATTGTAAGTCCTGAAATTGCTACTATCTCATTTTTTTGGCTGACTTAGAATTCATATGTTTTTATTGACATTGTAAAATTAAGGAAGGGCCCAAAATCTTACTTCTGAGTAAATTACATTTTCATAAGTACCGCTGCCAATTTCCTCTTCTGCAAAGATTGCGTAACTTGAATAGCATCTATTTAAAATAGACTTCCTTTCACTGCCCTTTTTGGTGAAGCAGAAGCATGCATGCACTGTTTATTACTCTTTTAAACAGTTATGAAATAAATAGGGATAAAAGTGACTCTGGTGGGATTCGAACCCACAACCTTTGAATATCTTTTTTACATTCACCTAGAAGTCCAATGCGCTATCCATTGCGCCACAGAGCCAATACACTCTGATGAGGTGCAGAGATATTCTGAAATGAAATAATGTTGATCAGCTTTATAAAGTTCATTTGATACTATAACCATGGATTTATTTTGAATATTGAATTGGGGAAATTATATTCACCGTCTCAAGTTACATGATACTTTAGGTAAGTCTACGTACGACTTAAGTTTAGTCAAATGGCACATGATATATGAGGCAGATGTGCATTTCACAACTCCATGAAAGACGTTTTTGCAATTTTAGTAATGGAATATCTTATTCGTCATGCAGGGGAACACAAAAAGAGCATCCAATTAGAGTAATTTTTCTTTAAAGGAAGGAACCGCCTGAACAGGGACTTGAACCCTGGACCCTCAGATTAAAAGTCTGATGCTCTACCGACTGAGCTATCCAGGCTCTGCTATACTCTGTCTTAAAATCAGCTAAACAAATGTGGACGTACACTGACCTACACTCTGTGTATTAATATGGTTACATATATTAGCAATCAAATTTGTAGAGTTTAATAACAAATTGATGTTTTAACCCCTTCCATGCTCATGACGAGCTCAGCTCGTCGTGCAGTACACTTGTCGTGTGCTTATGACGAGCTGAGCTCGTCATGAACAATGGATTTACAGATCATTCAGCACAGGAGGAAAATCTCCTGTAGCATTGAAGGTGTTAAGCATTTGAAATTTCAGCAGCACACGTAATCCATTTTAAATCCTGAAATTTGTACTATCTCATTTTCGGCTGACTTAGAAATCATGTGTCTAAAATGACCTTGTGAAATCAATAAAGTGCCAAATATTATTACTACCTACTAAATTACATACATTTTCAGCAGTTTCTTTGGGAACTTCCTCTTGGGCATAGATTATGCAATGTTTTCAAAGCAAACAGTCTCTGTTTAAGTAGACTTTCTTTCACTGCCATTTTGGTAAATGTTTCTGGTGATGCAGACGCAGGCATTGCTTGTTACTGTTTCAATTAGTTATAAAATAAGAGGAGGGATAAAATTGACCCAGCTGGTGTTTGAACACAAAGCCTTTGAATGCTTTTGCTACATTCGTCTAGGACTCCAAGCCGCTATCCATTGCACTAGAGATCCGACCTGATTCAACACGGTGATCAGTGATTCACAAATAAAAAGATGACCTATCAGCTGTTGACCAACTTTATCAAGTTAATCGGACACTACCTTACATTTTGAACATTGAATTGGGTAAAAGATAATCAACAAACTACATGATACAGTTTGGGTAAGTCTTCTTAACCCTTGTCAAAGAAGGTAGAAGACAGATGGGTATGTAATGACTTGATTAAGACTTTTTTGAAACATCTCTAATAGGACTCCCCATTCATTGGATCCTGAAAAGAGTATGCAATTGATATACCTTTTCTTTAACCAAGCCGCCTGAACAGGGACTTGAACCCTGGGCCCTCAGATTTAAAGACTGATGCTCTCCCGACTGAGCTATCCAGGCTCGGAGAGGGCGCTCCACAAAATGACCTTATCAACATTTGGAAGTGTCCCAACTATCACTACGTTTCTTAAGATGGTTGCCGGTATTAAGTACTGAATACGCGGAATATAATAATGAATTGGTACTTCAAGCATTTGAAATCTCTTCAGTAAATTTAACCTTATTGTAAGTCCTGAAATTGCTACTATCTCATTTTTTTTGCTGACTTAGAATTCATATGTTTTTATTGACATTGTAAAATTAAGGAAGGGCCCAAAATCTTACTTCTGAGTAAATTACATTTTCATAAGTACAGCTGCCAATTTCCTCTTCTGCAAAGATTGCGTAACTTGAATAGTATCTATTTAAAATAGACTTCCTTTCACTGCCCTTTTTGGTGAAGCAGAAGCATGCATGCACTGTTTATTACTCTTTTAAACAGTTATGAAATAAATAGGGATAAAAGTGACTCTGGTGGGATTCGAACCCACAACCTTTGAATATCTTTTTTACATTCCCCTAGAAGTCCAATGCGCTATCCATTGCGCCACAGAGCCAATACACTCTGATGAGGTGCAGAGATATTCTGAAATGAAATAAAGTTGATCAGCTTTATAAAGTTCATTTGATACTATAACCATGGATTTATTTTGAATATTGAATTGGGGAAATTATATTCACCGTCTCAAGTTACATGATACTTTAGGTAAGTCTACGTACGACTTAAGTTTAGTCAAATGGCACATGATATATGAGGCAGATGTGCATTTCACAACTCCATGAAAGACGTTTTTGCAATTTTAGTAATGGAATATCTTATTCGTCATGCAGGGGAACACAAAAAGAGCATCCAATTAGAGTAATTTTTCTTTAAAGGAAGGAACCGCCTGAACAGGGACTTGAACCCTGGACCCTCAGATTAAAAGTCTGATGCTCTACCGACTGAGCTATCCAGGCTCTGCTATACTCTGTCTTAAAATCAGCTAAACAAATGTGGACGTACACTGACCTACCATCTGTGTATTAATATGGTTACATATATTAGCAATCAAATTTGTAGAGTTTAATAACAAATTGATGTTTTAACCCCTTCCATGCTCATGACGAGCTCAGTTCGTCGTGCAGTACACTTGTCATGTGCTTATGACGAGCTGAGCTCGTCATGAACAATGGATTTACAGATCATTCAGCACAGGAGGAAAATCTCCTGTAGCATTGAAGGTGTTAAGCATTTGAAATTTCAGCAGCACACGTAATCCATTTTAAATCCTGAAATTTGTACTATCTCATTTTCGGCTGACTTAGAAATCATGTGTCTAAAATGACCTTGTGAAATCAATAAAGTGCCAAATACTATTACTACCTACTAAATTACATACATTTTCAGCAGTTTCTTTGGGAACTTCCTCTTGGGCATAGATTATGCAATGTTTTCAAAGCAAACAGTCTCTGTTTAAGTAGACTTTCTTTCACTGCCATTTTGGTAAATGTTTCTGGTGATGCAGACGCAGGCATTGCTTGTTACTGTTTCAATTAGTTATAAAATAAGAGGAGGGATAAAATTGACCCAGCTGGTGTTTGAACACAAAGCCTTTGAATGCTTTTGCTACATTCGTCTAGGACTCCAAGCCGCTATCCATTGCACTAGAGATCCGACCTGATTCAACACGGTGATCAGAGATTCACAAATAAAAAGATGACCTATCAGCTGTTGACCAACTTTCTCAAGTTAATCGGACACTACCTTACATTTTGAACATTGAATTGGGTAAAAGATAATCAACAAACTACATGATACAGTTTGGGTAAGTCTTCTTAACCCTTGTCAAAGAATGTAGAAGACAGATGGGTATGTAATGACTTGATTAAGACTTTTTTGAAACATCTCTAATAGGACTCCCCATTCATTGGATCCTGAAAAGAGTATGCAATTGATATACCTTTTCTTTAACCAAGCCGCCTGAACAGGGACTTGAACCCTGGGCCCTCAGATTAAAAGTCTGATGCTCTCCCGACTGAGCTATCCAGGCTCGGAGAGGGCGCTCCACAAAATGACCTTATCAACATTTGGAAGTGTCCCAACTATCACTACGTTTCTTAAGATGGTTGCCGGTATTAAGTACTGAATACGCGGAATATAATAATGAATTGGTACTTCAAGCATTTGAAATCTCTTCAGTAAATTTAACCTTATTGTAAGTCCTGAAATTGCTACTATCTCATTTTTTTGGCTGACTTAGAATTCATATGTTTTTATTGACATTGTAAAATTAAGGAAGGGCCCAAAATCTTACTTCTGAGTAAATTACATTTTCATAAGTACCGCTGCCAATTTCCTCTTCTGCAAAGATTGCGTAACTTGAATAGCATCTATTTAAAATAGACTTCCTTTCACTGCCCTTTTTGGTGAAGCAGAAGCATGCATGCACTGTTTATTACTCTTTTAAACAGTTATGAAATAAATAGGGATAAAAGTGACTCTGGTGGGATTCGAACCCACAACCTTTGAATATCTTTTTTACATTCACCTAGAAGTCCAATGCGCTATCCATTGCGCCACAGAGCCAATACACTCTGATGAGGTGCAGAGATATTCTGAAATGAAATAATGTTGATCAGCTTTATAAAGTTCATTTGATACTATAACCATGGATTTATTTTGAATATTGAATTGGGGAAATTATATTCACCGTCTCAAGTTACATGATACTTTAGGTAAGTCTACGTACGACTTAAGTTTAGTCAAATGGCACATGATATATGAGGCAGATGTGCATTTCACAACTCCATGAAAGACGTTTTTGCAATTTTAGTAATGGAATATCTTATTCGTCATGCAGGGGAACACAAAAAGAGCATCCAATTAGAGTAATTTTTCTTTAAAGGAAGGAACCGCCTGAACAGGGACTTGAACCCTGGACCCTCAGATTAAAAGTCTGATGCTCTACCGACTGAGCTATTCAGGCTCTGCTATACTCTGTCTTAAAATCAGCTAAACAAATGTGGACGTACACTGACCTACACTCTGTGTATTAATATGGTTACATATATTAGCAATCAAATTTGTAGAGTTTAATAACAAATTGATGTTTTAACCCCTTCCATGCTCATGACGAGCTCAGCTCGTCGTGCAGTACACTTGTCGTGTGCTTATGACGAGCTGAGCTCGTCATGAACAATGGATTTACAGATCATTCAGCACAGGAGGAAAATCTCCTGTAGCATTGAAGGTGTTAAGCATTTGAAATTTCAGCAGCACACGTAATCCATTTTAAATCCTGAAATTTGTACTATCTCATTTTCGGCTGACTTAGAAATCATGTGTCTAAAATGACCTTGTGAAATCAATAAAGTGCCAAATATTATTACTACCTACTAAATTACATACATTTTCAGCAGTTTCTTTGGGAACTTCCTCTTGGGCATAGATTATGCAATGTTTTCAAAGCAAACAGTCTCTGTTTAAGTAGACTTTCTTTCACTGCCATTTTGGTAAATGTTTCTGGTGATGCAGACGCAGGCATTGCTTGTTACTGTTTCAATTAGTTATAAAATAAGAGGAGGGATAAAATTGACCCAGCTGGTGTTTGAACACAAAGCCTTTGAATGCTTTTGCTACATTCGTCTAGGACTCCAAGCCGCTATCCATTGCACTAGAGATCCGACCTGATTCAACACGGTGATCAGTGATTCACAAATAAAAAGATGACCTATCAGCTGTTGACCAACTTTATCAAGTTAATCGGACACTACCTTACATTTTGAACATTGAATTGGGTAAAAGATAATCAACAAACTACATGATACAGTTTGGGTAAGTCTTCTTAACCCTTGTCAAAGAAGGTAGAAGACAGATGGGTATGTAATGACTTGATTAAGACTTTTTTGAAACATCTCTAATAGGACTCCCCATTCATTGGATCCTGAAAAGAGTATGCAATTGATATACCTTTTCTTTAACCAAGCCGCCTGAACAGGGACTT
The DNA here is from genome assembly GCF_964261635.1 of Lissotriton helveticus. Classification (NCBI taxonomy): domain Eukaryota; kingdom Metazoa; phylum Chordata; class Amphibia; order Caudata; family Salamandridae; genus Lissotriton; species Lissotriton helveticus. Next base: position 216,224,366 of record NC_136057.1, on the reverse strand, counting down.
GAACCCTGGGCCCTCAGATTTAAAGACTGATGCTCTCCCGACTGAGCTATCCAGGCTCGGAGAGGCCGCTCCACAAAATGACCTTATCAACATTTGGAAGTGTCCCAACTATCACTACGTTTCTTAAGATGGTTGCCGGTATTAAGTACTGAATACGCGGAATATAATAATGAATTGGTACTTCAAGCATTTGAAATCTCTTCAGTAAATGTAACCTTATTGTAAGTCCTGAAATTGCTACTATCTCATTTTTTTTGCTGACTTAGAAGTCATATGTTTTTATTGACATTGTAAAATTAAGGAAGGGCCCAAAATCTTACTTCTGAGTAAATTACATTTTCATAAGTACAGCTGCCAATTTCCTCTTCTGCAAAGATTGCGTAATTTGAATAGTATCTATTTAAAATAGACTTCCTTTCACTGCCCTTTTTGGTGAAGCAGAAGCATGCATGCACTGTTTATTACTCTTTTAAACAGTTATGAAATAAATAGGGATAAAACTGACTCTGGTGGGATTCGAACCCACAACCTTTGAATATCTTTTTTACATTCACCTAGAAGTCCAATGCGCTATCCATTGCGCCACAGAGCCAATACGCTCTGATTAGGTGCAGAGATATTCTGAAATGAAATAATGTTGATCAGCTTTATAAAGTTCATTTGATACTATAACCATGGATTTATTTTGAATATTGAATTGGGGAAATTATATTCACCGTCTCAAGTTACATGATACCTTAGGTAAGTCTACGTACGACTTAAGTTTAGTCAAATGGCACATGATATATGAGGCAGATGTGCATTTCACAACTCCATGAAAGACGTTTTTGCAATTTTAGTAATGGAATATCTTATTCGTCATGCAGGGGAACACAAAAAGAGCATCCAATTCGAGTAATTTTTCTTTAAAGGAAGCAACCGCCTGAACAGGGACTTGAACCCTGGACCCTCAGATTAAAAGTCTGATGCTCTACCGACTGAGCTATCCAGGCTCTGCTATACTCTGTCTTAAAATCAGCTAAACAAATGTGGACGTACACTGACCTACACTCTGTGTATTAATATGGTTACATATATTAGCAATCAAATTTGTAGAGTTTAATAACAAATTGATGTTTTAACCCCTTCCATGCTCATGACGAGCTCAGCTCGTCGTGCAGTACACTTGTCGTGTGCTTATGACGAGCTGAGCTCGTCATGAACAATGGATTTACAGATCATTCAGCACAGGAGGAAAATCTCCTGTAGCATTGAAGGTGTTAAGCATTTGAAATTTCAGCAGCACACGTAATCCATTTTAAATCCTGAAATTTGTACTATCTCATTTTCGGCTGACTTAGAAATCATGTGTCTAAAATGACCTTGTGAAATCAATAAAGTGCCAAATACTATTACTACCTACTAAATTACATACATTTTCAGCAGTTTCTTTGGGAACTTCCTCTTGGGCATAGATTATGCAATGTTTTCAAAGCAAACAGTCTCTGTTTAAGTAGACTTTCTTTCACTGCCATTTTGGTAAATGTTTCTGGTGATGCAGACGCAGGCATTGCTTGTTACTGTTTCAATTAGTTATAAAATAAGAGGAGGGATAAAATTGACCCAGCTGGTGTTTGAACACAAAGCCTTTGAATGCTTTTGCTACATTCGTCTAGGACTCCAAGCCGCTATCCATTGCACTAGAGATCCGACCTGATTCAACACGGTGATCAGAGATTCACAAATAAAAAGATGACCTATCAGCTGTTGACCAACTTTATCAAGTTAATCGGACACTACCTTACATTTTGAACATTGAATTGGGTAAAAGATAATCAACAAACTACATGATACAGTTTGGGTAAGTCTTCTTAACCCTTGTCAAAGAATGTAGAAGACAGATGGGTATGTAATGACTTGATTAAGACTTTTTTGAAACATCTCTAATAGGACTCCCCATTCATTGGATCCTGAAAAGAGTATGCAATTGATATACCTTTTCTTTAACCAAGCCGCCTGAACAGGGACTTGAACCCTGGGCCCTCAGATTAAAAGTCTGATGCTCTCCCGACTGAGCTATCCAGGCTCGGAGAGGGCGCTCCACAAAATGACCTTATCAACATTTGGAAGTGTCCCAACTATCACTACGTTTCTTAAGATGGTTGCCGGTATTAAGTACTGAATACGCGGAATATAATAATGAATTGGTACTTCAAGCATTTGAAATCTCTTCAGTAAATTTAACCTTATTGTAAGTCCTGAAATTGCTACTATCTCATTTTTTTTGCTGACTTAGAATTCATATGTTTTTATTGACATTGTAAAATTAAGGAAGGGCCCAAAATCTTACTTCTGAGTAAATTACATTTTCATAAGTACAGCTGCCAATTTCCTCTTCTGCAAAGATTGCGTAATTTGAATAGTATCTATTTAAAATAGACTTCCTTTCACTGCCCTTTTTGGTGAAGCAGAAGCATGCATGCACTGTTTATTACTCTTTTAAACAGTTATGAAATAAATAGGGATAAAACTGACTCTGGTGGGATTCGAACCCACAACTTTTGAATATCTTTTTTACATTCACCTAGAAGTCCAATGCGCTATCCATTGCGCCACAGAGCCAATACGCTCTGATTAGGTGCAGAGATATTCTGAAATGAAATAATGTTGATCAGCTTTATAAAGTTCTTTTGATACTATAACCATGGATTTATTTTGAATATTGAATTGGGGAAATTATATTCACCGTCTCAAGTTACATGATACCTTAGGTAAGTCTACGTACGACTTAAGTTTAGTCAAATGGCACATGATATATGAGGCAGATGTGCATTTCACAACTCCATGAAAGACGTTTTTGCAATTTTAGTAATGGAATATCTTATTCGTCATGCAGGGGAACACAAAAAGAGCATCCAATTCGAGTAATTTTTCTTTAAAGGAAGCAACCGCCTGAACAGGGACTTGAACCCTGGACCCTCAGATTAAAAGTCTGATGCTCTACCGACTGAGCTATCCAGGTTCTGCTATACTCTGTCTTAAAATCAGCTAAACAAATGTGGACGTACACTGACCTACACTCTGTGTATTAATATGGTTACATATATTAGCAATCAAATTTGTAGAGTTTAATAACAAATTGATGTTTTAACCCCTTCCATGCTCATGACGAGCTCAGCTCGTCGTGCAGTACACTTGTCGTGTGCTTATGACGAGCTGAGCTCGTCATGAACAATGGATTTACAGATCATTCAGCACAGGAGGAAAATCTCCTGTAGCATTGAAGGTGTTAAGCATTTGAAATTTCAGCAGCACACATAATCCATTTTAAATCCTGAAATTTGTACTATCTCATTTTCGGCTGACTTAGAAATCATGTGTCTAAAATGACCTTGTGAAATCAATAAAGTGCCAAATACTATTACTACCTACTAAATTACATACATTTTCAGCAGTTTCTTTGGGAACTTCCTCTTGGGCATAGATTATGCAATGTTTTCAAAGCAAACAGTCTCTGTTTAAGTAGACTTTCTTTCACTGCCATTTTGGTAAATGTTTCTGGTGATGCAGACGCAGGCATTGCTTGTTACTGTTTCAATTAGTTATAAAATAAGAGGAGGGATAAAATTGACCCAGCTGGTGTTTGAACACAAAGCCTTTGAATGCTTTTGCTACATTCGTCTAGGACTCCAAGCCGCTATCCATTGCACTAGAGATCCGACCTGATTCAACACGGTGATCAGAGATTCACAAATAAAAAGATGACCTATCAGCTGTTGACCAACTTTATCAAGTTAATCGGACACTACCTTACATTTTGAACATTGAATTGGGTAAAAGATAATCAACAAACTACATGATACAGTTTGGGTAAGTCTTCTTAACCCTTGTCAAAGAATGTAGAAGACAGATGGGTATGTAATGACTTGATTAAGACTTTTTTGAAACATCTCTAATAGGACTCCCCATTCATTGGATCCTGAAAAGAGTATGCAATTGATATACCTTTTCTTTAACCAAGCCGCCTGAACAGGGACTTGAACCCTGGGCCCTCAGATTAAAAGTCTGATGCTCTCCCGACTGAGCTATCCAGGCTCGGAGAGGGCGCTCCACAAAATGACCTTATCAACATTTGGAAGTGTCCCAACTATCACTACGTTTCTTAAGATGGTTGCCGGTATTAAGTACTGAATACGCGGAATATAATAATGAATTGGTACTTCAAGCATTTGAAATCTCTTCAGTAAATTTAACCTTATTGTAAGTCCTGAAATTGCTACTATCTCATTTTTTTTGCTGACTTAGAATTCATATGTTTTTATTGACATTGTAAAATTAAGGAAGGGCCCAAAATCTTACTTCTGAGTAAATTACATTTTCATAAGTACAGCTGCCAATTTCCTCTTCTGCAAAGATTGCGTAACTTGAATAGTATCTATTTAAAATAGACTTCCTTTCACTGCCCTTTTTGGTGAAGCAGAAGCATGCATGCACTGTTTATTACTCTTTTAAACAGTTATGAAATAAATAGGGATAAAAGTGACTCTGGTGGGATTCGAACCCACAACCTTTGAATATCTTTTTTACATTCCCCTAGAAGTCCAATGCGCTATCCATTGCGCCACAGAGCCAATACACTCTGATGAGGTGCAGAGATATTCTGAAATGAAATAAAGTTGATCAGCTTTATAAAGTTCATTTGATACTATAACCATGGATTTATTTTGAATATTGAATTGGGGAAATTATATTCACCGTCTCAAGTTACATGATACTTTAGGTAAGTCTACGTACGACTTAAGTTTAGTCAAATGGCACATGATATATGAGGCAGATGTGCATTTCACAACTCCATGAAAGACGTTTTTGCAATTTTAGTAATGGAATATCTTATTCGTCATGCAGGGGAACACAAAAAGAGCATCCAATTAGAGTAATTTTTCTTTAAAGGAAGGAACCGCCTGAACAGGGACTTGAACCCTGGACCCTCAGATTAAAAGTCTGATGCTCTACCGACTGAGCTATCCAGGCTCTGCTATACTCTGTCTTAAAATCAGCTAAACAAATGTGGACGTACACTGACCTACCATCTGTGTATTAATATGGTTACATATATTAGCAATCAAATTTGTAGAGTTTAATAACAAATTGATGTTTTAACCCCTTCCATGCTCATGACGAGCTCAGTTCGTCGTGCAGTACACTTGTCATGTGCTTATGACGAGCTGAGCTCGTCATGAACAATGGATTTACAGATCATTCAGCACAGGAGGAAAATCTCCTGTAGCATTGAAGGTGTTAAGCATTTGAAATTTCAGCAGCACACGTAATCCATTTTAAATCCTGAAATTTGTACTATCTCATTTTCGGCTGACTTAGAAATCATGTGTCTAAAATGACCTTGTGAAATCAATAAAGTGCCAAATACTATTACTACCTACTAAATTACATACATTTTCAGCAGTTTCTTTGGGAACTTCCTCTTGGGCATAGATTATGCAATGTTTTCAAAGCAAACAGTCTCTGTTTAAGTAGACTTTCTTTCACTGCCATTTTGGTAAATGTTTCTGGTGATGCAGACGCAGGCATTGCTTGTTACTGTTTCAATTAGTTATAAAATAAGAGGAGGGATAAAATTGACCCAGCTGGTGTTTGAACACAAAGCCTTTGAATGCTTTTGCTACATTCGTCTAGGACTCCAAGCCGCTATCCATTGCACTAGAGATCCGACCTGATTCAACACGGTGATCAGAGATTCACAAATAAAAAGATGACCTATCAGCTGTTGACCAACTTTCTCAAGTTAATCGGACACTACCTTACATTTTGAACATTGAATTGGGTAAAAGATAATCAACAAACTACATGATACAGTTTGGGTAAGTCTTCTTAACCCTTGTCAAAGAATGTAGAAGACAGATGGGTATGTAATGACTTGATTAAGACTTTTTTGAAACATCTCTAATAGGACTCCCCATTCATTGGATCCTGAAAAGAGTATGCAATTGATATACCTTTTCTTTAACCAAGCCGCCTGAACAGGGACTTGAACCCTGGGCCCTCAGATTAAAAGTCTGATGCTCTCCCGACTGAGCTATCCAGGCTCGGAGAGGGCGCTCCACAAAATGACCTTATCAACATTTGGAAGTGTCCCAACTATCACTACGTTTCTTAAGATGGTTGCCGGTATTAAGTACTGAATACGCGGAATATAATAATGAATTGGTACTTCAAGCATTTGAAATCTCTTCAGTAAATTTAACCTTATTGTAAGTCCTGAAATTGCTACTATCTCATTTTTTTGGCTGACTTAGAATTCATATGTTTTTATTGACATTGTAAAATTAAGGAAGGGCCCAAAATCTTACTTCTGAGTAAATTACATTTTCATAAGTACCGCTGCCAATTTCCTCTTCTGCAAAGATTGCGTAACTTGAATAGCATCTATTTAAAATAGACTTCCTTTCACTGCCCTTTTTGGTGAAGCAGAAGCATGCATGCACTGTTTATTACTCTTTTAAACAGTTATGAAATAAATAGGGATAAAAGTGACTCTGGTGGGATTCGAACCCACAACCTTTGAATATCTTTTTTACATTCACCTAGAAGTCCAATGCGCTATCCATTGCGCCACAGAGCCAATACACTCTGATGAGGTGCAGAGATATTCTGAAATGAAATAATGTTGATCAGCTTTATAAAGTTCATTTGATACTATAACCATGGATTTATTTTGAATATTGAATTGGGGAAATTATATTCACCGTCTCAAGTTACATGATACTTTAGGTAAGTCTACGTACGACTTAAGTTTAGTCAAATGGCACATGATATATGAGGCAGATGTGCATTTCACAACTCCATGAAAGACGTTTTTGCAATTTTAGTAATGGAATATCTTATTCGTCATGCAGGGGAACACAAAAAGAGCATCCAATTAGAGTAATTTTTCTTTAAAGGAAGGAACCGCCTGAACAGGGACTTGAACCCTGGACCCTCAGATTAAAAGTCTGATGCTCTACCGACTGAGCTATCCAGGCTCTGCTATACTCTGTCTTAAAATCAGCTAAACAAATGTGGACGTACACTGACCTACACTCTGTGTATTAATATGGTTACATATATTAGCAATCAAATTTGTAGAGTTTAATAACAAATTGATGTTTTAACCCCTTCCATGCTCATGACGAGCTCAGCTCGTCGTGCAGTACACTTGTCGTGTGCTTATGACGAGCTGAGCTCGTCATGAACAATGGATTTACAGATCATTCAGCACAGGAGGAAAATCTCCTGTAGCATTGAAGGTGTTAAGCATTTGAAATTTCAGCAGCACACGTAATCCATTTTAAATCCTGAAATTTGTACTATCTCATTTTCGGCTGACTTAGAAATCATGTGTCTAAAATGACCTTGTGAAATCAATAAAGTGCCAAATATTATTACTACCTACTAAATTACATACATTTTCAGCAGTTTCTTTGGGAACTTCCTCTTGGGCATAGATTATGCAATGTTTTCAAAGCAAACAGTCTCTGTTTAAGTAGACTTTCTTTCACTGCCATTTTGGTAAATGTTTCTGGTGATGCAGACGCAGGCATTGCTTGTTACTGTTTCAATTAGTTATAAAATAAGAGGAGGGATAAAATTGACCCAGCTGGTGTTTGAACACAAAGCCTTTGAATGCTTTTGCTACATTCGTCTAGGACTCCAAGCCGCTATCCATTGCACTAGAGATCCGACCTGATTCAACACGGTGATCAGAGATTCACAAATAAAAAGATGACCTATCAGCTGTTGACCAACTTTATCAAGTTAATCGGACACTACCTTACATTTTGAACATTGAATTGGGTAAAAGATAATCAACAAACTACATGATACAGTTTGGGTAAGTCTTCTTAACCCTTGTCAAAGAATGTAGAAGACAGATGGGTATGTAATGACTTGATTAAGACTTTTTTGAAACATCTCTAATAGGACTCCCCATTCATTGGATCCTGAAAAGAGTATGCAATTGATATACCTTTTCTTTAACCAAGCCGCCTGAACAGGGACTTGAACCCTGGGCCCTCAGATTTAAAGACTGATGCTCTCCCGACTGAGCTATCCAGGCTCGGAGAGGCCGCTCCACAAAATGACCTTATCAACATTTGGAAGTGTCCCAACTATCACTACGTTTCTTAAGATGGTTGCCGGTATTAAGTACTGAATACGCGGAATATAATAATGAATTGGTACTTCAAGCATTTGAAATCTCTTCAGTAAATTTAACCTTATTGTAAGTCCTGAAATTGCTACTATCTCATTTTTTTTGCTGACTTAGAAGTCATATGTTTTTATTGACCTTGTAAAATTAAGGAAGGGCCCAAAATCTTACTTCTGATTAAATTACATTTTCATAAGTACAGCTGCCAATTTCCTCTTCTGCAAAGATTGCGTAATTTGAATAGTATCTATTTAAAATAGACTTCCTTTCACTGCCCTTTTTGGTGAAGCAGAAGCATGCATGCACTGTTTATTACTCTTTTAAACAGTTATGAAATAAATAGGGATAAAACTGACTCTGGTGGGATTCGAACCCACAACCTTTTATTTTCTTTTTTACATTCACCTAGAAGTCCAATGCGCTATCCATTGCGCCACAGAGCCAATACGCTCTGATTAGGTGCAGAGATATTCTGAAATGAAATAATGTTGATCAGCTTTATAAAGTTCATTTGATACTATAACCATGGATTTATTTTGAATATTGAATTGGGGAAATTATATTCACCGTCTCAAGTTACATGATACCTTAGGTAAGTCTACGTACGACTTAAGTTTAGTCAAATGGCACATGATATATGAGGCAGATGTGCATTTCACAACTCCATGAAAGACGTTTTTGCAATTTTAGTAATGGAATATCTTATTCGTCATGCAGGGGAACACAAAAAGAGCATCCAATTAGAGTAATTTTTCTTTAAAGGAAGCAACCGCCTGAACAGGGACTTGAACCCTGGACCCTCAGATTAAAAGTCTGATGCTCTACCGACTGAGCTATCCAGGCTCTGCTATACTCTGTCTTAAAATCAGCTAAACAAATGTGGACGTACACTGACCTACACTCTGTGTATTAATATGGTTACATATATTAGCAATCAAATTTGTAGAGTTTAATAACAAATTGATGTTTTAACCCCTTCCATGCTCATGACGAGCTCAGCTCGTCGTGCAGTACACTTGTCGTGTGCTTATGACGAGCTCAGCTCGTCATGAACAATGGATTTACAGATCATTCAGCACAGGAGGAAAATCTCCTGTAGCATTGAAGGTGTTAAGCATTTGAAATTTCAGCAGCACACGTAATCCATTTTAAATCCTGAAATTTATACTATCTCATTTTCGGCTGACTTAGAAATCATGTGTCTAAAATGACCTTGTGAAATCAATAAAGTGCCAAATACTATTACTACCAACTGAATTACATACATTTTCAGCAGTTTCTTTGGGAACTTCCTCTTGGGCATAGATTATGCAATGTTTTCAAAGCAAACAGTCTCTGTTTAAGTAGACTTTCTTTCACTGCCATTTTGGTAAATGTTTCTGGTGATGCAGACGCAGGCATTGCTTGTTACTGTTTCAATTAGTTATAAAATAAGAGGAGGGATAAAATTGACCCAGCTGGTGTTTGAACACAAAGCCTTTGAATGCTTTTGCTACATTCGTCTAGGACTCCAAGCCGCTATCCATTGCACTAGAGATCCGACCTGATTCAACACGGTGATCAGAGATTCACAAATAAAAAGATGACCTATCAGCTGTTGACCAACTTTATCAAGTTAATCGGACACTACCTTACATTTTGAACATTGAATTGGGTAAAAGATAATCAACAAACTACATGATACAGTTTGGGTAAGTCTTCTTAACCCTTGTCAAAGAATGTAGAAGACAGATGGGTATGTAATGACTTGATTAAGACTTTTTTGAAACATCTCTAATAGGACTCCCCATTCATTGGATCCTGAAAAGAGTATGCAATTGATATACCTTTTCTTTAACCAAGCCGCCTGAACAGGGACTTGAACCCTGGGCCCTCAGATTAAAAGTCTGATGCTCTCCCGACTGAGCTATCCAGGCTCGGAGAGGGCGCTCCACAAAATGACCTTATCAACATTTGGAAGTGTCCCAACTATCACTACGTTTCTTAAGATGGTTGCCGGTATTAAGTACTGAATACGCGGAATATAATAATGAATTGGTACTTCAAGCATTTGAAATCTCTTCAGTAAATTTAACCTTATTGTAAGTCCTGAAATTGCTACTATCTCATTTTTTTTGCTGACTTAGAATTCATATGTTTTTATTGACATTGTAAAATTAAGGAAGGGCCCAAAATCTTACTTCTGAGTAAATTACATTTTCATAAGTACAGCTGCCAATTTCCTCTTCTGCAAAGATTGCGTAACTTGAATAGTATCTATTTAAAATAGACTTCCTTTCACTGCCCTTTTTGGTGAAGCAGAAGCATGCATGCACTGTTTATTACTCTTTTAAACAGTTATGAAATAAATAGGGATAAAAGTGACTCTGGTGGGATTCGAACCCACAACCTTTGAATATCTTTTTTACATTCCCCTAGAAGTCCAATGCGCTATCCATTGCGCCACAGAGCCAATACACTCTGATGAGGTGCAGAGATATTCTGAAATGAAATAAAGTTGATCAGCTTTATAAAGTTCATTTGATACTATAACCATGGATTTATTTTGAATATTGAATTGGGGAAATTATATTCACCGTCTCAAGTTACATGATACTTTAGGTAAGTCTACGTACGACTTAAGTTTAGTCAAATGGCACATGATATATGAGGCAGATGTGCATTTCACAACTCCATGAAAGACGTTTTTGCAATTTTAGTAATGGAATATCTTATTCGTCATGCAGGGGAACACAAAAAGAGCATCCAATTAGAGTAATTTTTCTTTAAAGGAAGGAACCGCCTGAACAGGGACTTGAACCCTGGACCCTCAGATTAAAAGTCTGATGCTCTACCGACTGAGCTATCCAGGCTCTGCTATACTCTGTCTTAAAATCAGCTAAACAAATGTGGACGTACACTGACCTACCATCTGTGTATTAATATGGTTACATATATTAGCAATCAAATTTGTAGAGTTTAATAACAAATTGATGTTTTAACCCCTTCCATGCTCATGACGAGCTCAGTTCGTCGTGCAGTACACTTGTCATGTGCTTATGACGAGCTGAGCTCGTCATGAACAATGGATTTACAGATCATTCAGCACAGGAGGAAAATCTCCTGTAGCATTGAAGGTGTTAAGCATTTGAAATTTCAGCAGCACACGTAATCCATTTTAAATCCTGAAATTTGTACTATCTCATTTTCGGCTGACTTAGAAATCATGTGTCTAAAATGACCTTGTGAAATCAATAAAGTGCCAAATACTATTACTACCTACTAAATTACATACATTTTCAGCAGTTTCTTTGGGAACTTCCTCTTGGGCATAGATTATGCAATGTTTTCAAAGCAAACAGTCTCTGTTTAAGTAGACTTTCTTTCACTGCCATTTTGGTAAATGTTTCTGGTGATGCAGACGCAGGCATTGCTTGTTACTGTTTCAATTAGTTATAAAATAAGAGGAGGGATAAAATTGACCCAGCTGGTGTTTGAACACAAAGCCTTTGAATGCTTTTGCTACATTCGTCTAGGACTCCAAGCCGCTATCCATTGCACTAGAGATCCGACCTGATTCAACACGGTGATCAGAGATTCACAAATAAAAAGATGACCTATCAGCTGTTGACCAACTTTCTCAAGTTAATCGGACACTACCTTACATTTTGAACATTGAATTGGGTAAAAGATAATCAACAAACTACATGATACAGTTTGGGTAAGTCTTCTTAACCCTTGTCAAAGAATGTAGAAGACAGATGGGTATGTAATGACTTGATTAAGACTTTTTTGAAACATCTCTAATAGGACTCCCCATTCATTGGATCCTGAAAAGAGTATGCAATTGATATACCTTTTCTTTAACCAAGCCGCCTGAACAGGGACTTGAACCCTGGGCCCTCAGATTAAAAGTCTGATGCTCTCCCGACTGAGCTATCCAGGCTCGGAGAGGGCGCTCCACAAAATGACCTTATCAACATTTGGAAGTGTCCCAACTATCACTACGTTTCTTAAGATGGTTGCCGGTATTAAGTACTGAATACGCGGAATATAATAATGAATTGGTACTTCAAGCATTTGAAATCTCTTCAGTAAATTTAACCTTATTGTAAGTCCTGAAATTGCTACTATCTCATTTTTTTGGCTGACTTAGAATTCATATGTTTTTATTGACATTGTAAAATTAAGGAAGGGCCCAAAATCTTACTTCTGAGTAAATTACATTTTCATAAGTACCGCTGCCAATTTCCTCTTCTGCAAAGATTGCGTAACTTGAATAGCATCTATTTAAAATAGACTTCCTTTCACTGCCCTTTTTGGTGAAGCAGAAGCATGCATGCACTGTTTATTACTCTTTTAAACAGTTATGAAATAAATAGGGATAAAAGTGACTCTGGTGGGATTCGAACCCACAACCTTTGAATATCTTTTTTACATTCACCTAGAAGTCCAATGCGCTATCCATTGCGCCACAGAGCCAATACACTCTGATGAGGTGCAGAGATATTCTGAAATGAAATAATGTTGATCAGCTTTATAAAGTTCATTTGATACTATAACCATGGATTTATTTTGAATATTGAATTGGGGAAATTATATTCACCGTCTCAAGTTACATGATACTTTAGGTAAGTCTACGTACGACTTAAGTTTAGTCAAATGGCACATGATATATGAGGCAGATGTGCATTTCACAACTCCATGAAAGACGTTTTTGCAATTTTAGTAATGGAATATCTTATTCGTCATGCAGGGGAACACAAAAAGAGCATCCAATTAGAGTAATTTTTCTTTAAAGGAAGGAACCGCCTGAACAGGGACTTGAACCCTGGACCCTCAGATTAAAAGTCTGATGCTCTACCGACTGAGCTATCCAGGCTCTGCTATACTCTGTCTTAAAATCAGCTAAACAAATGTGGACGTACACTGACCTACACTCTGTGTATTAATATGGTTACATATATTAGCAATCAAATTTGTAGAGTTTAATAACAAATTGATGTTTTAACCCCTTCCATGCTCATGACGAGCTCAGCTCGTCGTGCAGTACACTTGTCGTGTGCTTATGACGAGCTGAGCTCGTCATGAACAATGGATTTACAGATCATTCAGCACAGGAGGAAAATCTCCTGTAGCATTGAAGGTGTTAAGCATTTGAAATTTCAGCAGCACACGTAATCCATTTTAAATCCTGAAATTTGTACTATCTCATTTTCGGCTGACTTAGAAATCATGTGTCTAAAATGACCTTGTGAAATCAATAAAGTGCCAAATATTATTACTACCTACTAAATTACATACATTTTCAGCAGTTTCTTTGGGAACTTCCTCTTGGGCATAGATTATGCAATGTTTTCAAAGCAAACAGTCTCTGTTTAAGTAGACTTTCTTTCACTGCCATTTTGGTAAATGTTTCTGGTGATGCAGACGCAGGCATTGCTTGTTACTGTTTCAATTAGTTATAAAATAAGAGGAGGGATAAAATTGACCCAGCTGGTGTTTGAACACAAAGCCTTTGAATGCTTTTGCTACATTCGTCTAGGACTCCAAGCCGCTATCCATTGCACTAGAGATCCGACCTGATTCAACACGGTGATCAGAGATTCACAAATAAAAAGATGACCTATCAGCTGTTGACCAACTTTATCAAGTTAATCGGACACTACCTTACATTTTGAACATTGAATTGGGTAAAAGATAATCAACAAACTACATGATACAGTTTGGGTAAGTCTTCTTAACCCTTGTCAAAGAATGTAGAAGACAGATGGGTATGTAATGACTTGATTAAGACTTTTTTGAAACATCTCTAATAGGACTCCCCATTCATTGGATCCTGAAAAGAGTATGCAATTGATATACCTTTTCTTTAACCAAGCCGCCTGAACAGGGACTTGAACCCTGGGCCCTCAGATTTAAAGACTGATGCTCTCCCGACTGAGCTATCCAGGCTCGGAGAGGCCGCTCCACAAAATGACCTTATCAACATTTGGAAGTGTCCCAACTATCACTACGTTTCTTAAGATGGTTGCCGGTATTAAGTACTGAATACGCGGAATATAATAATGAATTGGTACTTCAAGCATTTGAAATCTCTTCAGTAAATTTAACCTTATTGTAAGTCCTGAAATTGCTACTATCTCATTTTTTTTGCTGACTTAGAAGTCATATGTTTTTATTGACCTTGTAAAATTAAGGAAGGGCCCAAAATCTTACTTCTGATTAAATTACATTTTCATAAGTACAGCTGCCAATTTCCTCTTCTGCAAAGATTGCGTAATTTGAATAGTATCTATTTAAAATAGACTTCCTTTCACTGCCCTTTTTGGTGAAGCAGAAGCATGCATGCACTGTTTATTACTCTTTTAAACAGTTATGAAATAAATAGGGATAAAACTGACTCTGGTGGGATTCGAACCCACAACCTTTGAATATCTTTTTTACATTCACCTAGAAGTCCAATGCGCTATCCATTGCGCCACAGAGCCAATACGCTCTGATTAGGTGCAGAGATATTCTGAAATGAAATAATGTTGATCAGCTTTATAAAGTTCATTTGATACTATAACCATGGATTTATTTTGAATATTGAATTGGGGAAATTATATTCACCGTCTCAAGTTACATGATACCTTAGGTAAGTCTACGTACGACTTAAGTTTAGTCAAATGGCACAAGATATATGAGGCAGATGTGCATTTCACAACTCCATGAAAGACGTTTTTGCAATTTTAGTAATGGAATATCTTATTCGTCATGCAGGGGAACACAAAAAGAGCATCCAATTAGAGTAATTTTTCTTTAAAGGAAGCAACCGCCTGAACAGGGACTTGAACCCTGGACCCTCAGATTAAAAGTCTGATGCTCTACCGACTGAGCTATCCAGGCTCTGCTATACTCTGTCTTAAAATCAGCTAAACAAATGTGGACGTACACTGACCTACACTCTGTGTATTAATATGGTTACATATATTAGCAATCAAATTTGTAGAGTTTAATAACAAATTGATGTTTTAACCCCTTCCATGCTCATGACGAGCTCAGCTCGTCGTGCAGTACACTTGTCGTGTGCTTATGACGAGCTCAGCTCGTCATGAACAATGGATTTACAGATCATTCAGCACAGGAGGAAAATCTCCTGTAGCATTGAAGGTGTTAAGCATTTGAAATTTCAGCAGCACACGTAATCCATTTTAAATCCTGAAATTTATACTATCTCATTTTCGGCTGACTTAGAAATCATGTGTCTAAAATGACCTTGTGAAATCAATAAAGTGCCAAATACTATTACTACCAACTGAATTACATACATTTTCAGCAGTTTCTTTGGGAACTTCCTCTTGGGCATAGATTATGCAATGTTTTCAAAGCAAACAGTCTCTGTTTAAGTAGACTTTCTTTCACTGCCATTTTGGTAAATGTTTCTGGTGATGCAGACGCAGGCATTGCTTGTTACTGTTTCAATTAGTTATAAAATAAGAGGAGGGATAAAATTGACCCAGCTGGTGTTTGAACACAAAGCCTTTGAATGCTTTTGCTACATTCGTCTAGGACTCCAAGCCGCTATCCATTGCACTAGAGATCCGACCTGATTCAACACGGTGATCAGAGATTCACAAATAAAAAGATGACCTATCAGCTGTTGACCAACTTTATCAAGTTAATCGGACACTACCTTACATTTTGAACATTGAATTGGGTAAAAGATAATCAACAAACTACATGATACAGTTTGGGTAAGTCTTCTTAACCCTTGTCAAAGAATGTAGAAGACAGATGGGTATGTAATGACTTGATTAAGACTTTTTTGAAACATCTCTAATAGGACTCCCCATTCATTGGATCCTGAAAAGAGTATGCAATTGATATACCTTTTCTTTAACCAAGCCGCCTGAACAGGGACTTGAACCCTGGGCCCTCAGATTAAAAGTCTGATGCTCTCCCGACTGAGCTATCCAGGCTCGGAGAGGGCGCTCCACAAAATGACCTTATCAACATTTGGAAGTGTCCCAACTATCACTACGTTTCTTAAGATGGTTGCCGGTATTAAGTACTGAATACGCGGAATATAATAATGAATTGGTACTTCAAGCATTTGAAATCTCTTCAGTAAATTTAACCTTATTGTAAGTCCTGAAATTGCTACTATCTCATTTTTTTTGCTGACTTAGAATTCATATGTTTTTATTGACATTGTAAAATTAAGGAAGGGCCCAAAATCTTACTTCTGAGTAAATTACATTTTCATAAGTACAGCTGCCAATTTCCTCTTCTGCAAAGATTGCGTAACTTGAATAGTATCTATTTAAAATAGACTTCCATTCACTGCCCTTTTTGGTGAAGCAGAAGCATGCATGCACTGTTTATTACTCTTTTAAACAGTTATGAAATAAATAGGGATAAAAGTGACTCTGGTGGGATTCGAACCCACAACCTTTGAATATCTTTTTTACATTCCCCTAGAAGTCCAATGCGCTATCCATTGCGCCACAGAGCCAATACACTCTGATGAGGTGCAGAGATATTCTGAAATGAAATAAAGTTGATCAGCTTTATAAAGTTCATTTGATACTATAACCATGGATTTATTTTGAATATTGAATTGGGGAAATTATATTCACCGTCTCAAGTTACATGATACTTTAGGTAAGTCTACGTACGACTTAAGTTTAGTCAAATGGCACATGATATATGAGGCAGATGTGCATTTCACAACTCCATGAAAGACGTTTTTGCAATTTTAGTAATGGAATATCTTATTCGTAATGCAGGGGAACACAAAAAGAGCATCCAATTAGAGTAATTTTTCTTTAAAGGAAGGAACCGCCTGAACAGGGACTTGAACCCTGGACCCTCAGATTAAAAGTCTGATGCTCTACCGACTGAGCTATCCAGGCTCTGCTATACTCTGTCTTAAAATCAGCTAAACAAATGTGGACGTACACTGACCTACCATCTGTGTATTAATATGGTTACATATATTAGCAATCAAATTTGTAGAGTTTAATAACAAATTGATGTTTTAACCCCTTCCATGCTCATGACGAGCTCAGTTCGTCGTGCAGTACACTTGTCGTGTGCTTATGACGAGCTGAGCTCGTCATGAACAATGGATTTACAGATCATTCAGCACAGGAGGAAAATCTCCTGTAGCATTGAAGGTGTTAAGCATTTGAAATTTCAGCAGCACACGTAATCCATTTTAAATCCTGAAATTTGTACTATCTCATTTTCGGCTGACTTAGAAATCATGTGTCTAAAATGACCTTGTGAAATCAATAAAGTGCCAAATACTATTACTACCTACTAAATTACATACATTTTCAGCAGTTTCTTTGGGAACTTCCTCTTGGGCATAGATTATGCAATGTTTTCAAAGCAAACAGTCTCTGTTTAAGTAGACTTTCTTTCACTGCCATTTTGGTAAATGTTTCTGGTGATGCAGACGCAGGCATTGCTTGTTACTGTTTCAATTAGTTATAAAATAAGAGGAGGGATAAAATTGACCCAGCTGGTGTTTGAACACAAAGCCTTTGAATGCTTTTGCTACATTCGTCTAGGACTCCAAGCCGCTATCCATTGCACTAGAGATCCGACCTGATTCAACACGGTGATCAGAGATTCACAAATAAAAAGATGACCTATCAGCTGTTGACCAACTTTCTCAAGTTAATCGGACACTACCTTACATTTTGAACATTGAATTGGGTAAAAGATAATCAACAAACTACATGATACAGTTTGGGTAAGTCTTCTTAACCCTTGTCAAAGAATGTAGAAGACAGATGGGTATGTAATGACTTGATTAAGACTTTTTTGAAACATCTCTAATAGGACTCCCCATTCATTGGATCCTGAAAAGAGTATGCAATTGATATACCTTTTCTTTAACCAAGCCGCCTGAACAGGGACTTGAACCCTGGGCCCTCAGATTAAAAGTCTGATGCTCTCCCGACTGAGCTATCCAGGCTCGGAGAGGGCGCTCCACAAATTACCTTATCAACATTTGGAAGTGTCCCAACTATCACTACGTTTCTTAAGATGGTTGCCGGTATTAAGTACTGAATACGCGGAATATAATAATGAATTGGTACTTCAAGCATTTGAAATCTCTTCAGTAAATTTAACCTTATTGTAAGTCCTGAAATTGCTACTATCTCATTTTTTTGGCTGACTTAGAATTCATATGTTTTTATTGACATTGTAAAATTAAGGAAGGGCCCAAAATCTTACTTCTGAGTAAATTACATTTTCATAAGTACAGCTGCCAATTTCCTCTTCTGCAAAGATTGCGTAACTTGAATAGCATCTATTTAAAATAGACTTCCTTTCACTGCCCTTTTTGGTGAAGCAGAAGCATGCATGCACTGTTTATTACTCTTTTAAACAGTTATGAAATAAATAGGGATAAAAGTGACTCTGGTGGGATTCGAACCCACAACCTTTGAATATCTTTTTTACATTCACCTAGAAGTCCAATGCGCTATCCATTGCGCCACAGAGCCAATACACTCTGATGAGGTGCAGAGATATTCTGAAATGAAATAATGTTGATCAGCTTTATAAAGTTCATTTGATACTATAACCATGGATTTATTTTGAATATTGAATTGGGGAAATTATATTCACCGTCTCAAGTTACATGATACTTTAGGTAAGTCTACGTACGACTTAAGTTTAGTCAAATGGCACATGATATATGAGGCAGATGTGCATTTCACAACTCCATGAAAGACGTTTCTGCAATTTTAGTAATGGAATATCTTATTCGTCATGCAGGGGAACACAAAAAGAGCATCCAATTAGAGTAATTTTTCTTTAAAGGAAGGAACCGCCTGAACAGGGACTTGAACCCTGGACCCTCAGATTAAAAGTCTGATGCTCTACCGACTGAGCTATCCAGGCTCTGCTATAATCTGTCTTAAAATCAGCTAAACAAATGTGGACGTACACTGACCTACACTCTGTGTATTAATATGGTTACATATATTAGCAATCAAATTTGTAGAGTTTAATAACAAATTGATGTTTTAACCCCTTCCATGCTCATGACGAGCTCAGCTCGTCGTGCAGTACACTTGTCGTGTGCTTATGACGAGCTGAGCTCGTCATGAACAATGGATTTACAGATCATTCAGCACAGGAGGAAAATCTCCTGTAGCATTGAAGGTGTTAAGCATTTGAAATTTCAGCAGCACACGTAATCCATTTTAAATCCTGAAATTTGTACTATCTCATTTTCGGCTGACTTAGAAATCATGTGTCTAAAATGACCTTGTGAAATCAATAAAGTGCCAAATATTATTACTACCTACTAAATTACATACATTTTCAGCAGTTTCTTTGGGAACTTCCTCTTGGGCATAGATTATGCAATGTTTTCAAAGCAAACAGTCTCTGTTTAAGTAGACTTTCTTTCACTGCCATTTTGGTAAATGTTTCTGGTGATGCAGACGCAGGCATTGCTTGTTACTGTTTCAATTAGTTATAAAATAAGAGGAGGGATAAAATTGACCCAGCTGGTGTTTGAACACAAAGCCTTTGAATGCTTTTGCTACATTCGTCTAGGACTCCAAGCCGCTATCCATTGCACTAGAGATCCGACCTGATTCAACACGGTGATCAGAGATTCACAAATAAAAAGATGACCTATCAGCTGTTGACCAACTTTATCAAGTTAATCGGACACTACCTTACATTTTGAACATTGAATTGGGTAAAAGATAATCAACAAACTACATGATACAGTTTGGGTAAGTCTTCTTAACCCTTGTCAAAGAATGTAGAAGACAGATGGGTATGTAATGACTTGATTAAGACTTTTTTGAAACATCTCTAATAGGACTCCCCATTCATTGGATCCTGAAAAGAGTATGCAATTGATATACCTTTTCTTTAACCAAGCCGCCTGAACAGGGACTTGAACCCTGGGCCCTCAGATTTAAAGACTGATGCTCTCCCGACTGAGCTATCCAGGCTCGGAGAGGCCGCTCCACAAAATGACCTTATCAACATTTGGAAGTGTCCCAACTATCACTACGTTTCTTAAGATGGTTGCCGGTATTAAGTACTGAATACGCGGAATATAATAATGAATTGGTACTTCAAGCATTTGAAATCTCTTCAGTAAATTTAACCTTATTGTAAGTCCTGAAATTGCTACTATCTCATTTTTTTTGCTGACTTAGAAGTCATATGTTTTTATTGACATTGTAAAATTAAGGAAGGGCCCAAAATCTTACTTCTGAGTAAATTACATTTTCATAAGTACAGCTGCCAATTTCCTCTTCTGCAAAGATTGCGTAATTTGAATAGTATCTATTTAAAATAGACTTCCTTTCACTGCCCTTTTTGGTGAAGCAGAAGCATGCATGCACTGTTTATTACTCTTTTAAACAGTTATGAAATAAATAGGGATAAAACTGACTCTGGTGGGATTCGAACCCACAACCTTTGAATATCTTTTTTACATTCACCTAGAAGTCCAATGCGCTATCCATTGCGCCACAGAGCCAATACGCTCTGATTAGGTGCAGAGATATTCTGAAATGAAATAATGTTGATCAGCTTTATAAAGTTCATTTGATACTATAACCATGGATTTATTTTGAATATTGAATTGGGGAAATTATATTCACCGTCTCAAGTTACATGATACCTTAGGTAAGTCTACGTACGACTTAAGTTTAGTCAAATGGCACATGATATATGAGGCAGATGTGAATTTCACAACTCCATGAAAGACGTTTTTGCAATTTTAGTAATGGAATATCTTATTCGTCATGCAGGGGAACACAAAAAGAGCATCCAATTAGAGTAATTTTTCTTTAAAGGAAGCAACCGCCTGAACAGGGACTTGAACCCTGGACCCTCAGATTAAAAGTCTGATGCTCTACCGACTGAGCTATCCAGGCTCTGCTATACTCTGTCTTAAAATCAGCTAAACAAATGTGGACGTACACTGACCTACACTCTGTGTATTAATATGGTTACATATATTAGCAATCAAATTTGTAGAGTTTAATAACAAATTGATGTTTTAACCCCTTCCATGCTCATGACGAGCTCAGCTCGTCGTGCAGTACACTTGTCGTGTGCTTATGACGAGCTCAGCTCGTCATGAACAATGGATTTACAGATCATTCAGCACAGGAGGAAAATCTCCTGTAGCATTGAAGGTGTTAAGCATTTGAAATTTCAGCAGCACACGTAATCCATTTTAAATCCTGAAATTTATACTATCTCATTTTCGGCTGACTTAGAAATCATGTGTCTAAAATGACCTTGTGAAATCAATAAAGTGCCAAATACTATTACTACCAACTGAATTACATACATTTTCAGCAGTTTCTTTGGGAACTTCCTCTTGGGCATAGATTATGCAATGTTTTCAAAGCAAACAGTCTCTGTTTAAGTAGACTTTCTTTCACTGCCATTTTGGTAAATGTTTCTGGTGATGCAGACGCAGGCATTGCTTGTTACTGTTTCAATTAGTTATAAAATAAGAGGAGGGATAAAATTGACCCAGCTGGTGTTTGAACACAAAGCCTTTGAATGCTTTTGCTACATTCGTCTAGGACTCCAAGCCGCTATCCATTGCACTAGAGATCCGACCTGATTCAACACGGTGATCAGAGATTCACAAATAAAAAGATGACCTATCAGCTGTTGACCAACTTTATCAAGTTAATCGGACACTACCTTACATTTTGAACATTGAATTGGGTAAAAGATAATCAACAAACTACATGATACAGTTTGGGTAAGTCTTCTTAACCCTTGTCAAAGAATGTAGAAGACAGATGGGTATGTAATGACTTGATTAAGACTTTTTTGAAACATCTCTAATAGGACTCCCCATTCATTGGATCCTGAAAAGAGTATGCAATTGATATACCTTTTCTTTAACCAAGCCGCCTGAACAGGGACTTGAACCCTGGGCCCTCAGATTAAAAGTCTGATGCTCTCCCGACTGAGCTATCCAGGCTCGGAGAGGGCGCTCCACAAAATGACCTTATCAACATTTGGAAGTGTCCCAACTATCACTACGTTTCTTAAGATGGTTGCCGGTATTAAGTACTGAATACGCGGAATATAATAATGAATTGGTACTTCAAGCATTTGAAATCTCTTCAGTAAATTTAACCTTATTGTAAGTCCTGAAATTGCTACTATCTCATTTTTTTTGCTGACTTAGAATTCATATGTTTTTATTGACATTGTAAAATTAAGGAAGGGCCCAAAATCTTACTTCTGAGTAAATTACATTTTCATAAGTACAGCTGCCAATTTCCTCTTCTGCAAAGATTGCGTAACTTGAATAGTATCTATTTAAAATAGACTTCCTTTCACTGCCCTTTTTGGTGAAGCAGAAGCATGCATGCACTGTTTATTACTCTTTTAAACAGTTATGAAATAAATAGGGATAAAAGTGACTCTGGTGGGATTCGAACCCACAACCTTTGAATATCTTTTTTACATTCACCTAGAAGTCCAATGCGCTATCCATTGCGCCACAGAGCCAATACACTCTGATGAGGTGCAGAGATATTCTGAAATGAAATAAAGTTGATCAGCTTTATAAAGTTCATTTGATACTATAACCATGGATTTATTTTGAATATTGAATTGGGGAAATTATATTCACCGTCTCAAGTTACATGATACTTTAGGTAAGTCTACGTACGACTTAAGTTTAGTCAAATGGCACATGATATATGAGGCAGATGTGCATTTCACAACTCCATGAAAGACGTTTTTGCAATTTTAGTAATGGAATATCTTATTCGTCATGCAGGGGAACACAAAAAGAGCATCCAATTAGAGTAATTTTTCTTTAAAGGAAGGAACCGCCTGAACAGGGACTTGAACCCTGGACCCTCAGATTAAAAGTCTGATGCTCTACCGACTGAGCTATCCAGGCTCTGCTATACTCTGTCTTAAAATCAGCTAAACAAATGTGGACGTACACTGACCTACACTCTGTGTATTAATATGGTTACATATATTAGCAATCAAATTTGTAGAGTTTAATAACAAATTGATGTTTTAACCCCTTCCATGCTCATGACGAGCTCAGCTCGTCGTGCAGTACACTTGTCGTGTGCTTATGATGAGCTGAGCTCGTCATGAACAATGGATTTATAGATCATTCAGCACAGGAGGAAAATCTCCTGTAGCATTGAAGGTGTTAAGCATTTGAAAAATTCAGCAGCACACGTAATCCATTTTAAATCCTGAAATTTGTACTATCTCATTTTCGGCTGACTTAGAAATCATGTGTCTAAAATGACCTTGTGAAATCAATAAAGTGCCAAATACTATTACTACCTACTAAATTACATACATTTTCAGCAGTTTCTTTGGGAACTTCCTCTTGGGCATAGATTATGCAATGTTTTCAAAGCAAACAGTCTCTGTTTAAGTAGACTTTCTTTCACTGCCATTTTGGTAAATGTTTCTGGTGATGCAGACGCAGGCATTGCTTGTTACTGTTTCAATTAGTTATAAAATAAGAGGAGGGATAAAATTGACCCAGCTGGTGTTTGAACACAAAGCCTTTGAATGCTTTTGCTACATTCGTCTAGGACTCCAAGCCGCTATCCATTGCACTAGAGATCCGACCTGATTCAACACGGTGATCAGAGATTCACAAATAAAAAGATGACCTATCAGCTGTTGACCAACTTTCTCAAGTTAATCGGACAATACCTTACATTTTGAACATTGAATTGGGTAAAAGATAATCAACAAACTACATGATACAGTTTGGGTAAGCCTTCTTAACCCTTGTCAAAGAATGTAGAAGACAGATGGGTATGTAATGACTTGATTAAGACTTTTTTGAAACATCTCTAATAGGACTCCCCATTCATTGGATCCTGAAAAGAGTATGCAATTGATATACCTTTTCTTTAACCAAGCCGCCTGAACAGGGACTTGAACCCTGGGCCCTCAGATTAAAAGTCTGATGCTCTCCCGACTGAGCTATCCAGGCTCGGAGAGGGCGCTCCACAAAATGACCTTATCAACATTTGGAAGTGTCCCAACTATCACTACGTTTCTTAAGATGGTTGCCGGTATTAAGTACTGAATACGCGGAATATAATAATGAATTGGTACTTCAAGCATTTGAAATCTCTTCAGTAAATTTAACCTTATTGTAAGTCCTGAAATTGCTACTATCTCATTTTTTTTGCTGACTTAGAATTCATATGTTTTTATTGACATTGTAAAATTAAGGAAGGGCCCAAAATCTTACTTCTGAGTAAATTACATTTTCATAAGTACAGCTGCCAATTTCCTCTTCTGCAAAGATTGCGTAACTTGAATAGTATCTATTTAAAATAGACTTCCTTTCACTGCCCTTTTTGGTGAAGCAGAAGCATGCATGCACTGTTTATTACTCTTTTAAACAGTTATGAAATAAATAGGGATAAAAGTGACTCTGGTGGGATTCGAATCCACAACCTTTGAATATCTTTTTTACATTCACCTAGAAGTCCAATGCGCTATCCATTGCGCCACAGAGCCAATACACTCTGATGAGGTGCAGAGATATTCTGAAATGAAATAATGTTGATCAGCTTTATAAAGTTCATTTGATACTATAACCATGGATTTATTTTGAATATTGAATTGGGGAAATTATATTCACCGTCTCAAGTTACATGATACTTTAGGTAAGTCTACGTACGACTTAAGTTTAGTCAAATGGCACATGATATATGAGGCAGATGTGCATTTCACAACTCCATGAAAGACGTTTTTGCAATTTTAGTAATGGAATATCTTATACGTCATGCAGGGGAACACAAAAAGAGCATCCAATTAGAGTAATTTTTCTTTAAAGGAAGGAACCGCCTGAACAGGGACTTGAACCCTTGACCCTCAGATTAAAAGTCTGATGCTCTACCGACTGAGCTATCCAGGCTCTGCTATACTTTGTCTTAAAATCAGCTAAACAAATGTGGACGTACACTGACCTACACTCTGTGTATTAATATGGTTACATATATTAGCAATCAAATTTGTAGAGTTTAATAACAAATTGATGTTTTAACCCCTTCCATGCTCATGACGAGCTCAGCTCGTCGTGCAGTACACTTGTCGTGTGCTTATGACGAGCTGAGCTCGTCATGAACAATGGATTTACAGATCATTCAGCACAGGAGGAAAATCTCCTGTAGCATTGAAGGTGTTAAGCATTTGAAATTTCAGCAGCACACGTAATCCATTTTAAATCCTGAAATTTGTACTATCTCATTTTCGGCTGACTTAGAAATCATGTGTCTAAAATGACCTTGTGAAATCAATAAAGTGCCAAATACTATTACTACCTACTAAATTACATACATTTTCAGCAGTTTCTTTGGGAACTTCCTCTTGGGCATAGATTATGCAATGTTTTCAAAGCAAACAGTCTCTGTTTAAGTAGACTTTCTTTCACTGCCATTTTGGTAAATGTTTCTGGTGATGCAGACGCAGGCATTGCTTGTTACTGTTTCAATTAGTTATAAAATAAGAGGAGGGATAAAATTGACCCAGCTGGTGTTTGAACACAAAGCCTTTGAATGCTTTTGCTACATTCGTCTAGGACTCCAAGCCGCTATCCATTGCACTAGAGATCCGACCTGATTCAACACGGTGATCAGAGATTCACAAATAAAAAGATGACCTATCAGCTGTTGACCAACTTTCTCAAGTTAATCGGACAATACCTTACATTTTGAACATTGAATTGGGTAAAAGATAATCAACAAACTACATGATACAGTTTGGGTAAGTCTTCTTAACCCTTGTCAAAGAATGTAGAAGACAGATGGGTATGTAATGACTTGATTAAGACTTTTTTGAAACATCTCTAATAGGACTCCCCATTCATTGGATCCTGAAAAGAGTATGCAATTGATATACCTTTTCTTTAACCAAGCCGCCTGAACAGGGACTTGAACCCTGGGCCCTCAGATTAAAAGTCTGATGCTCTCCCGACTGAGCTATCCAGGCTCGGAGAGGGCGCTCCACAAAATGACCTTATCAACATTTGGAAGTGTCCCAACTATCACTACGTTTCTTAAGATGGTTGCCGGTATTAAGTACTGAATACGCGGAATATAATAATGAATTGGTACTTCAAGCATTTGAAATCTCTTCAGTAAATTTAACCTTATTGTAAGTCCTGAAATTGCTACTATCTCATTTTTTTTGCTGACTTAGAATTCATATGTTTTTATTGACATTGTAAAATTAAGGAAGGGCCCAAAATCTTACTTCTGAGTAAATTACATTTTCATAAGTACAGCTGCCAATTTCCTCTTCTGCAAAGATTGCGTAACTTGAATAGTATCTATTTAAAATAGACTTCCTTTCACTGCCCTTTTTGGTGAAGCAGAAGCATGCATGCACTGTTTATTACTCTTTTAAACAGTTATGAAATAAATAGGGATAAAAGTGACTCTGGTGGGATTCGAACCCACAACCTTTGAATATCTTTTTTACATTCACCTAGAAGTCCAATGCGCTATCCATTGCGCCACAGAGCCAATACACTCTGATGAGGTGCAGAGATATTCTGAAATGAAATAAAGTTGATCAGCTTTATAAAGTTCATTTGATACTATAACCATGGATTTATTTTGAATATTGAATTGGGGAAATTATATTCACCGTCTCAAGTTACATGATACTTTAGGTAAGTCTACGTACGACTTAAGTTTAGTCAAATGGCACATGATATATGAGGCAGATGTGCATTTCACAACTCCATGAAAGACGTTTTTGCAATTTTAGTAATGGAATATCTTATTCGTCATGCAGGGGAACACAAAAAGAGCATCCAATTAGAGTAATTTTTCTTTAAAGGAAGGAACCGCCTGAACAGGGACTTGAACCCTGGACCCTCAGATTAAAAGTCTGATGCTCTACCGACTGAGCTATCCAGGCTCTGCTATACTCTGTCTTAAAATCAGCTAAACAAATGTGGACGTACACTGACCTACACTCTGTGTATTAATATGGTTACATATATTAGCAATCAAATTTGTAGAGTTTAATAACAAATTGATGTTTTAACCCCTTCCATGCTCATGACGAGCTCAGCTCGTCGTGCAGTACACTTGTCGTGTGCTTATGATGAGCTGAGCTCGTCATGAACAATGGATTTATAGATCATTCAGCACAGGAGGAAAATCTCCTGTAGCATTGAAGGTGTTAAGCATTTGAAAAATTCAGCAGCACACGTAATCCATTTTAAATCCTGAAATTTGTACTATCTCATTTTCGGCTGACTTAGAAATCATGTGTCTAAAATGACCTTGTGAAATCAATAAAGTGCCAAATACTATTACTACCTACTAAATTACATACATTTTCAGCAGTTTCTTTGGGAACTTCCTCTTGGGCATAGATTATGCAATGTTTTCAAAGCAAACAGTCTCTGTTTAAGTAGACTTTCTTTCACTGCCATTTTGGTAAATGTTTCTGGTGATGCAGACGCAGGCATTGCTTGTTACTGTTTCAATTAGTTATAAAATAAGAGGAGGGATAAAATTGACCCAGCTGGTGTTTGAACACAAAGCCTTTGAATGCTTTTGCTACATTCGTCTAGGACTCCAAGCCGCTATCCATTGCACTAGAGATCCGACCTGATTCAACACGGTGATCAGAGATTCACAAATAAAAAGATGACCTATCAGCTGTTGACCAACTTTCTCAAGTTAATCGGACAATACCTTACATTTTGAACATTGAATTGGGTAAAAGATAATCAACAAACTACATGATACAGTTTGGGTAAGTCTTCTTAACCCTTGTCAAAGAATGTAGAAGACAGATGGGTATGTAATGACTTGATTAAGACTTTTTTGAAACATCTCTAATAGGACTCCCCATTCATTGGATCCTGAAAAGAGTATGCAATTGATATACCTTTTCTTTAACCAAGCCGCCTGAACAGGGACTTGAACCCTGGGCCCTCAGATTAAAAGTCTGATGCTCTCCCGACTGAGCTATCCAGGCTCGGAGAGGGCGCTCCACAAAATGACCTTATCAACATTTGGAAGTGTCCCAACTATCACTACGTTTCTTAAGATGGTTGCCGGTATTAAGTACTGAATACGCGGAATATAATAATGAATTGGTACTTCAAGCATTTGAAATCTCTTCAGTAAATTTAACCTTATTGTAAGTCCTGAAATTGCTACTATCTCATTTTTTTTGCTGACTTAGAATTCATATGTTTTTATTGACATTGTAAAATTAAGGAAGGGCCCAAAATCTTACTTCTGAGTAAATTACATTTTCATAAGTACAGCTGCCAATTTCCTCTTCTGCAAAGATTGCGTAACTTGAATAGTATCTATTTAAAATAGACTTCCTTTCACTGCCCTTTTTGGTGAAGCAGAAGCATGCATGCACTGTTTATTACTCTTTTAAACAGTTATGAAATAAATAGGGATAAAAGTGACTCTGGTGGGATTCGAATCCACAACCTTTGAATATCTTTTTTACATTCACCTAGAAGTCCAATGCGCTATCCATTGCGCCACAGAGCCAATACACTCTGATGAGGTGCAGAGATATTCTGAAATGAAATAATGTTGATCAGCTTTATAAAGTTCATTTGATACTATAACCATGGATTTATTTTGAATATTGAATTGGGGAAATTATATTCACCGTCTCAAGTTACATGATACTTTAGGTAAGTCTACGTACGACTTAAGTTTAGTCAAATGGCACATGATATATGAGGCAGATGTGCATTTCACAACTCCATGAAAGACGTTTTTGCAATTTTAGTAATGGAATATCTTATACGTCATGCAGGGGAACACAAAAAGAGCATCCAATTAGAGTAATTTTTCTTTAAAGGAAGGAACCGCCTGAACAGGGACTTGAACCCTTGACCCTCAGATTAAAAGTCTGATGCTCTACCGACTGAGCTATCCAGGCTCTGCTATACTTTGTCTTAAAATCAGCTAAACAAATGTGGACGTACACTGACCTACACTCTGTGTATTAATATGGTTACATATATTAGCAATCAAATTTGTAGAGTTTAATAACAAATTGATGTTTTAACCCCTTCCATGCTCATGACGAGCTCAGCTCGTCGTGCAGTACACTTGTCGTGTGCTTATGACGAGCTGAGCTCGTCATGAACAATGGATTTACAGATCATTCAGCACAGGAGGAAAATCTCCTGTAGCATTGAAGGTGTTAAGCATTTGAAATTTCAGCAGCACACGTAATCCATTTTAAATCCTGAAATTTGTACTATCTCATTTTCGGCTGACTTAGAAATCATGTGTCTAAAATGACCTTGTGAAATCAATAAAGTGCCAAATACTATTACTACCTACTAAATTACATACATTTTCAGCAGTTTCTTTGGGAACTTCCTCTTGGGCATAGATTATGCAATGTTTTCAAAGCAAACAGTCTCTGTTTAAGTAGACTTTCTTTCACTGCCATTTTGGTAAATGTTTCTGGTGATGCAGACGCAGGCATTGCTTGTTACTGTTTCAATTAGTTATAAAATAAGAGGAGGGATAAAATTGACCCAGCTGGTGTTTGAACACAAAGCCTTTGAATGCTTTTGCTACATTCGTCTAGGACTCCAAGCCGCTATCCATTGCACTAGAGATCCGACCTGATTCAACACGGTGATCAGAGATTCACAAATAAAAAGATGACCTATCAGCTGTTGACCAACTTTCTCAAGTTAATCGGACAATACCTTACATTTTGAACATTGAATTGGGTAAAAGATAATCAACAAACTACATGATACAGTTTGGGTAAGTCTTCTTAACCCTTGTCAAAGAATGTAGAAGACAGATGGGTATGTAATGACTTGATTAAGACTTTTTTGAAACATCTCTAATAGGACTCCCCATTCATTGGATCCTGAAAAGAGTATGCAATTGATATACCTTTTCTTTAACCAAGCCGCCTGAACAGGGACTTGAACCCTGGGCCCTCAGATTAAAAGTCTGATGCTCTCCCGACTGAGCTATCCAGGCTCGGAGAGGGCGCTCCACAAAATGACCTTATCAACATTTGGAAGTGTCCCAACTATCACTACGTTTCTTAAGATGGTTGCCGGTATTAAGTACTGAATACGCGGAATATAATAATGAATTGGTACTTCAAGCATTTGAAATCTCTTCAGTAAATTTAACCTTATTGTAAGTCCTGAAATTGCTACTATCTAATTTTTTTTGCTGACTTAGAATTCATATGTTTTTATTGACATTGTAAAATTAAGGAAGGGCCCAAAATCTTACTTCTGAGTAAATTACATTTTCATAAGTACAGCTGCCAATTTCCTCTTCTGCAAAGATTGCGTAACTTGAATAGTATCTATTTAAAATAGACTTCCTTTCACTGCCCTTTTTGGTGAAGCAGAAGCATGCATGCACTGTTTATTACTCTTTTAAACAGTTATGAAATAAATAGGGATAAAAGTGACTCTGGTGGGATTCGAATCCACAACCTTTGAATATCTTTTTTACATTCACCTAGAAGTCCAATGCGCTATCCATTGCGCCACAGAGCCAATACACTCTGATGAGGTGCAGAGATATTCTGAAATGAAATAATGTTGATCAGCTTTATAAAGTTCATTTGATACTATAACCATGGATTTATTTTGAATATTGAATTGGGGAAATTATATTCACCGTCTCAAGTTACATGATACTTTAGGTAAGTCTACGTACGACTTAAGTTTAGTCAAATGGCACATGATATATGAGGCAGATGTGCATTTCACAACTCCATGAAAGACGTTTTTGCAATTTTAGTAATGGAATATCTTATACGTCATGCAGGGGAACACAAAAAGAGCATCCAATTAGAGTAATTTTTCTTTAAAGGAAGGAACCGCCTGAACAGGGACTTGAACCCTTGACCCTCAGATTAAAAGTCTGATGCTCTACCGACTGAGCTATCCAGGCTCTGCTATACTTTGTCTTAAAATCAGCTAAACAAATGTGGACGTACACTGACCTACACTCTGTGTATTAATATGGTTACATATATTAGCAATCAAATTTGTAGAGTTTAATAACAAATTGATGTTTTAACCCCTTCCATGCTCATGACGAGCTCAGCTCGTCGTGCAGTACACTTGTCGTGTGCTTATGACGAGCTGAGCTCGTCATGAACAATGGATTTACAGATCATTCAGCACAGGAGGAAAATCTCCTGTAGCATTGAAGGTGTTAAGCATTTGAAATTTCAGCAGCACACGTAATCCATTTTAAATCCTGAAATTTGTACTATCTCATTTTCGGCTGACTTAGAAATCATGTGTCTAAAATGACCTTGTGAAATCAATAAAGTGCCAAATATTATTACTACCTACTAAATTACATACATTTTCAGCAGTTTCTTTGGGAACTTCCTCTTGGGCATAGATTATGCAATGTTTTCAAAGCAAACAGTCTCTGTTTAAGTAGACTTTCTTTCACTGCCATTTTGGTAAATGTTTCTGGTGATGCAGACGCAGGCATTGCTTGTTACTGTTTCAATTAGTTATAAAATAAGAGGAGGGATAAAATTGACCCAGCTGGTGTTTGAACACAAAGCCTTTGAATGCTTTTGCTACATTCGTCTAGGACTCCAAGCCGCTATCCATTGCACTAGAGATCCGACCTGATTCAACACGGTGATCAGAGATTCACAAATAAAAAGATGACCTATCAGCTGTTGACCAACTTTATCAAGTTAATCGGACACTACCTCACATTTTGAACATTGAATTGGGTAAAAGATAATCAACAAACTACATGATACAGTTTGGGTAAGTCTTCTTAACCCTTGTCAAAGAATGTAGAAGACAGATGGGTATGTAATGACTTGATTAAGACTTTTTTGAAACATCTCTAATAGGACTCCCCATTCATTGGATCCTGAAAAGAGTATGCAATTGATATACCTTTTCTTTAACCAAGCCGCCTGAACAGGGACTTGAACCCTGGGCCCTCAGATTAAAAGTCTGATGCTCTCCCGACTGAGCTATCCAGGCTCGGAGAGGGCACTCCACAAAATGACCTTATCAACATTTGGAAGTGTCCCAACTATCACTACGTTTCTTAAGATGGTTGCCGGTATTAAGTACTGAATACGTGGAATATAATAATGAATTGGTACTTCAAGCATTTGAAATCTCTTCAGTAAATTTAACCTTATTGTAAGTCCTGAAATTGCTACTATCTCATTTTTTTTGCTGACTTAGAATTCATATGTTTTTATTGACATTGTAAAATTAAGGAAGGGCCCAAAATCTTACTTCTGAGTAAATTACATTTTCATAAGTACAGCTGCCAATTTCCTCTTCTGCAAAGATTGCGTAACTTGAATAGTATCTATTTAAAATAGACTTCCTTTCACTGCCCTTTTTGGTGAAGCAGAAGCATGCATGCACTGTTTATTACTCTTTTAAACAGTTATGAAATAAATAGGGATAAAAGTGACTCTGGTGGGATTCGAACCCACAACCTTTGAATATCTTTTTTACATTCACCTAGAAGTCCAATGCGCTATCCATTGCGCCACAGAGCCAATACACTCTGATGAGGTGCAGAGATATTCTGAAATGAAATAAAGTTGATCAGCTTTATAAAGTTCATTTGATACTATAACCATGGATTTATTTTGAATATTGAATTGGGGAAATTATATTCACCGTCTCAAGTTACATGATACTTTAGGTAAGTCTACGTACGACTTAAGTTTAGTCAAATGGCACATGATATATGAGGCAGATGTGCATTTCACAACTCCATGAAAGACGTTTTTGCAATTTTAGTAATGGAATATCTTATTCGTCATGCAGGGGAACACAAAAAGAGCATCCAATTAGAGTAATTTTTCTTTAAAGGAAGGAACCGCCTGAACAGGGACTTGAACCCTGGACCCTCAGATTAAAAGTCTGATGCTCTACCGACTGAGCTATCCAGGCTCTGCTATACTCTGTCTTAAAATCAGCTAAACAAATGTGGACGTACACTGACCTACACTCTGTGTATTAATATGGTTACATATATTAGCAATCAAATTTGTAGAGTTTAATAACAAATTGATGTTTTAACCCCTTCCATGCTCATGACGAGCTCAGCTCGTCGTGCAGTACACTTGTCGTGTGCTTATGACGAGCTGAGCTCGTCATGAACAATGGATTTACAGATCATTCAGCACAGGAGGAAAATCTCCTGTAGCATTGAAGGTGTTAAGCATTTGAAATTTCAGCAGCACACGTAATCCATTTTAAATCCTGAAATTTGTACTATCTCATTTTCGGCTGACTTAGAAATCATGTGTCTAAAATGACCTTGTGAAATCAATAAAGTGCCAAATATTATTACTACCTACTAAATTACATACATTTTCAGCAGTTTCTTTGGGAACTTCCTCTTGGGCATAGATTATGCAATGTTTTCAAAGCAAACAGTCTCTGTTTAAGTAGACTTTCTTTCACTGCCATTTTGGTAAATGTTTCTGGTGATGCAGACGCAGGCATTGCTTGTTACTGTTTCAATTAGTTATAAAATAAGAGGAGGGATAAAATTGACCCAGCTGGTGTTTGAACACAAAGCCTTTGAATGCTTTTGCTACATTCGTCTAGGACTCCAAGCCGCTATCCATTGCACTAGAGATCCGACCTGATTCAACACGGTGATCAGAGATTCACAAATAAAAAGATGACCTATCAGCTGTTGACCAACTTTCTCAAGTTAATCGGACAATACCTTACATTTTGAACATTGAATTGGGTAAAAGATAATCAACAAACTACATGATACAGTTTGGGTAAGTCTTCTTAACCCTTGTCAAAGAATGTAGAAGACAGATGGGTATGTAATGACTTGATTAAGACTTTTTTGAAACATCTCTAATAGGACTCCCCATTCATTGGATCCTGAAAAGAGTATGCAATTGATATACCTTTTCTTTAACCAAGCCGCCTGAACAGGGACTTGAACCCTGGGCCCTCAGATTAAAAGTCTGATGCTCTCCCGACTGAGCTATCCAGGCTCGGAGAGGGCGCTCCACAAAATGACCTTATCAACATTTGGAAGTGTCCCAACTATCACTACGTTTCTTAAGATGGTTGCCGGTATTAAGTACTGAATACGCGGAATATAATAATGAATTGGTACTTCAAGCATTTGAAATCTCTTCAGTAAATTTAACCTTATTGTAAGTCCTGAAATTGCTACTATCTCATTTTTTTTGCTGACTTAGAATTCATATGTTTTTATTGACATTGTAAAATTAAGGAAGGGCCCAAAATCTTACTTCTGAGTAAATTACATTTTCATAAGTACAGCTGCCAATTTCCTCTTCTGCAAAGATTGCGTAACTTGAATAGTATCTATTTAAAATAGACTTCCTTTCACTGCCCTTTTTGGTGAAGCAGAAGCATGCATGCACTGTTTATTACTCTTTTAAACAGTTATGAAATAAATAGGGATAAAAGTGACTCTGGTGGGATTCGAATCCACAACCTTTGAATATCTTTTTTACATTCACCTAGAAGTCCAATGCGCTATCCATTGCGCCACAGAGCCAATACACTCTGATGAGGTGCAGAGATATTCTGAAATGAAATAATGTTGATCAGCTTTATAAAGTTCATTTGATACTATAACCATGGATTTATTTTGAATATTGAATTGGGGAAATTATATTCACCGTCTCAAGTTACATGATACTTTAGGTAAGTCTACGTACGACTTAAGTTTAGTCAAATGGCACATGATATATGAGGCAGATGTGCATTTCACAACTCCATGAAAGACGTTTTTGCAATTTTAGTAATGGAATATCTTATACGTCATGCAGGGGAACACAAAAAGAGCATCCAATTAGAGTAATTTTTCTTTAAAGGAAGGAACCGCCTGAACAGGGACTTGAACCCTTGACCCTCAGATTAAAAGTCTGATGCTCTACCGACTGAGCTATCCAGGCTCTGCTATACTTTGTCTTAAAATCAGCTAAACAAATGTGGACGTACACTGACCTACACTCTGTGTATTAATATGGTTACATATATTAGCAATCAAATTTGTAGAGTTTAATAACAAATTGATGTTTTAACCCCTTCCATGCTCATGACGAGCTCAGCTCGTCGTGCAGTACACTTGTCGTGTGCTTATGACGAGCTGAGCTCGTCATGAACAATGGATTTACAGATCATTCAGCACAGGAGGAAAATCTCCTGTAGCATTGAAGGTGTTAAGCATTTGAAATTTCAGCAGCACACGTAATCCATTTTAAATCCTGAAATTTGTACTATCTCATTTTCGGCTGACTTAGAAATCATGTGTCTAAAATGACCTTGTGAAATCAATAAAGTGCCAAATATTATTACTACCTACTAAATTACATACATTTTCAGCAGTTTCTTTGGGAACTTCCTCTTGGGCATAGATTATGCAATGTTTTCAAAGCAAACAGTCTCTGTTTAAGTAGACTTTCTTTCACTGCCATTTTGGTAAATGTTTCTGGTGATGCAGACGCAGGCATTGCTTGTTACTGTTTCAATTAGTTATAAAATAAGAGGAGGGATAAAATTGACCCAGCTGGTGTTTGAACACAAAGCCTTTGAATGCTTTTGCTACATTCGTCTAGGACTCCAAGCCGCTATCCATTGCACTAGAGATCCGACCTGATTCAACACGGTGATCAGAGATTCACAAATAAAAAGATGACCTATCAGCTGTTGACCAACTTTATCAAGTTAATCGGACACTACCTCACATTTTGAACATTGAATTGGGTAAAAGATAATCAACAAACTACATGATACAGTTTGGGTAAGTCTTCTTAACCCTTGTCAAAGAATGTAGAAGACAGATGGGTATGTAATGACTTGATTAAGACTTTTTTGAAACATCTCTAATAGGACTCCCCATTCATTGGATCCTGAAAAGAGTATGCAATTGATATACCTTTTCTTTAACCAAGCCGCCTGAACAGGGACTTGAACCCTGGGCCCTCAGATTAAAAGTCTGATGCTCTCCCGACTGAGCTATCCAGGCTCGGAGAGGGCACTCCACAAAATGACCTTATCAACATTTGGAAGTGTCCCAACTATCACTACGTTTCTTAAGATGGTTGCCGGTATTAAGTACTGAATACGCGGAATATAATAATGAATTGGTACTTCAAGCATTTGAAATCTCTTCAGTAAATTTAACCTTATTGTAAGTCCTGAAATTGCTACTATCTCATTTTTTTTGCTGACTTAGAATTCATATGTTTTTATTGACATTGTAAAATTAAGGAAGGGCCCAAAATCTTACTTCTGAGTAAATTACATTTTCATAAGTACAGCTGCCAATTTCCTCTTCTGCAAAGATTGCGTAACTTGAATAGTATCTATTTAAAATAGACTTCCTTTCACTGCCCTTTTTGGTGAAGCAGAAGCATGCATGCACTGTTTATTACTCTTTTAAACAGTTATGAAATAAATAGGGATAAAAGTGACTCTGGTGGGATTCGAACCCACAACCTTTGAATATCTTTTTTACATTCACCTAGAAGTCCAATGCGCTATCCATTGCGCCACAGAGCCAATACACTCTGATGAGGTGCAGAGATATTCTGAAATGAAATAAAGTTGATCAGCTTTATAAAGTTCATTTGATACTATAACCATGGATTTATTTTGAATATTGAATTGGGGAAATTATATTCACCGTCTCAAGTTACATGATACTTTAGGTAAGTCTACGTACGACTTAAGTTTAGTCAAATGGCACATGATATATGAGGCAGATGTGCATTTCACAACTCCATGAAAGACGTTTTTGCAATTTTAGTAATGGAATATCTTATTCGTCATGCAGGGGAACACAAAAAGAGCATCCAATTAGAGTAATTTTTCTTTAAAGGAAGGAACCGCCTGAACAGGGACTTGAACCCTGGACCCTCAGATTAAAAGTCTGATGCTCTACCGACTGAGCTATCCAGGCTCTGCTATACTCTGTCTTAAAATCAGCTAAACAAATGTGGACGTACACTGACCTACACTCTGTGTATTAATATGGTTACATATATTAGCAATCAAATTTGTAGAGTTTAATAACAAATTGATGTTTTAACCCCTTCCATGCTCATGACGAGCTCAGCTCGTCGTGCAGTACACTTGTCGTGTGCTTATGACGAGCTGAGCTCGTCATGAACAATGGATTTACAGATCATTCAGCACAGGAGGAAAATCTCCTGTAGCATTGAAGGTGTTAAGCATTTGAAATTTCAGCAGCACACGTAATCCATTTTAAATCCTGAAATTTGTACTATCTCATTTTCGGCTGACTTAGAAATCATGTGTCTAAAATGACCTTGTGAAATCAATAAAGTGCCAAATATTATTACTACCTACTAAATTACATACATTTTCAGCAGTTTCTTTGGGAACTTCCTCTTGGGCATAGATTATGCAATGTTTTCAAAGCAAACAGTCTCTGTTTAAGTAGACTTTCTTTCACTGCCATTTTGGTAAATGTTTCTGGTGATGCAGACGCAGGCATTGCTTGTTACTGTTTCAATTAGTTATAAAATAAGAGGAGGGATAAAATTGACCCAGCTGGTGTTTGAACACAAAGCCTTTGAATGCTTTTGCTACATTCGTCTAGGACTCCAAGCCGCTATCCATTGCACTAGAGATCCGACCTGATTCAACACGGTGATCAGAGATTCACAAATAAAAAGATGACCTATCAGCTGTTGACCAACTTTCTCAAGTTAATCGGACACTACCTTACATTTTGAACATTGAATTGGGTAAAAGATAATCAACAAACTACATGATACAGTTTGGGTAAGTCTTCTTAACCCTTGTCAAAGAATGTAGAAGACAGATGGGTATGTAATGACTTGATTAAGACTTTTTTGAAACATCTCTAATAGGACTCCCCATTCATTGGATCCTGAAAAGAGTATGCAATTGATATACCTTTTCTTTAACCAAGCCGCCTGAACAGGGACTTGAACCCTGGGCCCTCAGATTAAAAGTCTGATGCTCTCCCGACTGAGCTATCCAGGCTCGGAGAGGGCGCTCCACAAAATGACCTTATCAACATTTGGAAGTGTCCCAACTATCACTACGTTTCTTAAGATGGTTGCCGGTATTAAGTACTGAATACGCGGAATATAATAATGAATTGGTACTTCAAGCATTTGAAATCTCTTCAGTAAATTTAACCTTATTGTAAGTCCTGAAATTGCTACTATCTCATTTTTTTGGCTGACTTAGAATTCATATGTTTTTATTGACATTGTAAAATTAAGGAAGGGCCCAAAATCTTACTTCTGAGTAAATTACATTTTCATAAGTACAGCTGCCAATTTCCTCTTCTGCAAAGATTGCGTAACTTGAATAGTATCTATTTAAAATAGACTTCCTTTCACTGCCCTTTTTGGTGAAGCAGAAGCATGCATGCACTGTTTATTACTCTTTTAAACAGTTATGAAATAAATAGGGATAAAAGTGACTCTGGTGGGATTCGAACCCACAACCTTTGAATATCTTTTTTACATTCACCTAGAAGTCCAATGCGCTATCCATTGCGCCACAGAGCCAATACACTCTGATGAGGTGCAGAGATATTCTGAAATGAAATAAAGTTGATCAGCTTTATAAAGTTCATTTGATACTATAACCATGGATTTATTTTGAATATTGAATTGGGGAAATTATATTCACCGTCTCAAGTTACATGATACTTTAGGTAAGTCTACGTACGACTTAAGTTTAGTCAAATGGCACATGATATATGAGGCAGATGTGCATTTCACAACTCCATGAAAGACGTTTTTGCAATTTTAGTAATGGAATATCTTATTCGTCATGCAGGGGAACACAAAAAGAGCATCCAATTAGAGTAATTTTTCTTTAAAGGAAGGAACCGCCTGAACAGGGACTTGAACCCTGGACCCTCAGATTAAAAGTCTGATGCTCTACCGACTGAGCTATCCAGGCTCTGCTATACTCTGTCTTAAAATCAGCTAAACAAATGTGGACGTACACTGACCTACACTCTGTGTATTAATATGGTTACATATATTAGCAATCAAATTTGTAGAGTTTAATAACAAATTGATGTTTTAACCCCTTCCATGCTCATGACGAGCTCAGCTCGTCGTGCAGTACACTTGTCGTGTGCTTATGACGAGCTGAGCTCGTCATGAACAATGGATTTACAGATCATTCAGCACAGGAGGAAAATCTCCTGTAGCATTGAAGGTGTTAAGCATTTGAAATTTCAGCAGCACACGTAATCCATTTTAAATCCTGAAATTTGTACTATCTCATTTTCGGCTGACTTAGAAATCATGTGTCTAAAATGACCTTGTGAAATCAATAAAGTGCCAAATATTATTACTACCTACTAAATTACATACATTTTCAGCAGTTTCTTTGGGAACTTCCTCTTGGGCATAGATTATGCAATGTTTTCAAAGCAAACAGTCTCTGTTTAAGTAGACTTTCTTTCACTGCCATTTTGGTAAATGTTTCTGGTGATGCAGACGCAGGCATTGCTTGTTACTGTTTCAATTAGTTATAAAATAAGAGGAGGGATAAAATTGACCCAGCTGGTGTTTGAACACAAAGCCTTTGAATGCTTTTGCTACATTCGTCTAGGACTCCAAGCCGCTATCCATTGCACTAGAGATCCGACCTGATTCAACACGGTGATCAGAGATTCACAAATAAAAAGATGACCTATCAGCTGTTGACCAACTTTCTCAAGTTAATCGGACACTACCTTACATTTTGAACATTGAATTGGGTAAAAGATAATCAACAAACTACATGATACAGTTTGGGTAAGTCTTCTTAACCCTTGTCAAAGAATGTAGAAGACAGATGGGTATGTAATGACTTGATTAAGACTTTTTTGAAACATCTCTAATAGGACTCCCCATTCATTGGATCCTGAAAAGAGTATGCAATTGATATACCTTTTCTTTAACCAAGCCGCCTGAACAGGGACTTGAACCCTGGGCCCTCAGATTAAAAGTCTGATGCTCTCCCGACTGAGCTATCCAGGCTCGGAGAGGGCGCTCCACAAAATGACCTTATCAACATTTGGAAGTGTCCCAACTATCACTACGTTTCTTAAGATGGTTGCCGGTATTAAGTACTGAATACGCGGAATATAATAATGAATTGGTACTTCAAGCATTTGAAATCTCTTCAGTAAATTTAACCTTATTGTAAGTCCTGAAATTGCTACTATCTCATTTTTTTGGCTGACTTAGAATTCATATGTTTTTATTGACATTGTAAAATTAAGGAAGGGCCCAAAATCTTACTTCTGAGTAAATTACATTTTCATAAGTACAGCTGCCAATTTCCTCTTCTGCAAAGATTGCGTAACTTGAATAGTATCTATTTAAAATAGACTTCCTTTCACTGCCCTTTTTGGTGAAGCAGAAGCATGCATGCACTGTTTATTACTCTTTTAAACAGTTATGAAATAAATAGGGATAAAAGTGACTCTGGTGGGATTCGAACCCACAACCTTTGAATATCTTTTTTACATTCACCTAGAAGTCCAATGCGCTATCCATTGCGCCACAGAGCCAATACACTCTGATGAGGTGCAGAGATATTCTGAAATGAAATAATGTTGATCAGCTTTATAAAGTTCATTTGATACTATAACCATGGATTTATTTTGAATATTGAATTGGGGAAATTATATTCACCGTCTCAAGTTACATGATACTTTAGGTAAGTCTACGTACGACTTAAGTTTAGTCAAATGGCACATGATATATGAGGCAGATGTGCATTTCACAACTCCATGAAAGACGTTTTTGCAATTTTAGTAATGGAATATCTTATTCGTCATGCAGGGGAACACAAAAAGAGCATCCAATTAGAGTAATTTTTCTTTAAAGGAAGGAACCGCCTGAACAGGGACTTGAACCCTGGACCCTCAGATTAAAAGTCTGATGCTCTACCGACTGAGCTATCCAGGCTCTGCTATACTCTGTCTTAAAATCAGCTAAACAAATGTGGACGTACACTGACCTACACTCTGTGTATTAATATGGTTACATATATTAGCAATCAAATTTGTAGAGTTTAATAACAAATTGATGTTTTAACCCCTTCCATGCTCATGACGAGCTCAGCTCGTCGTGCAGTACACTTGTCGTGTGCTTATGACGAGCTGAGCTCGTCATGAACAATGGATTTACAGATCATTCAGCACAGGAGGAAAATCTCCTGTAGCATTGAAGGTGTTAAGCATTTGAAATTTCAGCAGCACACGTAATCCATTTTAAATCCTGAAATTTGTACTATCTCATTTTCGGCTGACTTAGAAATCATGTGTCTAAAATGACCTTGTGAAATCAATAAAGTGCCAAATATTATTACTACCTACTAAATTACATACATTTTCAGCAGTTTCTTTGGGAACTTCCTCTTGGGCATAGATTATGCAATGTTTTCAAAGCAAACAGTCTCTGTTTAAGTAGACTTTCTTTCACTGCCATTTTGGTAAATGTTTCTGGTGATGCAGACGCAGGCATTGCTTGTTACTGTTTCAATTAGTTATAAAATAAGAGGAGGGATAAAATTGACCCAGCTGGTGTTTGAACACAAAGCCTTTGAATGCTTTTGCTACATTCGTCTAGGACTCCAAGCCGCTATCCATTGCACTAGAGATCCGACCTGATTCAACACGGTGATCAGAGATTCACAAATAAAAAGATGACCTATCAGCTGTTGACCAACTTTATCAAGTTAATCGGACACTACCTTACATTTTGAACATTGAATTGGGTAAAAGATAATCAACAAACTACATGATACAGTTTGGGTAAGTCTTCTTAACCCTTGTCAAAGAATGTAGAAGACAGATGGGTATGTAATGACTTGATTAAGACTTTTTTGAAACATCTCTAATAGGACTCCCCATTCATTGGATCCTGAAAAGAGTATGCAATTGATATACCTTTTCTTTAACCAAGCCGCCTGAACAGGGACTTGAACCCTGGGCCCTCAGATTTAAAGACTGATGCTCTCCCGACTGAGCTATCCAGGCTCGGAGAGGCCACTCCACAAAATGACCTTATCAACATTTGGAAGTGTCCCAACTATCACTACGTTTCTTAAGATGGTTGCCGGTATTAAGTACTGAATACGCGGAATATAATAATGAATTGGTACTTCAAGCATTTGAAATCTCTTCAGTAAATTTAACCTTATTGTAAGTCCTGAAATTGCTACTATCTCATTTTTTTTGCTGACTTAGAAGTCATATGTTTTTATTGACATTGTAAAATTAAGGAAGGGCCCAAAATCTTACTTCTGAGTAAATTACATTTTCATAAGTACAGCTGCCAATTTCCTCTTCTGCAAAGATTGCGTAATTTGAATAGTATCTATTTAAAATAGACTTCCTTTCACTGCCCTTTTTGGTGAAGCAGAAGCATGCATGCACTGTTTATTACTCTTTTAAACAGTTATGAAATAAATAGGGATAAAACTGACTCTGGTGGGATTCGAACCCACAACCTTTGAATATCTTTTTTACATTCACCTAGAAGTCCAATGCGCTATCCATTGCGCCACAGAGCCAATACGCTCTGATTAGGTGCAGAGATATTCTGAAATGAAATAATGTTGATCAGCTTTATAAAGTTCATTTGATACTATAACCATGGATTTATTTTGAATATTGAATTGGGGAAATTATATTCACCGTCTCAAGTTACATGATACCTTAGGTAAGTCTACGTACGACTTAAGTTTAGTCAAATGGCACATGATATATGAGGCAGATGTGCATTTCACAACTCCATGAAAGACGTTTTTGCAATTTTAGTAATGGAATATCTTATTCGTCATGCAGGGGAACACAAAAAGAGCATCCAATTAGAGTAATTTTTCTTTAAAGGAAGCAACCGCCTGAACAGGGACTTGAACCCTGGACCCTCAGATTAAAAGTCTGATGCTCTACCGACTGAGCTATCCAGGCTCTGCTATACTCTGTCTTAAAATCAGCTAAACAAATGTGGACGTACACTGACCTACACTCTGTGTATTAATATGGTTACATATATTAGCAATCAAATTTGTAGAGTTTAATAACAAATTGATGTTTTAACCCCTTCCATGCTCATGACGAGCTCAGCTCGTCGTGCAGTACACTTGTCGTGTGCTTATGACGAGCTCAGCTCGTCATGAACAATGGATTTACAGATCATTCAGCACAGGAGGAAAATCTCCTGTAGCATTGAAGGTGTTAAGCATTTGAAATTTCAGCAGCACACGTAATCCATTTTAAATCCTGAAATTTATACTATCTGATTTTCGGCTGACTTAGAAATCATGTGTCTAAAATGACCTTGTGAAATCAATAAAGTGCCAAATACTATTACTACCAACTGAATTACATACATTTTCAGCAGTTTCTTTGGGAACTTCCTCTTGGGCATAGATTATGCAATGTTTTCAAAGCAAACAGTCTCTGTTTAAGTAGACTTTCTTTCACTGCCATTTTGGTAAATGTTTCTGGTGATGCAGACGCAGGCATTGCTTGTTACTGTTTCAATTAGTTATAAAATAAGAGGAGGGATAAAATTGACCCAGCTGGTGTTTGAACACAAAGCCTTTGAATGCTTTTGCTACATTCGTCTAGGACTCCAAGCCGCTATCCATTGCACTAGAGATCCGACCTGATTCAACACGGTGATCAGAGATTCACAAA
This sequence comes from Lissotriton helveticus, assembly GCF_964261635.1. Taxonomy (NCBI): domain Eukaryota; kingdom Metazoa; phylum Chordata; class Amphibia; order Caudata; family Salamandridae; genus Lissotriton; species Lissotriton helveticus. The sequence continues at coordinate 216,180,452 of NC_136057.1, read as the reverse complement.
TAAAAAGATGACCTATCAGCTGTTGACCAACTTTATCAAGTTAATCGGACACTACCTTACATTTTGAACATTGAATTGGGTAAAAGATAATCAACAAACTACATGATACAGTTTGGGTAAGTCTTCTTAACCCTTGTCAAAGAATGTAGAAGACAGATGGGTATGTAATGACTTGATTAAGACTTTTTTGAAACATCTCTAATAGGACTCCCCATTCATTGGATCCTGAAAAGAGTATGCAATTGATATACCTTTTCTTTAACCAAGCCGCCTGAACAGGGACTTGAACCCTGGGCCCTCAGATTAAAAGTCTGATGCTCTCCCGACTGAGCTATCCAGGCTCGGAGAGGGCGCTCCACAAAATGACCTTATCAACATTTGGAAGTGTCCCAACTATCACTACGTTTCTTAAGATGGTTGCCGGTATTAAGTACTGAATACGCGGAATATAATAATGAATTGGTACTTCAAGCATTTGAAATCTCTTCAGTAAATTTAACCTTATTGTAAGTCCTGAAATTGCTACTATCTCATTTTTTTTGCTGACTTAGAATTCATATGTTTTTATTGACATTGTAAAATTAAGGAAGGGCCCAAAATCTTACTTCTGAGTAAATTACATTTTCATAAGTACAGCTGCCAATTTCCTCTTCTGCAAAGATTGCGTAACTTGAATAGTATCTATTTAAAATAGACTTCCTTTCACTGCCCTTTTTGGTGAAGCAGAAGCATGCATGCACTGTTTATTACTCTTTTAAACAGTTATGAAATAAATAGGGATAAAAGTGACTCTGGTGGGATTCGAATCCACAACCTTTGAATATCTTTTTTACATTCACCTAGAAGTCCAATGCGCTATCCATTGCGCCACAGAGCCAATACACTCTGATGAGGTGCAGAGATATTCTGAAATGAAATAATGTTGATCAGCTTTATAAAGTTCATTTGATACTATAACCATGGATTTATTTTGAATATTGAATTGGGGAAATTATATTCACCGTCTCAAGTTACATGATACTTTAGGTAAGTCTACGTACGACTTAAGTTTAGTCAAATGGCACATGATATATGAGGCAGATGTGCATTTCACAACTCCATGAAAGACGTTTTTGCAATTTTAGTAATGGAATATCTTATACGTCATGCAGGGGAACACAAAAAGAGCATCCAATTAGAGTAATTTTTCTTTAAAGGAAGGAACCGCCTGAACAGGGACTTGAACCCTTGACCCTCAGATTAAAAGTCTGATGCTCTACCGACTGAGCTATCCAGGCTCTGCTATACTTTTTCTTAAAATCAGCTAAACAAATGTGGACGTACACTGACCTACACTCTGTGTATTAATATGGTTACATATATTAGCAATCAAATTTGTAGAGTTTAATAACAAATTGATGTTTTAACCCCTTCCATGCTCATGACGAGCTCAGCTCGTCGTGCAGTACACTTGTCGTGTGCTTATGACGAGCTGAGCTCGTCATGAACAATGGATTTACAGATCATTCAGCACAGGAGGAAAATCTCCTGTAGCATTGAAGGTGTTAAGCATTTGAAATTTCAGCAGCACACGTAATCCATTTTAAATCCTGAAATTTGTACTATCTCATTTTCGGCTGACTTAGAAATCATGTGTCTAAAATGACCTTGTGAAATCAATAAAGTGCCAAATATTATTACTACCTACTAAATTACATACATTTTCAGCAGTTTCTTTGGGAACTTCCTCTTGGGCATAGATTATGCAATGTTTTCAAAGCAAACAGTCTCTGTTTAAGTAGACTTTCTTTCACTGCCATTTTGGTAAATGTTTCTGGTGATGCAGACGCAGGCATTGCTTGTTACTGTTTCAATTAGTTATAAAATAAGAGGAGGGATAAAATTGACCCAGCTGGTGTTTGAACACAAAGCCTTTGAATGCTTTTGCTACATTCGTCTAGGACTCCAAGCCGCTATCCATTGCACTAGAGATCCGACCTGATTCAACACGGTGATCAGAGATTCACAAATAAAAAGATGACCTATCAGCTGTTGACCAACTTTATCAAGTTAATCGGACACTACCTCACATTTTGAACATTGAATTGGGTAAAAGATAATCAACAAACTACATGATACAGTTTGGGTAAGTCTTCTTAACCCTTGTCAAAGAATGTAGAAGACAGATGGGTATGTAATGACTTGATTAAGACTTTTTTGAAACATCTCTAATAGGACTCCCCATTCATTGGATCCTGAAAAGAGTATGCAATTGATATACCTTTTCTTTAACCAAGCCGCCTGAACAGGGACTTGAACCCTGGGCCCTCAGATTAAAAGTCTGATGCTCTCCCGACTGAGCTATCCAGGCTCGGAGAGGGCACTCCACAAAATGACCTTATCAACATTTGGAAGTGTCCCAACTATCACTACGTTTCTTAAGATGGTTGCCGGTATTAAGTACTGAATACGCGGAATATAATAATGAATTGGTACTTCAAGCATTTGAAATCTCTTCAGTAAATTTAACCTTATTGTAAGTCCTGAAATTGCTACTATCTCATTTTTTTTGCTGACTTAGAATTCATATGTTTTTATTGACATTGTAAAATTAAGGAAGGGCCCAAAATCTTACTTCTGAGTAAATTACATTTTCATAAGTACAGCTGCCAATTTCCTCTTCTGCAAAGATTGCGTAACTTGAATAGTATCTATTTAAAATAGACTTCCTTTCACTGCCCTTTTTGGTGAAGCAGAAGCATGCATGCACTGTTTATTACTCTTTTAAACAGTTATGAAATAAATAGGGATAAAAGTGACTCTGGTGGGATTCGAACCCACAACCTTTGAATATCTTTTTTACATTCACCTAGAAGTCCAATGCGCTATCCATTGCGCCACAGAGCCAATACACTCTGATGAGGTGCAGAGATATTCTGAAATGAAATAAAGTTGATCAGCTTTATAAAGTTCATTTGATACTATAACCATGGATTTATTTTGAATATTGAATTGGGGAAATTATATTCACCGTCTCAAGTTACATGATACTTTTGGTAAGTCTATGTACGACTTAAGTTTAGTCAAATGGCACATGATATATGAGGCAGATGTGCATTTCACAACTCCATGAAAGACGTTTTTGCAATTTTAGTAATGGAATATCTTATTCGTCATGCAGGGGAACACAAAAAGAGCATCCAATTAGAGTAATTTTTCTTTAAAGGAAGGAACCGCCTGAACAGGGACTTGAACCCTGGACCCTCAGATTAAAAGTCTGATGCTCTACCGACTGAGCTATCCAGGCTCTGCTATACTCTGTCTTAAAATCAGCTAAACAAATGTGGACGTACACTGACCTACACTCTGTGTATTAATATGGTTACATATATTAGCAATCAAATTTGTAGAGTTTAATAACAAATTGATGTTTTAACCCCTTCCATGCTCATGACGAGCTCAGCTCGTCGTGCAGTACACTTGTCGTGTGCTTATGACGAGCTGAGCTCGTCATGAACAATGGATTTACAGATCATTCAGCACAGGAGGAAAATCTCCTGTAGCATTGAAGGTGTTAAGCATTTGAAATTTCAGCAGCACACGTAATCCATTTTAAATCCTGAAATTTGTACTATCTCATTTTCGGCTGACTTAGAAATCATGTGTCTAAAATGACCTTGTGAAATCAATAAAGTGCCAAATATTATTACTACCTACTAAATTACATACATTTTCAGCAGTTTCTTTGGGAACTTCCTCTTGGGCATAGATTATGCAATGTTTTCAAAGCAAACAGTCTCTGTTTAAGTAGACTTTCTTTCACTGCCATTTTGGTAAATGTTTCTGGTGATGCAGACGCAGGCATTGCTTGTTACTGTTTCAATTAGTTATAAAATAAGAGGAGGGATAAAATTGACCCAGCTGGTGTTTGAACACAAAGCCTTTGAATGCTTTTGCTACATTCGTCTAGGACTCCAAGCCGCTATCCATTGCACTAGAGATCCGACCTGATTCAACACGGTGATCAGAGATTCACAAATAAAAAGATGACCTATCAGCTGTTGACCAACTTTCTCAAGTTAATCGGACACTACCTTACATTTTGAACATTGAATTGGGTAAAAGATAATCAACAAACTACATGATACAGTTTGGGTAAGTCTTCTTAACCCTTGTCAAAGAATGTAGAAGACAGATGGGTATGTAATGACTTGATTAAGACTTTTTTGAAACATCTCTAATAGGACTCCCCATTCATTGGATCCTGAAAAGAGTATGCAATTGATATACCTTTTCTTTAACCAAGCCGCCTGAACAGGGACTTGAACCCTGGGCCCTCAGATTAAAAGTCTGATGCTCTCCCGACTGAGCTATCCAGTCTCGGAGAGGGCGCTCCACAAAATGACCTTATCAACATTTGGAAGTGTCCCAACTATCACTACGTTTCTTAAGATGGTTGCCGGTATTAAGTACTGAATACGCGGAATATAATAATGAATTGGTACTTCAAGCATTTGAAATCTCTTCAGTAAATTTAACCTTATTGTAAGTCCTGAAATTGCTACTATCTCATTTTTTTGGCTGACTTAGAATTCATATGTTTTTATTGACATTGTAAAATTAAGGAAGGGCCCAAAATCTTACTTCTGAGTAAATTACATTTTCATAAGTACAGCTGCCAATTTCCTCTTCTGCAAAGATTGCGTAACTTGAATAGTATCTATTTAAAATAGACTTCCTTTCACTGCCCTTTTTGGTGAAGCAGAAGCATGCATGCACTGTTTATTACTCTTTTAAACAGTTATGAAATAAATAGGGATAAAAGTGACTCTGGTGGGATTCGAACCCACAACCTTTGAATATCTTTTTTACATTCACCTAGAAGTCCAATGCGCTATCCATTGCGCCACAGAGCCAATACACTCTGATGAGGTGCAGAGATATTCTGAAATGAAATAAAGTTGATCAGCTTTATAAAGTTCATTTGATACTATAACCATGGATTTATTTTGAATATTGAATTGGGGAAATTATATTCACCGTCTCAAGTTACATGATACTTTAGGTAAGTCTACGTACGACTTAAGTTTAGTCAAATGGCACATGATATATGAGGCAGATGTGCATTTCACAACTCCATGAAAGACGTTTTTGCAATTTTAGTAATGGAATATCTTATTCGTCATGCAGGGGAACACAAAAAGAGCATCCAATTAGAGTAATTTTTCTTTAAAGGAAGGAACCGCCTGAAAAGGGACTTGAACCCTGGACCCTCAGATTAAAAGTCTGATGCTCTACCGACTGAGCTATCCAGGCTCTGCTATACTTTGTCTTAAAATCAGCTAAACAAATGTGGACGTACACTGACCTACACTCTGTGTATTAATATGGTTACATATATTAGCAATCAAATTTGTAGAGTTTAATAACAAATTGATGTTTTAACCCCTTCCATGCTCATGACGAGCTCAGCTCGTCGTGCAGTACACTTGTCGTGTGCTTATGACGAGCTGAGCTCGTCATGAACAATGGATTTACAGATCATTCAGCACAGGAGGAAAATCTCCTGTAGCATTGAAGGTGTTAAGCATTTGAAATTTCAGCAGCACACGTAATCCATTTTAAATCCTGAAATTTGTACTATCTCATTTTCGGCTGACTTAGAAATCATGTGTCTAAAATGACCTTGTGAAATCAATAAAGTGCCAAATATTATTACTACCTACTAAATTACATACATTTTCAGCAGTTTCTTTGGGAACTTCCTCTTGGGCATAGATTATGCAATGTTTTCAAAGCAAACAGTCTCTGTTTAAGTAGACTTTCTTTCACTGCCATTTTGGTAAATGTTTCTGGTGATGCAGACGCAGGCATTGCTTGTTACTGTTTCAATTAGTTATAAAATAAGAGGAGGGATAAAATTGACCCAGCTGGTGTTTGAACACAAAGCCTTTGAATGCTTTTGCTACATTCGTCTAGGACTCCAAGCCGCTATCCATTGCACTAGAGATCCGACCTGATTCAACACGGTGATCAGAGATTCACAAATAAAAAGATGACCTATCAGCTGTTGACCAACTTTATCAAGTTAATCGGACACTACCTTACATTTTGAACATTGAATTGGGTAAAAGATAATCAACAAACTACATGATACAGTTTGGGTAAGTCTTCTTAACCCTTGTCAAAGAATGTAGAAGACAGATGGGTATGTAATGACTTGATTAAGACTTTTTTGAAACATCTCTAATAGGACTCCCCATTCATTGGATCCTGAAAAGAGTATGCAATTGATATACCTTTTCTTTAACCAAGCCGCCTGAACAGGGACTTGAACCCTGGGCCCTCAGATTTAAAGACTGATGCTCTCCCGACTGAGCTATCCAGGCTCGGAGAGGCCACTCCACAAAATGACCTTATCAACATTTGGAAGTGTCCCAACTATCACTACGTTTCTTAAGATGGTTGCCGGTATTAAGTACTGAATACGCGGAATATAATAATGAATTGGTACTTCAAGCATTTGAAATCTCTTCAGTAAATTTAACCTTATTGTAAGTCCTGAAATTGCTACTATCTCATTTTTTTTGCTGACTTAGAAGTCATATGTTTTTATTGACATTGTAAAATTAAGGAAGGGCCCAAAATCTTACTTCTGAGTAAATTACATTTTCATAAGTACAGCTGCCAATTTCCTCTTCTGCAAAGATTGCGTAATTTGAATAGTATCTATTTAAAATAGACTTCCTTTCACTGCCCTTTTTGGTGAAGCAGAAGCATGCATGCACTGTTTATTACTCTTTTAAACAGTTATGAAATAAATAGGGATAAAACTGACTCTGGTGGGATTCGAACCCACAACCTTTGAATATCTTTTTTACATTCACCTAGAAGTCCAATGCGCTATCCATTGCGCCACAGAGCCAATACGCTCTGATTAGGTGCAGAGATATTCTGAAATGAAATAATGTTGATCAGCTTTATAAAGTTCATTTGATACTATAACCATGGATTTATTTTGAATATTGAATTGGGGAAATTATATTCACCGTCTCAAGTTACATGATACCTTAGGTAAGTCTACGTACGACTTAAGTTTAGTCAAATGGCACATGATATATGAGGCAGATGTGCATTTCACAACTCCATGAAAGACGTTTTTGCAATTTTAGTAATGGAATATCTTATTCGTCATGCAGGGGAACACAAAAAGAGCATCCAATTAGAGTAATTTTTCTTTAAAGGAAGCAACCGCCTGAACAGGGACTTGAACCCTGGACCCTCAGATTAAAAGTCTGATGCTCTACCGACTGAGCTATCCAGGCTCTGCTATACTCTGTCTTAAAATCAGCTAAACAAATGTGGACGTACACTGACCTACACTCTGTGTATTAATATGGTTACATATATTAGCAATCAAATTTGTAGAGTTTAATAACAAATTGATGTTTTAACCCCTTCCATGCTCATGACGAGCTCAGCTCGTCGTGCAGTACACTTGTCGTGTGCTTATGACGAGCTCAGCTCGTCATGAACAATGGATTTACAGATCATTCAGCACAGGAGGAAAATCTCCTGTAGCATTGAAGGTGTTAAGCATTTGAAATTTCAGCAGCACACGTAATCCATTTTAAATCCTGAAATTTATACTATCTGATTTTCGGCTGACTTAGAAATCATGTGTCTAAAATGACCTTGTGAAATCAATAAAGTGCCAAATACTATTACTACCAACTGAATTACATACATTTTCAGCAGTTTCTTTGGGAACTTCCTCTTGGGCATAGATTATGCAATGTTTTCAAAGCAAACAGTCTCTGTTTAAGTAGACTTTCTTTCACTGCCATTTTGGTAAATGTTTCTGGTGATGCAGACGCAGGCATTGCTTGTTACTGTTTCAATTAGTTATAAAATAAGAGGAGGGATAAAATTGACCCAGCTGGTGTTTGAACACAAAGCCTTTGAATGCTTTTGCTACATTCGTCTAGGACTCCAAGCCGCTATCCATTGCACTAGAGATCCGACCTGATTCAACACGGTGATCAGAGATTCACAAATAAAAAGATGACCTATCAGCTGTTGACCAACTTTATCAAGTTAATCGGACACTACCTTACATTTTGAACATTGAATTGGGTAAAAGATAATCAACAAACTACATGATACAGTTTGGGTAAGTCTTCTTAACCCTTGTCAAAGAATGTAGAAGACAGATGGGTATGTAATGACTTGATTAAGACTTTTTTGAAACATCTCTAATAGGACTCCCCATTCATTGGATCCTGAAAAGAGTATGCAATTGATATACCTTTTCTTTAACCAAGCCGCCTGAACAGGGACTTGAACCCTGGGCCCTCAGATTAAAAGTCTGATGCTCTCCCGACTGAGCTATCCAGGCTCGGAGAGGGCGCTCCACAAAATGACCTTATCAACATTTGGAAGTGTCCCAACTATCACTACGTTTCTTAAGATGGTTGCCGGTATTAAGTACTGAATACGCGGAATATAATAATGAATTGGTACTTCAAGCATTTGAAATCTCTTCAGTAAATTTAACCTTATTGTAAGTCCTGAAATTGCTACTATCTCATTTTTTTTGCTGACTTAGAATTCATATGTTTTTATTGACATTGTAAAATTAAGGAAGGGCCCAAAATCTTACTTCTGAGTAAATTACATTTTCATAAGTACAGCTGCCAATTTCCTCTTCTGCAAAGATTGCGTAACTTGAATAGTATCTATTTAAAATAGACTTCCTTTCACTGCCCTTTTTGGTGAAGCAGAAGCATGCATGCACTGTTTATTACTCTTTTAAACAGTTATGAAATAAATAGGGATAAAAGTGACTCTGGTGGGATTCGAATCCACAACCTTTGAATATCTTTTTTACATTCACCTAGAAGTCCAATGCGCTATCCATTGCGCCACAGAGCCAATACACTCTGATGAGGTGCAGAGATATTCTGAAATGAAATAATGTTGATCAGCTTTATAAAGTTCATTTGATACTATAACCATGGATTTATTTTGAATATTGAATTGGGGAAATTATATTCACCGTCTCAAGTTACATGATACTTTAGGTAAGTCTACGTACGACTTAAGTTTAGTCAAATGGCACATGATATATGAGGCAGATGTGCATTTCACAACTCCATGAAAGACGTTTTTGCAATTTTAGTAATGGAATATCTTATACGTCATGCAGGGGAACACAAAAAGAGCATCCAATTAGAGTAATTTTTCTTTAAAGGAAGGAACCGCCTGAACAGGGACTTGAACCCTTGACCCTCAGATTAAAAGTCTGATGCTCTACCGACTGAGCTATCCAGGCTCTGCTATACTTTTTCTTAAAATCAGCTAAACAAATGTGGACGTACACTGACCTACACTCTGTGTATTAATATGGTTACATATATTAGCAATCAAATTTGTAGAGTTTAATAACAAATTGATGTTTTAACCCCTTCCATGCTCATGACGAGCTCAGCTCGTCGTGCAGTACACTTGTCGTGTGCTTATGACGAGCTGAGCTCGTCATGAACAATGGATTTACAGATCATTCAGCACAGGAGGAAAATCTCCTGTAGCATTGAAGGTGTTAAGCATTTGAAATTTCAGCAGCACACGTAATCCATTTTAAATCCTGAAATTTGTACTATCTCATTTTCGGCTGACTTAGAAATCATGTGTCTAAAATGACCTTGTGAAATCAATAAAGTGCCAAATATTATTACTACCTACTAAATTACATACATTTTCAGCA